>NW_022147480.1:3359150-3959150 GCF_002938485.1 Sitophilus oryzae
TACTCGTCACCTGCATCGCTCGTTCATAATCGAGCGACGTTGGTTATTTCAATAATCGAGTACTCGAGCGAATTTTCGCTCGAGTTATCCCATCACTCCTTCCTAGCACACAACCAGAGGATATTGGTACCCAGGTACAGTATTAGGTTTATTATAAAGATTTTCTTAGCTTTAAATCATATGTTTTTTGGTATTTGCGCGATCCTCACCACTTTTTTCTCTCGCTAGCTGGTCCGTCAAGGTCATGTCACATGTCATGTCCATTTTTTCACTTCCATCGTGCGTAAAGAAGTTTCACTTCAAAAATACAAAAAAAAGTTTCAATAACCTCTTATTTTTAGCAAGAACTATGTTAAGCATGTAAAATGTCTACTTTTCATATGACGGTTCAGGTGACTTTTGTAATAGAAAACCTTCGGACACATTGCGCATTGGTGACTGGGCTCTTTCATGCATTCGTATTTTTGGTGACTGTTGAGGTTTCTAGAGTATTTGTACTCTTTGAAACACGTTTGACATACGTAACAAACTGAAAGAAAAAAAAAACGTTGATTAAGTAACACGATAATTTATATACAATCTCTTTAAATTTTAAGATAAACGTCTATAACATTATTTAATACAGAATGTGAAAAACTAGTGATAAGGGAGACTGGCGATAGTCTTGCGGTCTTGGTCTTGGTCTAGCAGAAAAATCAAGACCAATATGACAACTTAAGGTATGTTGGAATTTGCCTGGTTTTGAATTGATAACTCTTCAATGTTAATTTAAAAATAGTCCAATTTTTTCCTAAATTACTTAAAATCGGCTTGTTCGAAATACCTTTAAAAATCGATTTTCAAATTTGTTGTATAATCAACATGGGAGCCGATATCGAGACAGTTCAAAAGGGTATAGACGGATTAATATAGGAAATCTGCCCCGCGGCTTTTTTGATTCGCACTTAGGGGATCGATTTGGTGCCGAATCAAAATAATTCACCTAAATTTTTAGCTCTTTAACTCAAACGGTTTTGGAGATTTTCAAAAAAAACTGTTTTTTCAATTTTATTTTTATTTTTATAGTAAAATTAAAAATTAATTAATGATGATTTTTTTTAATTCTTAGAAGTCTAAGACACGAAAAAAAAATTGGCGCCAGGAGGCACGTATAGCCGCCCATACTAAAATATGTTGATAGGCAGTTTTGATCCGCGGTTATTTCCCCTATTCGCCACCTGGGGTCGCGTCCGATGGGAGTTTGGAGTTCTTCACACAGATTTTCTCAAAAACGGACTACGGAAACACGGAATATCTCAAAAACTGCGACTTTGGCTGATTTTGATGTTATTACAAATTTTGTTGCAAATATTATTCCTAATCTTAAATTGAAAACCGCGTTTAGCTAGCTACTGTAATTTTGGAGTTATGATTTTTTAAAATTTTTAACCCTCTCCCATACCCCCTTCCAACCACCCACCCACACCAAAAACTAATCGCCAGATTCTCGGGGGCCGCAGTATTTTTGTGCCAAATTTGGTTAAATTCGGTTTAGCGGTTTTTGAGTTATCGTGTTACAGACGGACAGAAAGACAGACAGACAGACAGACACCATGAAAATATTTTGTACTTAGGTCATTTATGACCCAAATAACTCATTTTGAGTGAAATTAAAAAAAAAACTTTTTTTTGGCGATCTTAACCGGCTAATAATATGATCGATCCTTAAACGAAAAGCCGATTTTTAGCGGAGGAAAGAAAATTGAAATCTTCATTTTTTTAACCTTTCTGAAATATATCACTCATTAAAAATCGTCGGAAAATGTCTTTTATACGCCTTTACACTCAGCATTTTTTAGAATTTTTTGAAGTGGTGGAACAATATGAAAAAAATTAAAAACTCATTTGTTTTCCAAAATCTTCTGTTGACTAACTTATATTTTTGTTTAGTTTAAAAAAGTGACTAGAAAATATTTTTTCATTAAAAATACATCCTTTTTCATTAAAAATACATCCAGAAAAATTAAGGTACAGTGCGTCTGCTGGATCTATGTCTATGAAAGGAATGCGGACAAAAAACATTTAAATAAACAGCAATATATTTTATACGTCGACTTGACGAGTACGTCACCGCAAATCGCTCCGCTCACACATTTTATTGGCTACTTGCAAATTTGACGAATTTTTATTGATTGGACGCGTCGTCTATTTTTTTACGAAAAACATCGAGAGAATACCCTTTCCCTTCTCACGGATACCCCGTAGCTACAGAACGGACAGACGTACTGTAAACTAGGCACTCCTCGCAAGAATGTAATAGTGCTTGTTTTTCATTTTTGCAATATAATGCATACTTTATTTTGTTCACGATGAAGAACTTTATTAAAAAACCTTGTACCAATAAGTAATCTTATGTTTATAAATATTTTTTTTAATTGTTTTGTACGCTATAAAATTTTTACTATGTTTTCCCTTTTAAAATTTAGAAGGTTATGTCGTTATTTTCTATAATTTTTAATAAATATACTAAAGAAGTAAATTGTAATTTTAAGATATGTGGATCACCTTGCATATTGAGGTGATCCAATATTCTTTTAACACTTTTACAACAAATAAAGTTTTATTTATTGTAACTTCCACCAACATTCTTCCTCACCACATTCGCTCTATGCAATAGAATAACTTTTACTGGCAATCTTTAGTAAATGTTACTTTCACTAGTGAATGTTAGAAATTACTAGAAAAAGTCGACAAATCTTTATAAAATATCACATTCACTGGTCCAATGCGTAATTGTTAGCATTTCCTAGTGAATGTTAACAATCACTGAATTTCCGACTTTCATTGTAACATATACAGGGTTGTTCACCACATACGACACGGAGTATTGTAGCTAAACGATTAGATTTTTACAAATTTTAAGTTTTGGGTTCGTTGAAGGACTATTAGAGCTACAATTTAGAAATAATTTTACAAGATACAGAGTGTCCCAAATAAGTAAAAAATGCTATAGTTGTATTTTTTTAAATGGAACACCCTGTATATTTTAGATTCTACGATTGAAATAAACGTAAATTTTATTAAGGTGTATCACACTTAAACCTTACCGTTTTTGAAATATTTTCAATTTTGTGAAATTGCAGTAAAAATTTTAAGGCTTCATTTCTCCAAGGGTATCAAAGTTTTTAATACTAAATATTTACTGAAGTTTATTTATTGATCAGTTATTGTGTTGCAATAATAAAAATTATTCTACCTTATACAGAGTGTCTAAAATTTTATTTTAAATAATTACTAGCTTTAAACGGCAATAACTTGTTTAATTTAAATGGAAGGCCCTGTATATTTTAGGAGAATCAGATGCATAATTTAATTGTCTATCAAATTGTATTATACCACTTTTTACCTATCCCTTCAAGTTTTCGTAGAAAATGCATTTTCTTATAATTTAGACCTCATTTATCAATATACCCATGGACTATTGACATTTTAGATTGTTTTTAAAGCAACAAATGTACAAAATGTACAGGCTAGTAATATTATCGTTTTTAGCAAAATGATAATATTACTAGGCCATTTGTATGCAAAAAGAAAACTATTTAAATCTTCATAAAAGAGTGTACCATTAATTAAATATACCATCATTATTTCCGCCCAAATACTAATTAATTACATACTTAATTATATTCGTGAATAAATTATTCTAAATAAATGTGGATTTGAATCAGAAATCAATATAATAATAAGTTATAAAAATGAATGTCTCTGTTGTTACAAATAAGCGTTTGTCAAAAAATGAAATATCATTTTTAAGGTGTTACTTTTTACCACACTGTTTAATACACATAAAAATTCAGTTTTATATTTTTTGGAGCAATTATTATTAATCAACGTAAACAGTCAATTAATGTAGTTTGAATACTGGAATCATATTAACTGGTCCTCTTTAACAAATATTTAAACAGTTTTTTTTATTTTTTAATGAAATACACAAACTATATCGACAATATTAGTATCTGTACTCTTTAAAAATTTGGTACATCTTTAAAAATAATCTAAAATGTCAGTATTCCATGGGTATATTGATAAATGAATTTAAAATTACATGAAAATGCATTTTCTACGGAAACTTGAAGCTATAGGTAAAAAATGGTATAATACAATTTGATAGAGAATTAAAATGTGCATCTGATTCTCATAAAATATACAGGGTGTTCCATTTAAATTTTAGAACTTATTGCCGTTTAAAGCTAGTAATTATGTAAAATAAAATTTTAGACACTCTGTATAAGGTAGTATAATTTTTATTATTGCAACACAATAACTGATAAATAAATAAACTTCAGTAAATATTTAGTATTAAAAACTTGATACCCTTGGAGAAATGAAGCCTTTAAATTTTGACTGCAATTTCACAAAATTGAAAATATTTCAAAAAACGGTAAGGTTTAAGTGTAATAAACCTTAATCAAATTTACCTTTATTTTAATCGTAGAAACTAAAAATGTAATAATATACAGGGTGTTCCATTTAAAAAAATGCAACTTTGATATTTTTTATTTATTTGGGACACTCTGTATCTTGTAAAAATATTTTTAAATTGTAGCTCTAATAGTCCTTCAACGAACCCAAAACTTACAATTTGTAAAAATCTAATAGTTTAGCTACAATACTCCGTGTCGTATGTGGTGAACAACCCTGTATACAAGGATTATACTAAATTAGTAAAAAGATGCGATTTATTTTAGTTATTTTTGCGAATTAAGGCTTTCTACAGAACAGACTTTCTACAAATTTGTATTTGTATTTTTTTTAATACATTTCAAAAATATACATTTTCATTTAAACAGATGATGTTTTCTCCTCATATGAAGGTTCAGATGGTACTTGTAGTGAAATTTCATGTCACACATGTTACACTGAAAACTCGGACTTTTCATGCACTCATATTTTTGATGTGTCGCAAGACTACTAGCGTACTTGTAGGTTTTGGAACAATTTTCACACCTATGCCGATCTAAAAAATGTTAATTATATTTTTCAGTTAACAGAAAAAATATCTAAAACAACTCTACCTTAACATTTCACCTATGTAATTCTACTTCAAACTTACGTTAGACTATAAATTATAAAGGCTTGGGGTTAGCTATTTTTTACAAAAAATATTAAATTTTGGTGATAAAATCAAAATTATCTTTGTAAATGACTTTGATCATTTTTGTTGTAAAATTCACAAACCATACACTTTACATATTCCTTTGCACAGAATTTATTATGTTTTACTTTGATAAAAAGATAGTTTCACAACGACTAAGTACAAATTTTCACAAAGAAACGCGTATACCGGATGCGTCTCAAAAGTGGCTCACCAATATAACTTTTTTAATTTTCCAGATAATAAAACGAGATTTGGTATGTTAGTATATGACATAAATTGGGATTGATTGACGTATTCAATTGTTTTTAGTCACTTCCTGTTTCACCGCAAATGACTACAACTTTTGATTTTTAAATGGCACCCTCGGTATTTTTTTACATTATTCGATAAAAAATGGCACTCTGAATAGAATGACATATCGTATGTCAACTTTTGACATTTTCTCGTATGGTTTATTTGTAATTGTAACATGCGGTTCATAACGATAATTTGACTCGAAATACCAAGTGTGTGGTACCAAATTATTCATAAAAAAATGCTTTTTCCAAATATGCTAATGGGCCACCCTCGTTCCATTTGAAAAAATTGAGATATGATTAAAAATACGATTTGAGTATTTTTTAACCGGCTAGGATAAGACACTAAAAACATTAGACGATCAAATGTATTTTTCCAAGGCTTCTTGATTAAGAATTAGTGTTTTTAACATAGCCACGGCACTCTAGATTGAAATTTAAAATTAAATTTTTTTAAAGCAAAAATGTTAAAAGTTCACATATGGTATGTCATTCTATTCACAGTGTCATTTTCTATGAAATAAAATAAAAAAATACCGAGAGTGCCATTTAAAAAACAAAAGTTGTAGTCGTTTCCGGTGAAACAGGAAATGACTAAAAACAATTGAATACGTCAGTCAATCCCAATTTACGTCATATACTAACATACCAAATTTCGTTTTTTTATCTGAAAAAATAAAAAAGTTATAGGGGTTGAGCCACTTTTCAGACGCATCCGGTATAACTTGTGCAGTCAAATTGAATTTTGAAATAGGAAAACTGTATATGACTTTTTCAATTCAGTGAGTTATGTTATAAAGGATAAAGAAAATTTGAAAACAAAAAAAAATATTGAAAAAGGAAACAAAAAGATGTGAAAATAGGAATATATTTTTATTATTTAATATAAATACACATCACAATTTAGCACGAATAGTACTAATATCATTCAGCAAGTTCTTTTTATAAAGAAAAAAATTGTGCAACAACTTTTAAGAAACAAGAAAATTAACAAAAAGCTAAAAATCTTGAATTAAATTCACATCGCAACTTTTTAAATAAAAATTTTGAAAATAATGTAAATAATTTAATGCTAATGTTTTTAAGTGCTGTCACAGCTGAAAAGTTAAGTACGTTTTAAACCAAATAAAATATTGATATATATATATATTTTAAAATAAAAATATTTTTAGTGCGGATTCTAAAGTCTGATCTAGTAGTATGAGAGCTAGCAACGTCGGAAAAAACAAGTATTTTATTACGTCTGGCTCTTTGATATATCTCTTACTATGCTCTCTAGAACAGCATGCGGCCCGTCTGGCTGCCGATGCCGGTAAACGTTGCGTTCCCTACTGCGCATTGAAAAAAGATCCTATATTTTTATTAGTCCTTTAAATTCTAGTATTGAATATAAATCGAACATGTCTCCATAGCGCAGTGCGTAGAGCAGGCGGATGAAACTGCCATTTGAATTTTGGAAACACGGCGGAGTTTCTGCCAGTAGAGGGATAGATGGCGCTGCGTAGAAATTTCATCTAAAGTCCCTAGATATTCATCTAGGGACTTTAATTTCATCATGATTTTATCAAGTCATCCACAGAGTATAGTTTAATTAACAATTCGTTTGATTCGATAGTTAGTAAGAAAACATTCGTTGAAAACTATTCGAATAAAAATTATCGAATAGATCCGTCATCTGCCTTGAAACATTGTATTCTAGTAATTCGGCAGCAAAAACCATTCATTTGATAAAATTCATTTATTCGTCAGGATCGATTATAATAAAATATTATACTGAATTTTGATTGTCGCCCGGCGACGTAGGTTTCTTTCCTGAACCCGACATTGATCAGTGGCAATGCTATGAAAGCCAGCATCTTTGATTTTGCGGAGTCAGATATAATAAACACATTATTTTTTATTGAGGTGCTAGTATTTACACAGAAAATACATTATGAAGGGCAACGTCATTGCCATATTTTGGTATTAGTTGATATTAGCAAAGTGAAATTAAGATATTATTGTTTGGCTTTTAGTTAGTTAAGGATATTATGTCTATATATTCTAGCATTTTTTATTAATATTCTGTTGTTACACTGCAATAATACTTGTTATTTTGGATGCAGGAAAATTATTTTAATGTTTTTAAGCAAATACTGGTTTAATATATAAGAATAATAACAGTAATAATTTGTTATGCCTATTAACAACAAAATTTAAAATCATTTAATATAAATATTTTTTTATGTAGTCGCAAAGATATAAACAACAAAGTTAGATGTAAGTGTAGCATTTATATTAGATCCTATTTAAAAATAATATAGTCTCTAAATTTTTTGTGTGTGGCAACGTTGGTTTATTAAATAATAATAATTACAGAACTAATTTGTTATATTAACAACAAATTTTAAAATCATAAAATATAAACATTTATTAATTTTCTAAGCATGCAGTGTAATGGAAGGAAAATATAAATTAAAAATTAGAAATCAAAATTATTTATATTAGGTGCTTTATATTACTATTTAAAAATTATATTTACTTTTACTGGCATTTACTTTAAAAAATAATGAAATATTTCTTCGCAAAAAGAATACATGTAATAACAAATTAGCATAAACAAAATACAAACATCGTTAATTTTTTTTTATAATTGGCACATTGTAAGAACTTTCATTTTAATTTTCTCACCCCATAGTTGAGTTCGAGTTACCCCATTTATTTAACCACATTACTTAAATATGATTATTAAGTTCAACTAATTTATATTATTAAGACATCTAAAATACAAATATGTATTTTTAAAATTAATTAGCAAGTTCATCTCATCTCTCTTAAAATTGCTACTTTTCAAAATTTCCCATTAAAATAGACCATATACCATATAAAATTAAATAATTGAAAGATCGCACTACGGAAATAAACCACACACATTTTGGAAAAATTTTGATTTCCTGCATATTTCAACGCAATCGTCAATAATAAAATTAAAAATAACTATTATTTTAGTATTTTAACTGTTTTGTAACAAACGCAGTTCATAGCACAGATTGAAATACGGCGAAGTATAAAAAATTTGGAAGAACTAATAATACACTGACGCATACAAAAATCAAACGCGAACTAAATTTCATTTATCAAAAAGCATTCGATAGTCGTGGCTCAACGATAACCATTTAGTCGCACGGCAGGTTGTCACATATGCTTTAGTATACAAATGAATGAATGATTTTATTCGAATAAAACAATTCGATAGTTGAAATCATTCATTCATTAACCATTCGATAGTCTAATTCATTCGATAGTTCCCATCGCTAATTCTGATAGTAAAGTATGAAATAATAAATTCTGGTGATTCAAAAAAAAACAAATATTTAATACTTTACTATCAGAGAATATAAACGAAAATAAAATAAAAAAGTTTACCCTGACCCGGATTCGAACTCTGAATCTTCGGTTCGTGGTCGGAAGCTCTACGCACTGCGCTATGGAGACATGTTCGATTTATATTCAATACTAGAATTTATAGGACTATATTAAAAAAAAATATAGGATCTTCTTCCGATGCGCAGTAGTGAACGCAACGGGTATCGGCAGCCAGACGGGCCGCATGCTGTTCCAGAGAGCATAGTAAAAGATATATCAAAGAGCCAGACGTCTTAAAATACTTTCTCGAAAACGTTGCTAGCTCTTATATTATAGGCAGAACGTTTATCCTTACGTTTTGCTTTGTTTACGAATGCTTTCTTTTAATGTGAAGATTGAGGTGATTTTTATAGTGAAACTTCCTAGAACAGTACTCGCATTGGAAACTGGGTTCTTTCATACACTCGTACCTTCGATGATTGATCAATCCATAACTGTATTTGTAAGTTTTGCCGCACTTCTCGCACTTATGGCGCACTAAAAATATTAATTTATTTAATATAATATATTAAATATAAATCAAAACAGGGTTTATAGATAGTGAGATTGAGAAGTTAATCTACAACTTTTGATTTTCAAACGACCTACTCCATATTTTTTTTTACTTTATTCGATAGAAAAGACTAAATAGAATGACATATCATATGTCAACTTATAACATTTTCGCATACGGTTGAATTTGAAATTGTAACATCAATGACTAAAGAATATAAGGACATGTAACGCCCCTATACGGGCTGCAGCAGAATTTGTGACCTTTTTTTTGTTTTGGTGGCAAACAATGAGTCATCATTTGGTCACCAGCGACTATTTTAGCGATTTTTAATAGTTTGTGTGTAGTAAACTTCGTATAAACTTTCAGCTTTCAAGTGTAAAAGCAGCAGCGATAAGAAAGAGCCAGGAGTTACGTTTCATAGGTAAATAAACAGTCCACTCCAACTTTTCAGCGTTTTCTTATTGAATTCGATAATTATTCTTCAATTTCAATTAACATCTATATGTACTTGATATGTGCTATACGTCGATACTAGTTTTGTACCTTTTGTTAACATTTTAATACGTTTTTTTCGTAATTAATTAGGATGATACACCATAGGCGTAGTCAAAACAATTATCAAAAAATATAAATATGGCTTCAAACAGCTAGGTTAAGAAAAATATGTGCCACTGCACTGTTTGGTGACATCGTCACAATTTGCTCTCGGGTGTTATTTGTCCTTGGATTCTTTAGTCATTGTGTAACATGCAGTTCATGATAACCTAACCTAACCTAACCTAACCTAAGAACAATCTGATTCGAAATATCAAGTGTGTGGTACCAAATAATTCGTAAAAATACTTTTTCCAAATATGCTAATGAGCCACCCTAGTTCCATTTAAAAAAAATAAGATAGATTAAAAATACGATTTGGCCATCTTTTAACCGGCCAGGGCAAGACACGAAAAACATTAGACGATCAAATCTATTGTTCCAAGGCTTCTTGATTAAAAAATAGTCTTTTTAACACAGGTAGATTGGAATTTAAAATACGATTTTTTAAGTGAAAATATCAAAAGTTTACATATGTTATGTAATTCTATTCAGAGTGTCCTTTTCTATCAAATACACACTAATAAAAATAAATAACTACAGACAAAACATATGTGCACTTTGTGCAACAACTCATAACAAACAAGAAAATTAACAAAAATTAAAAATCTTGAATTAAAATTAACATCACAACTTTTTAAATACAATTTTTGAAAATAATGTAATAACTTTAATGCTAACTTTTTTAAACGCTGCCACAACTAAAATGTTAAGTACCTACGTTTTAAACAAGTAAACTATTGATATACACACAACCAAACTTATATGGAATCGTTTTGACTAAATTTCTTGCAAGGATAAAAATTGGTATACAATTTTAGGATAAGGCTTTTTGTTGTAAATAAATATGATAATAAAGAATAAACGACTGCTGCGATTTATTTTCTTTTGAATTTTGTGTTCAGTAGTAAAATCACGATTCTCCGGTAATATTCATTCGATCCAAAAAAATATAAAAAATGCCTTATGTTGGATTAACAGATGTACATAGGGGAAGAATTATTGCCCTCACTGAACAAGGAATGCTCTAAAGAGACGTAGCAGAGATAGTAGGCGTTACCCAGGGTGTGGTATCGACAACCTATGCAAGGTACTTGGAATTAGGAACACGCACAAGGATAGGCCCAGACAAAGTCGTCAAAGAGTCGCAACTGAACAACAAGACCGCCTGGTGGGCCAAATTGCTAGAATAAATCCCAATGTTTCTTATCCAGAGCTACAAAGACAACTTCTGGCGGCTACAGGCATGAACGTTTTAGTTGAAACCATAACAAAAAGGCTTCGTGCTCGAGGATTTTACAGTAGGAGAGAGTTACGGATCCCACAGTTATCTCGGCAAAATAAAATTGACCGGCTAAATTGATGCCTTCAACATCAAAACTAGACAACTGAGAATTGGCAAAATGTTCTTTTTTCGGATGAGACCAGAATTGGCTTAAGATGAGATAACCATCGAATTCGGGTTCTCAGAGCTCCAGAAAGACGAGCGAGACTTCAGGCTGCCAAATCTGTACCAAGATATAAAGGAGGAACTATGTTCTGGGGAGGTATTATACTGGGAGCAAAAACTCCATTGTTACCACTTCAACAAACTTTAACGGGTCGAAGATATGTTGATTTGATGCTAGACCCAATCGTTAGTCTTTGGAGAGCTGCAATTGGTTATAATTTTAACTTCTTGTACGAGAGTGCACCTCCCTATACCAGCAGAGTGACTGGAGAATGTCTCGAAACGGAAGGTGTCATAGTTTTGGACTGGCCTGCATGTTCACCAGATCTAAATCCTATCGAACACTTGTGGGACTAGCTCAAAAGAAGGGTTAGAGCTCGTCGAAACAATCCAGGAAATTTTGCACAATTTATTGATGCAGCATTAGCAGACTGGGAAAACATACTCCAAGACTACGTAGATAATTTAATAAGAAGCATGTTAGCACGAATAAAAGCTTGTACGAGCCCTAACAACTATATATTGGAACAAGGTCATATTTTGGAATTATTGCCCTGGTTTTTCAAAATGACTGAAAAATATATGTTTAATTTTTTAAATATAAAAATAGCCATATATCCTAAACAACTTGACAATATTTTTATGAATTTGTAAATCAATCTATATTTACAGTAGCGGATTTTGTTCATAAAAGGACAAATTTGCTGACAACTAAATGTTGGGACAAGTATTTTTAAATAATTAATATCATCATAGGCGGCTTTGCTATAAACGTCACAAATGTCGCAAACTGTTTACTTCAGCATTGACAGCTTGTAAGTGACTCGATACTTTGAGTAGTGAGATTTACTGTAAGTAATTTTAATTTTTTTAATGTTCAATTTTGTTAATTATTTAATTCAATGTAATGATCCGTGGAAAAGCTACAAATCAAAAACTACGCGAAATTATCATTCGTCAATACAGTACGGGAAAAACAATTCGAAAAATTTCTGATGATTTAAGTATTCCAAAAATCACGGTCTTTAATATAATAAAAAAATACGGCGAATCTGCCAATGTAGACGTTAGAGGTAAAAGTTCGGGAAGGCCAAAAGTGTTATTTCAGAGAGATTTACGAAATTTAGTAAAAATTTGCAAGTCTGCGAGAAGTACTCTTCGCGAAGTAACAGTTACAGTACGTCTGTCCGTTCTGTAGCTACGGGGTATCCGTGAGAGGGGAAACGATATTCTCTCGATGTTTTTCGTAAAAAATTAGACGACGCGTCCCATCAATAAAACTTCGACAAATTTGCAAGTAGCCAATAAAATGAATGGGCGGAGCGATTTGCGGTGACGTACTCGTCAAGTCGACGTATAAAATATATTGCTGTTTATTTAAATGTTTTTTGTCCGCATTCCTTTCATAGACACAAATCCAGCAGATGTACTGTAAATGGAATACTGTAACTGGTTTAAATATATCAAGAGAATGTTGCCGAAAATATATCCATAAATGCGGTCTGGGGTTTTACAAGGTAAACTTTATTTTGTGTGGATAATCAATTACCTGAAGATTATTGATACAAATTCTTATTTAGGCCAAAGAAAAATCGTTACAATTGGGCAAAATCTAAATTATCGTGAACACAAAATGATTGGAATAAGGTAATATTTAGCGATGAGTCTAAAATTGATGTTTGTTTTGGAGATCATCGAAAACGAATAATACGAAATAAAGTAGAAGCTTTTCATAAAGATTGCTTAAAGTGGGTTGTTAAATTTCCTAAGGGGATTATGGTTTAGGGTTGCATGTCAGCACGAGGTTTGGGTAAATTAAATTTTATAGATGGCACTGTTAACGCCCAAAAATATCAACATATACTTGAGACCTCACTTTTCCTAGTGCTCAAGAATTGTTTCCAAACCAAGACTATATTTTCCAACAAGATTGTACATCGTGCCATTCAGCAAAATCAACTAAAAATTGGTTCAGTAATAATAATATAAAAGTTCTATCCCATCCTGCAAGTAGTCCGGACCTCAATGTTATAGAAACTATGTGGCTTAAGATGAAGCAATATTTAAGAAACCACCTTCAACGAAGAATTTTTGATTTGCGGACAAAACTGCAGGAAATTTGGGATAATTTTTCTCCTCAAATGTGCCAATCTTTGGTAAATACAATGCCATTAAGAGTTCAGGCAGTTGTTAAGGCGAAAGATGATATAACTCCGTATTAAACAAATTTCTTGTTATGTTGTCTCAATATATAGTTGTCAGCAAATTTGGCTTGATTTTGGCAAAATAAGCTATTATTAAAAGTGATTTGTCTGCAAAGTTATAAAAATATAGTAAAATTGTCTAGATCATATTGTAATATTTGAATTTAGAATAATAAACAAAATAAATTGAGTCGTTTTAACAAAAATTACTACTTTTATTGCAAAAAGGCCTTGTTCCAACATATAGTTGTTAGGGCTCGTATAAGGGCTAGAGGTGGCAACAAAGAATATTAAAATTATCAATTTTCTTTGTGTTTTTGCTTCTTGGTCATTGAAAATTTAAATCTTAATTTCGTTTCAAAAACCAAAAAATACCATTTTGTTTATTTTGGGAACTGAGTATTTTTTTATTGCTATATGAATTATTTTTCTTTAAAAGTCATTGGTAAGGACTGAGTTTTATTCATAAACACAAAATTTTCATAGGTCTCAAAAATGATGAAAAATAATAGATGATTCCACATAAGTTTGGTTGTGTGTATTTTAAAAATTAAAATATTTTTAATACGGATTCTAAAGCCTGATCTAGCGTTTAACCTTACGTTCTGCTTTGTTTATCAATGCTTTCTTTTAACGTGAAGATTTAGATGATTTTTGTAGTGGAACTTCCTAGAACAGTACTCGCATTGGAAACTGGGTTCCTTCATACACTCGTACCTTCGATGATTGATCAATCCATTAACGTATTTGTATGTTTTGCCGCACTGCTCACACTTATGGCGTCCTAAAAATACTAATTTATTTAATATATTCCTTAAGGCGCGGTCTCTTCAGTTATAAATAAATAACTTTTATCTAACAAATAACCATTTAAAAGATAAACAATCTAGAGCCTGATATCTATAGGATATAACATTTGGGTATTTTCATACAAAATAATCCAATAGATAACAATTTGGAGGACGGCCGCCTACGGACCGGTAGACACTCCGTAGAGAAAGTGTTGCCAATATAAGATATCTGAAATTGAGATGGTTATATATGAAAAGTCGATACAACAGACAGAGACAGAAACTCGGAATTTCAAATCGTTAGATAAAAAGTGAGTTATTGTTCAGTTGTCAAAAGATCGTCAAAATGAAAATAAAAACAATAAAATTCAACTAAAATATATTTTGTGTTCAACTCCAACTAGTCCTATTTATGGTATAGGCTATTTAAATTTACCTTTATGGAAAAAGGGAAAGATAATTCAATTTCAGCAGTGGTGGTGGTGCAATATATCTATTGATGGAATGCAATTTATAAGAAATTAAAACAAGAAAAAATAATCTGTAAGTAATTTATAGTTTAATTACATGATATTACTGTTATATTTATTATATTAACATTTTAGTACAATTGATAATAGAAAATATGGAAGAAGCTGGTAAAGTGCAAGCAGAGATTTATAAACCAATCCTAAAACCACCATCTGGTAAGTTATTAATATTGAAAATTAAAAATAGCATAAGACTGTTAGTAATAACAAATATGTTGTTCTAGGGCTTCTCATAGTAAAGAAATAGGTAGGATAGCATCAATGATAGTAATTAAGTTGAGTTTTTATTTTATAAAATAGATAAATGCACTTATACTTTTGTCTTAATAATAATAAATGAATAGTACCTATAATAATTGTTACATTTACACATTATATGTACCAATTATTTAATAAAAAAAATTAAATAAAAACAATTTTGTCATATTACTTTTATTTTTAAGAACTCATAGTGATGGAACTTCAAAAAAAAAAGAAAAAATAAAGGAAAAATCTTGTCTAAACAAAGTTGAACTAACTGGAATTCAAAGGACCACAATACAGATGTTTTAGCAAGGTTTAGCTAGAGAGTTACTTAAAAAACAGCATGGAGAAGAGATGTAAAAAACGGCGTCAGCAATGGCTATGAAATAAAGATTGCTGTCATTTCATATGTAAATTTATATGGGAAATATCATCGACCATCATTTCCCAGCCAACTGGACGCCGTTTTTTCTTCGATCATACGGTATAAGGTACATAGTGCAAGAAATTAAACTAAAGTTGTAACACAAAAGAAATAAAAGCAAATGTGAGTTGAATAACAGGTTTTATAAGGTTCCTGTTATAATATTAATGAATTAAGATATGCGAATTAAAAATGAAATAAATAGTTTGATTTAAAAAGTTTTATTTATTTTTTACCTACTTTTAGAGCTTTATTAAAAACTAGTTGAAGCCTGGCGCATCCGCCACGAGATCAGGAAAAAAAATACTACTTTTTTTAATTAAATGAAAAAACAAAAATCCGGCGACGACGAAGAGTAGAAGAGTCATTTAGCTATCTTTTAGTAAAAAACGCAACTTTCTAGAGCAAGGCGTTACTTCAGTAGAGACGACACAGATAAACATTTGCATTTTATATAATATGTAGTAATGGTTTATAATTGAAAGGATTTAAATAAAATAATATGTAAATTACTGTTTTATCACTATTATCCTAACTTAATGCATTCTCTTCGTTCTGATGCTCTAACAGAACAGAGACTCTCTTTATTTTGTAACAGTCCTTATAAAGTCCGGCACTAGCAACAATAGGTTTTTGCACCATTTCAATGTGTTTATTGGTGTTTATACCCCATACGTTCTAAAATGATTATAGCCTACATACAGAATAGGTAAGTCTTTTCCACATAATCTAAAATCGAATTTATTGGAATAAACGAAATCTTCAATAATAACAATGTCTTGGTTATGTTAAGCAATTTTGTCAAATATCAAATAAAATCAATATCTCCTCATGCCTTTGCTCATGCGTCAAATTTTTATCCGACAAATAAAGCACTATTTGGCAGTTCGGGCGCCAGATAGGGTATCTGGGAGATAAGTTTAATTTATCTAATAGATACTGTTATCTATAGGTGAAGATACGCGTTTTTCTGCTATCCGTCAAATAAAATATATCTGGCAGATTATAACACGCTATCCGTACCTGAAAACACCGGGGGTAAATAAGATAAAACTATAAGATAAGATAATTTTAAAAGGAAATAAATCATTTAACAAAAATTATAACATTAAAAAAAATTCAGCCTTTTTTATAGTTATTTTTATACAAGACGATAAAATGGTATTTTATCGTCGGGCGAAAAGATTAGTTCACGAGCGATAAAGTCGCGAGTGAATTAATTTCGGGAGACGACATGACGACAATGCAATTTTCTCGTCGTGTATAAAACAATATTTTTTTCCATAGCGAATTACGTTTTAAAAAATATTCAGAAATTATTATTTCAAGGAATTTATTACGAGTAGAAAAAATATTGTGCTGGGTTGGCGTTGGTTTCTATGTAATTTGACAAATAAATAAAGCTGTCTCTTTAGTCAAAGTTTACAGAATAAAATATAAGTTCGGTCACTTAGCATCGGCACTTTGAAAATCGCGTATCAAAAGCCAGAAGCCGCCTCGTCCGATACGCCGGACTTCGATGAAAACAGGAGTGGAAGCCGGGGTAAATAGAAGCCGCATTTTTACCGATCGCAATGTGCGACAAGGTGCAGGGAACGTGGGGTATTTCAAAAATACCTAATAGTAAATCTACAAAAGAAAAAATATACTATCAGTTTATTGGTGTATTACATATAAATATTTAGACATGGCAAGATAAAAAAGATATAGCAAAAATAAAATAAATTTTAAAAAACAAACACAAAAAATAAAGCTACACAATATCAACAGTAAATAATGTAAAAGTATATTATTACGTAACGAGTGTTTTGGAAAAATAATATTACGCACGAGTGCAGTATTCAATGAAGTTCGTAATATGGTTTTCCAACACGAATTACGTACACTATAAAATTCAAAGCTGAAACTATTAAATGTCAACAACTTTTGATGTTTAAATGGTATACTCGGTATTTTTTTACGTTATTCGATAGAAAATGATACTCTGAGTAGAAAGACATATCATATGTCAGCTTTTAACAGTTTCACATATAATTTATTTGAAAGTGTAACACGCGGTTTATAACGACAATTTAACTCGAAATACCAAATGTGTGGCATGAAATTATTCGTAAAGAAATACTTTTTCCAAATATGTATACTAATGAGCCACCCTCTTTCCATTTGAAAAAAATTAAGATATGGTTAAAAATACCATTTGGGCATCTTTTAACCGGCCAAGACACAAGGCATGGAAAACATTAGACGATCAAATCTATTTTCCCAGGACTCCTTGATTAAAGTTTTGTTTTTTAAAAGAGCTTTGACACTCAATATTGAAATTTTAAAAAGATTTTTTTAAGCTAAAATGCCAAAAGGTGACATATGATATGTCATTCTATTCAGAGTGTCATTTTTATCGAATAAAGTAGAAAAATGCCGAGGTTGCCGTTTAAAAATCAAAAGTTGTCGTCATTTTCGGTGAAACCGGAAGTGACCAAAAAAATTGAAAACGTTAATCAATCCTAATTTAGGTCATATACTAACACACCAAATCTCGTTTTTTATCTGAAAAAAATAAAAAGTTATAGGGTTAGCCACTTTTGAGACACACCCAGTATATGATTTTTGTGTAAAAATAAAGTGTTCTTGAATAATTCTAATTAGATATTTTAAATAATTTTTTTTCCAGTGGCAGAAAAACTCAATATTATTTTAAGAAATAATAAAAATAATTATGCTTTTTTTATAATACACTAATAAATAATTAACTAAGGCTAATGTGATCAGTAACATTTTGCAATGAAAATTAAATAATCACTCGAAAAATAATTCCATATGCATGCGAGACCACTCTGTAATAACGCCAAAATCAGAGTAATACGCCGAACGTGATCCGCCGTGTATGCTGGGGGTCCAAAGTCCACACACCAGTAATACACTGGGAAACGTGCGTGAAGCGGCTTTTGATACCTGCCGCCGACACAAGTGACGGAACTTATATTTTATTCTGTAAACTTTGCTTTAGTTGTCAGTTTTGAGTCAATATTTTTTAATTCTCTTTCGTCTCGATTGCTGATTGAATTGGAGCTCAAAACGATATATTACCAACAGATATTCAGGCTGAGGCGACAAACGCCATATCCAAACTACTTCCATTTAAATCCCGAATAACTTATGAAAAGGAATACAAACATTTTCAAAAATGGAAGCAATTAAAAAACGTGCGAGAAGAAATAAAGTTTTTAACCTATCCTCGGTGATAAAATATCATTTAATCTACCCTTACGGATAAAGTACTATTTTATCTACTATTTTTGATAGATATAAGGCAATTTTAACAGTTGCTATGGAAAAAAGAATTAAAAAATGAACATTTTTCGTATTTAAAGTAGATTTTATTATTAAAGACGGTTTCGCAGATATTCTATGCATAGCGGATATCTTAGTGCTCTAAGGAGAAAAAAAGTGTCGATAGAAGTTTCAGCATTTATTGATTCACCTTTTATTCAATAATATTATGTTTTCTTCTAAAATGCAGATTTAAATGATATCTATAGTGAAATTTCTTAGAACATATGTTACACTGAAAACTGGGACTTTTCATACATTCGAATTTCTGGTGAGTTTTAAGACTCCTAATGTGCTTGTATTGTTTGAAACATTTTTCACATTTATAATGACCTGAAATATGAAACTTATTATACATTTTATGGTGTGCTACATCATTGTATTTTGAAAGTCATCAGTTTTTTAAAAATTGAAAAAAATTAGGTACGTATTTAAAAAACTGAACTTAAATTATACATCATACAGTCTCTGGGCTTTGACAAAAGCCAGTATCTGAGACGGTTTTACGGAGCTTACTTCTCCATCTCCGATATCAGTCGTAACACACTTTTCCCCACCGAATCTGCATTCGCCGTTGTTTCTTAGCTTCATTCTACTAAGGTGTACACAGTGTCCTCAGTGGTAGGACACAGTGTCCTCAGTGGTAGACTAAGGGGGGGGGGGCGGAAGGGGCGGTCCGCCCCGGGCCCCTTCTTCTAGGGGGCCTCCAAATCTTAATAAGTAATTTTTATTCAACTGGGAACCGGTATATCTATCACTTTGTCATCATAAATTGCCATTAAATATATGCAAACATTCGCTCGGGGATTGTTTTATTACGTCAAATTGCATTCGTTTTTCAATTTAAATGTATTATTATAAGCTTTAAAAAAATTGATGTTATCGTTTTTGAGCCCTTTTTGGAGCTGGGGCCCTTAATCCTCTGGTCGGGGCCCGTCGGGTCCCTACATAAAAACAGCACTGCCGATAAATAACATGTTTATTTTTGAGAAAAGTGCATTCTTCATAAAAAATTTTTGCTTGTTCTAAAATGGTAATTCCTGTTTATACTTTTCCAAATTTCCATACCGTTTTAGACATTGAGTTTTAGAGAAAAAAAAAAACATGAAAATGTAGTTGAATTTTTGAACTAGTAAAAATAAAACGCCTTTCTATGGTAATATAATGTCGTTCTCATTTTTTGATAGATTATTATTAACAGAATTTTAATCGAAGTTATATTTTTTGCTGTTTTAAAATGTTAAAGAAGCACAAAATTTATTTAGTTCAATGCTACGGAAAGGGTGATAATAGTTATAGGAAAATGTGATACTTTAACATCAAAAAATATGACGTTAATCAAAATTAATTATAACGATTTATCAAAAAATGAAATCGAAATTATATTACCATAGCCTTTTAATTTTTAGGACTTTTAGTTTTTTAGGATTTTTTTTGGGGAAAAAATTACGTTAAAAAACTACATTTTTATGTCTTTTTTTATTTTTTCTAAAACGGTATGGATATTTAGTTAGTAATAAACGCCATTTTACAACAAGCAGAAAATTTTATGAAAAACGCATTTTTTTCAAAAAGTCAATAATTAATTGGTTCCCCCCTTTACGACAAGCAAAACAATTTTCTTTTTACTTTTTTCTCTACTTTCGATTTTTCGAAATTAGAAAAAATACAGAGCTAAAGGCAAGAAAATATTATTTATTAATATACACTAAAGCTGTAAGAATTTTGTTCATTTCATATATTTGAGCGGGCCGAAAAACGCTCTTTACCATCTTTTGACGGGAGATGCACTAATATCTCACCGACACTTTACGACATCGTCTGTTGATATAGAAGAAGTTTTGCTTGCCGTATCGGTGAGAACCAGCCCCTGGACAGCCCACCGGATGAAGGTTAGGCCCAGAAACCGGTTGTGGGAGTGGAGCTTGGTTCCCCCTTTACGACAAGCAAAACAATTTTCTTTTACTTTTGTTTTTAAATTTTTTTCTACTTTCGATTTTTTCGAAATTAGAAAAAATACACAACTAAAGGCAAGAAAATATTATTTATTAATATACACTAAAGCTGTAAAAATTTTGTTCATTTCATATATTTGAGCGGGCCGAAAAACGCTCTTTACCATCTTTTGACGGTAGATGCACTAATATCTCACCGACACTTTACGACATCGTCTGTTGATATAGAAGAAGTTTTGCTTGCCGTATCGGTGAGAACCAGCCCCTGGACAGCCCACCTGTTGAAGGGTAGGCCCAGAAACCGGTTGTGGGAGTGGAGCTTGGTTCCCCCCCTTTACGACAAGCCAAACAAAGGCTTCTTTACTTTTTTTTTTTTTTTAATTTTTCTACTTTCGATTTTTCGAAATTAGAAAAAAATACACAGGTAAAGAGCAAGAAAATATTATTTATTAATATACACTAAAGCTGTAAAAATTTTGTTCATTTCATATATTTGAGCGGGCCGAAAAACGCTCTTTACCATCTTTGACGGGAGATGCACTAATATCTCACCGACACTTTACGACATCGTCTGTTGATATAGAAGTTTTGCTTGCCGTATCGGTGAGAACCAGCCCCTGGACAGCCCACCTGATGAAGGGGTAGGCCCAGAAACCGGTTGTGGGAGTGGGCTTGGTTCCCCCCCTTTACGACAAGCCAAACAATTTTCTTTTCACTTTTTCTTTTTTTTAATTTTTTTTCTCTACTTTCGATTTTTCGAAATTAGAAAAAAATACACAGCTAAAAGGCGGCAAGAAAATATTATTTATTAATATACACTAAAGCTGTAAAATTTTGTTCATTTCATATATATATATATATATATATATATATATATATATATATATATATATATATATATATATATATATATATTCAATCTCTCAAATTGCACAAAAACCTTTGCCAAAAATGTAAATCATATTATGTGATATTACTTACTAGGTAAGTCATTGTAGTTGAAAATGTTGAGAGAGGCAGGTTTAACGTGACAAACTTGGGCGTATAAATAAATATCGGGATTACTTAGTAATAATATATATTATTTTTTACCTTGCTTTAGTGGTGTAAGCAGAAAAAAAGTATAAAAAAGTTTCTAATTTTATTGTTATAAGCCAGAAATTATATTGTTATTCAGTAGTGGTATGCTTTCTTCTAACATGCTGATTTAAATGATTTTTGTAGTGAAATCTCTGAGAGCATATGTAACACTGAAAACTGGGACTTTTCATACATTCGTATTTCTGGTGGGTTTGAAGACTCCTAATGTGCTTGTATTTTTTCAAACATATTTCACATTTATAACGATCTGAAATACGAAAGTTATGAGTACTTCATTGTATTTTTTTATATATAACTTATAATAACAATAATAATAATTTAGTTGAAGTTCTTCACCATAATAATAGTTATTTTTTATACAAGACGATAAAATGGTATTTTATCATCGACCGAAAAGATTAATTCAGTACATGTATATTATTTCGTATATTTTTTAATTTATTGATCTTATGGAAAGCACTGTTCATCAAAATGTTGTATCCTATGTTATAGGGCTTATTCCTCTCTACAATTTCCTGTCTCACAATGTACCGTTCGTGTCGGGGAAGGGTTCATAGTTTCATAGTTGTCGATTTTCGAAAGAAATCAGTACATGTACATTATTTCGTATATTTTTCAATTTATTGATTTTATGGAAAGCACTGTTCATCAAAATGTTGTATCCTATGTTATAGGGCTTGTTCCTCTCTACAATTTCCTGTCTTGTGAGACATTGTGATGTACCGTTCGTGTCGGGGAAGGGTTCATAGTTTCATAGTTGTCGATTTTCGAAAGAAATCAGTACATGTATATTATTTCGTATATTTATCATTTTATTGATTTTATGGAAAGCACTGTTCATTAAAATGGTGTATCCTATGTTATAGGGCTTGTTTCTTTCTACAATTTCCTGTCTCACAATGTACCGTTCGTGTCGGGGAAGGGATCATAGTTTCATAGTTGTCGATTTTCGAAAGAAATCAGTACATGTATAGTATTTCGTATATTTTTCATTTTATTGATTTTATGGAAAGCACTGTTCATTAAAATGTTGTATCCTATGTAATAGGGTTTGTTTCTCTCTACAATTTCCTGTCTCACAATGTACCGTTCGTGTCGGGGAAGGGATCATAGTTTCATAGTTGTCGATTTTCGAAAGAAATCAGTACATGTATATTATTTTGTATATTTTTCATTTTATTGATTTTATGGAAAGTACTGTTCATTAAAATGTTGTATCCTATGTTATAGGGCTTGTTTCTCTCTACAATTTCCTGTCTCACAATGTACCGTTCGTGTCGGGGAACGGATCATAGTTTCATAGTTGTCGATTTTCGAAAGAAATCAGTACATGTATAGTATTTCGTATATTTTTCATTTTATTGATTTTATGGAAAGCACTGTTCATTAAAATGTTGTATCCTATGTAATAGGGTTTGTTTCTCTCTACAATTTCCTGTCTCACAATGTACCGTTCGTGTCGGGGAAGGGATCATAGTTTCATAGTTGTCGATTTTCGAAAGAAATCAGTACATGTATATTATTTCGTATATTTTTTTTATTGATTTTGGTTTTCAGTTTGAAATTCTTAATCTAAAAAATATCCTTTGATTAAGTGTATGTACAGGGTGGGCCAAATTGGACTCTTTTAAAGGGAAGCACCCTTTTCTATAGGATCAATTTGATTTTGGTGTCAATATGACTCCTATTTGTAGGGGACGTCACCTACATGTGTTTTAACTGTTTTGAAGAGTAATATCTTTTCGTCCGTACCTGTATAAAACTACAGAGTAAAAAAATATACATTTCCGTGACTTTTTTTACGTAAAAAAATGTTTCTTGGCAAAAATCGCTAAGGGCAACCGATCTCAAGATATTTAGAATGGAAATAGTCAATACATGTCTTTATTGACAAAAAATAATCACATTAAGTAGATACTTATTTGACTGCAATGATAAAATTTGGGAAATTTTTATTTTTTTAAATTAATCGTAAATTTTTCTGCGAAAAAATGATGATAAAATAGTTTCTGTTGAACTTTTGGCACAAAAACATTTCAAATTTATAATTTCAGTCTAATAACTATTTAGTCAACATGTTTGATTTATGTCAGTGATGACAGGTATTGATAATTTCGATTCCAAATATCTCGAAAACCGTTACTCGTAGCGATTTTTACCAAGAGATCTTTTTTACATAAAAAACGTCGTAAATGTACATTTTTTTATTTGGTAGTTTTATACAGGTACGGACGAAAAGTTATTACTCTTCAAACCAGTTAAAAATATGTAAGTGGCGCTCTCTACAAGTAGGAGTCGTATTGACATCAAAATCCAAATTTCTCATGTCAAAAAACTCCCAGACACCAATTTTCATCCAAATATTTTACGTTACTTCATAAATTATTTGAAAAAAAATTAAAATAAAAATGAAACTGCTACACCCGGTATCTCCGAAATTAAGCATTTTAGGACATACATTTATACGAACTATTTTACTTATTTTATCTGCAGAATATGCTGCTGACGTTTCCGGAATACAGTTCGTACATTTTATTTTTTACTTTGCTTTAGTGGTCAAGTAGAAAAAAAGCATAGGAAAAGGTTCTAAATTTATTGATATCAGCTAGAAACAATATTTTTATTGATTAGTGCTATGCTTTCTTCTAATATGCTGATTTAAAATCCATCTAAAGTGGTATCTCTTCGAGCATATGTTACACTCAAAATTGGGACTTTTCATACATTCGTATTTACGGTGCGTCTGAAGACTCCTAGAGTGCTTGTATTGTCTCGAACATTGTTCACATTTATAACGATCTGAAATACAACATACCTCTCAATCTTAGTTTGCAGAAAATCCTTTACCAACAAGACTAGCGTCATAAATATGTAATATTACTAGGTGAGTAGCATAGACAAACAAATAAAAAGAGACTGACAAATCTCATGGTAAAAAGAGTGGGACCGCGTTCCCGTAGCGCAACTCAGAATAACAATTTTGAAACCAATTAGCAGGACCATGGCAGGACGTACGTCTTTATTGCTATCTTTCTTTATTATGTGTGCTTTATATGAAAAAGAAAGAGATAGGTGTAATACGTATCGTAAGACATTATCGCACATTAAAAATCTCATTTTCGAAAAAACTGACTAATTGCAATAACAAAGTGAATATCCAAGCAAAGAAGATTTTACGAGAATCATGATCCTGAACCATTTTCAAGTCCAGTTTTAATCCTAAAACAAAAGTAAAATAGGTATATTAATAAAGTTTGTGGTTACTATAAACCAGCTATAAACTACCTACCCAAAAAATGAAAAAAATTAATTGTATTAATTTGTTATGTTAAGAGAGGTTCGAAATATTTTTGACACTACTACTTCTACTTTTTTCTTAATAAAATAATAAATATAACTACTTACTTTTATTTTACCGGGTGTCTATAACATATCTATCAGAGAAAGGGGGCAGCAATACATATAGAAAATAGGTGATACTCCTGCAGCAAATAAAATAACAAAGAGTATAATCCAAAATTATAAGTAACAAAATATAAATACCTATATGGAACAAAGGAATTTGTTCCCTATCCATATTCATAAGTCAATAAAATGGAGAGTTTAGAAAAAAAAGTAAATCACCAAAAGAAAAATTAACAAACATGAGGAATTGTCATCTTGGTTGTCATGATGACGAAAACGAAAGGCGATTGTTCTAATTTCTATTTAGAAATTACGTTTTATATGGCTGCTTCTTTCTCTCTTGTTATATTAGAATGAGATAGTGGGCCCAATAGACGCAATGCGCAGATCAACATAAATAGAACGAAATTTTGCGTTCTGAGTTGCGCTACGGGAACGTTGTCCCTCTCTTTGCCATTTAATTTGCCAGTCTCTTTTTATTTGCTTGTCTATGGTCAGTAGTAGTTGAAACCATGTTGAAACTGTTGACAGATGTCTACCGAATTTGTGAGGAACTTGGCCTACTCACCGATTACTTACTACACTCCGATGCAAAAAAAACGAAACGGATTTTTTTTACAAGTTTAACGTGTTATATTTTTCTTGCCTTTAGCCTTATTTTCATAATTTTTTTAGCATACTGTATATAAATCTGTCAACTTTAATTCATAAACTCAGTTTTTTATAAACTTCAGGATTTGGCTTATTATACAGGGTTAATTGAAGGGTTGTTCTTTAACCCTAATTTTAAAACACCCGGTGCAATAATTTCGTGAGTAACTTTTCCTAAAATATTACTTTTCGATCAGAACCATGTCTCCGGAGTATTTTGTTTTTTGATTCATGACCTATTAAACACTATAACAAATACTTATATGATAATTTACAGTAAAAAAAAAGATAATAATAGGTTAGCATCTGCTAAATGTTCATATAATAATATTTTGATGTTTAAACTATCCCTTTAAAAGCAACTTTCTTCCAAAGCCTACCATGAATTCACCGAGGCGTCGTTTCTTGTTCACTGTCATTAATATCTTAATTATTAGATATTAATATACTTAGTATTATGGTATTCTGGTACATCGGCGATTTTTTGAATAAAATAATCTTTTTATCTTGTTTTTTTATTAGAATGGTCATAATCAAGAGGGCTAGTGATATCGTATTAGAAAAATAAGGTAATTAAGGGCTTATTTTTTCGTATCTATACTAATATATAAAATCCTTAGGTGACTGACATACTGATTAATCACGATCCTGCTCAAACCACTCAACGTAAGAAGCTCAATTTGGTATACAGGTTGATTCTAGGGTGTAGAGGTTCGATAAGAAGGGATTTTTCGAAATTCCACTTCCAAGAGGGTAAAACCACCCCTCAAATATTACAATATTTTTTATTTAAAAAATGGTTAGGTTTCCGAAAAAACGCTTAAACACGTATATTTTATTTTGTTTTTTTACATATTTTAAGATTTTTTAAAAATGTATACGGGGTGTTTCGAAAAATCTGGTCATTGATTAATCACGATCCTGCTTAAAGCGCTTAACGTATAAAGCTGATTTTTGGAAAACAGATTGACTTTAGGGTGTAGAGGTTCGATAAGAAGGGATTTTTCGAACCTCGAATTCTAAGGGAGTGAAACTATCCCTCAAATATTAAAATATTTTTTATTTAAAAACCGGTGAGTTTTTCGGAAAAACTCTTAAACACGTATATTTTATTTTGTTGTTTTACATATTTTAAGATTTTTTATAAATTTATACAGGTTGTTTCATAAAATATGATCATTGAGTAATCACGATTCTGCTTAAACTGCTTGACGTTTAAAGCTGATTTTTGGCAAACGGATTGACTGTGGGGCGTAGAGGTTCGATAAGGAGGGGTTTCTCGAATCTCAAATTCCAAGAGGGTGAAAACGCCCCTCAAATATTACAATATTTGTTATTTAAAACACGGTTAGTCTTTCGGGAAAACGCTTGGACAAGCATAATTTATTTGGTTTTTTACATATTTTGAAATTTTTTAAAAAACCATACAGGGTGTTCCAAAAAGTTGGGTAATTTCTTAACCACGGTTCTGCTTAAACTGTTTGACGTAAAAAGCTTATTTTTGGCAAACGGATTTTTCGAAAGTCAAATTCAAACGAGATGAAACTACCCCTCAAATATTACCAAGTTATATAATAATATCGCCATATTGTTTTTCTCATGCTGACATACATGTGAGAAAATTTTATCCAGTTTGTATGTTAATGTAAATTCTTGCTTTGCTTTATCATCACCATTAAAATTATTAATTCGACGCGAACGAAGTCGCTGGTAAACTTTTAACTTTTTAAGCTTTTATTACTCTTTACCATCAGCTAAAATTACATATACTATCGCATTTATTTTTAAAAAAAAAACGCGTAATGTTTGTTAAGTTGCAAGACTTCGCCCCCTGGCGTCTACGGGAAAAAGCTTATTTTTATTGTTTATGTGGTATTATATAAGAGTAATAAGAAACGGTCTTTTAAACGAGGTCTCATTTGTTGGATTCCGATCATCCAGTCCAGAGTTAATAATAACAGATCTTACCTTCCCCCACCACTTTATTTTAGCAGATATGCGAAAACTGTTCCAAAAAAAATATATTTAAAATTTACTGGAGATTGTAAAGCCTTTATTTATAGTGCACCTTATCTAGGCAAAACTTCGTAAAATTCCATTTTCTTATTTTCAATAGCAATTGCGCCCTCTAGCGGCCGATCTACAAACTTGAAAATAATATGATCTCTTTAGTTATAAATATTTTTTTTCCGCAAGCCCTACGACTAATACTTTCCGAGATACAGCCGAGAGCTATTCTTAGTGGGACACCCTGTACTTACTAATAATATATTTTATTTTTCACTTTGTTTTAGTGGTGTAGGTAGAAAAAAATGTATATAAAATGTTTCTAAATTTATTGATTTACAAGTAAATAGTGTTATGTTTTGCTCGAACATGGTGGTTCAAATTACATTTGTAGTGAAATCTCTTCGAACAAATGTTACACTCAAAACTGGGACTTTTCATACATTCGTACTTCTGGTGGCTCTTAAGACTCCTAATGTGCTTGTATATTTTCAAACATTTCTCACATCTATGATAACGGGCTGAAATACAAAATTTATTATTACATTTATTGGTCAATTTTGCTACATCATTGTATTTAGAAGCTTTTACAGCACAAAAACGTGTTGACAGAAGCCTACTGCGCTTGTGACAAATTTGGCGTACAGTTTTTGGGTTTACTAATAATATACCTAATTTATTTTTTGCAAAATAAAATAATACACCATGTCAATCATCTGCTGATGATGCTAACATGGTTAGCAGAAACGCGCGTCTAAGTAAAGTGTGTTGTTGTATTGTGTTCTAACCCCCACCATAGGTTCTAACCCCTAATTGTCTTCTTCTTCGTACGTTAGGACCAAGTTCGGTGTTTTCTTCAATGGTTTTTGATTTACAATAGAAACAATATTTTATTCAAGAGTAGTATGTTTTCTTTTAACATGTTGATTTAGGTGACATTTGTGGTGATATCTCTTAGCACACATGTTACATTGGAAACTGGGACTTTTCATACATTCGTATCTCTGGTGGCTTTTAAGACCCTTAAGGTGCGTGTATTTTTTCAAACATATTTCACATTTATAAGAACCTAAAACACGAAATTTATTATGTATTTTTTAGATAAGGGTGCTACTTAGTCAGTTGTGATACTGGTATCTCGACAATGAAAACACAGATAGAACTGTAGAACAGTAGGAGAAATTTTGTCTCATATATTTTCAGATACAACCACAAAAATGTATAAAAAATTGTTCTAAATTTATTGATATACATTAGAAACAATATTATTATTCAATAGTGTTATGCTTTATTCTAACATGGTGATTTAAATAATATCTGTAGTGAAATCTCTTCCAACAAATGTTACACTCGAAACTGGGACTTTTCATACATTCGTATTTCTGGTGGCTATTAAGACTCCTAATGTACTTGTATTGTTTGAAACATTTTTCACATTTATAGAGACCTGAAATATGAAACTTATTATAACATTTTTTATGTTATTTTTTACATATTTTTTTTATGTTTATAAAGTATGCCATATCATTGTATTTAGGGGGTTAAACTTTATTTAGGGTGTTATAAACGTTTGTCAAGAAAAGAATACAATTTCTTATGTGGAATGTTCAGAAGTCAATCAATTCTTCGAAAAAGAAAATAAAGAACAAGAAAAAAGAAAGAAGAAAAAGAAAAAGAAAAGGCAAGGGATTTGAAGGAAAAATAAAATAAAGAAAAAGAATGAAAGACATAAATTGATATTCATTTTTTAAATCCTCTTTTTTAAAACCTCATTATTCCAATGCAATTGGTGATTGACTTAACTGATTGACTTCTGATCCCTCCATGTAATTTATTACTTAGTTAATAGTAGTTGAAAATGTTAACAGAAATCTAATCTACAGATTTTGGAAAGTAATTTAAATTACTAATTAATTAACGAACTATGTAAACTAATAATGTATTTTATTTTTTACATTGTTTTATTGGTAAAAGTAAAACAAATCTATAAAGTTAAAGTCTAAAGATAAAGTCAAAAAATCTATAAAGTATAGTCAATGTTTTTTTGTCATATGTAGATTCAACTGGCGTCTGTAGTGATATCTCTTAGAACACTTGTTACACTGAAAACTAGGACTTTTCATACATTCGTATTTCTGGTGGCTTACAAGACTCCTTTGGTGCTTGTATTGTCTCAAACATTTTCCACACATGAATAGATCTGAAATACGAAATTATTGTAGAAAGATTGGACTAAATTATTCACTAATAACGGAGATACCATATGATTTCAATCAAAATGGGACACAAAAAAAAAGAAAAAAAGAAAAAAAGAAAAAGAAAAAGGAAAAGAAACAGAAAAAGAAATAGAAAAAGAAAGAGGAAGAGGAAGAGGAAGAGGAAGAGGAAGAGGAAGAGGAAGAGGAAGAGGAAGAGGAAGAGGAAGAGGAAGAGGAAGAGGAAGAGGAAGAGGAAGAGGAAGAGGAAGAGGAAGAGGAAGAGGAAGAGGAAGAGGAAGAGGAAGAGGAAGAGGAAGAGGAAGAGGAAGAGGAAGAGGAAGAGGAAGAGGAAGAGGAAGAGGAAGAGGAAGAGGAAGAGGAAGAGGAAGAGGAAGAGGAAGAGGAAGAGGAAGAGGAAGAGGAAGAGGAAGAGGAAGAGGAAGAGGAAGAGGAAGAGGAAGAGGAAGAGGAAGAGGAAGAGGAAGAGGAAGAGGAAGAGGAAGAGGAAGAGGAAGAGGAAGAGGAAGAGGAAGAGGAAGAGGAAGAGGAAGAGGAAGAGGAAGAGGAAGAGGAAGAGGAAGAGGAAGAGGAAGAGGAAGAGGAAGAGGAAGAGGAAGAGGAAGAGGAAGAGGAAGAGGAAGAGGAAGAGGAAGAGGAAGAGGAAGAGGAAGAGGAAGAGGAAGAGGAAGAGGAAGAGGAAGAGGAAGAGGAAGAGGAAGAGGAAGAGGAAGAGGAAGAGGAAGAGGAAGAGGAAGAGGAAGAGGAAGAGGAAGAGGAAGAGGAAGAGGAAGAGGAAGAGGAAGAGGAAGAGGAAGAGGAAGAGGAAGAGGAAGAGGAAGAGGAAGAGGAAGAGGAAGAGGAAGAGGAAGAGGAAGAGGAAGAGGAAGAGGAAGAGGAAGAGGAAGAGGAAGAGGAAGAGGAAGAGGAAGAGGAAGAGGAAGAGGAAGAGGAAGAGGAAGAGGAAGAGGAAGAGGAATATAATAAAGCAAATGATTTGAAGGAAAAACATATATATATAATAAAGAAAAAAATGAAACTCCTAAAAATTGACTTCTAAATTAATTAATTTATTTACGCTAGAATCAATATTTTTATTCAATATATATAATAAAGAAAAAAATGAAACTCCTAAAAATTGACTTCTAAATTAATTAATTTATTTACGCTAGAATCAATATTTTTATTCAGTAGTGTTGTATAGTCAATGTTTTTTTCTGATATGCAGATTCAACTGGCGTCTTTAGTGATATCTCTTCGAACACATGTTACCACTGAAAACTAGGACTTTTCATACATTCGTATTTGAGGTGGCTTACAAGACTCCTTTGGTGCTTGAATTGTCTCAAACATGTTCCACACATGTATAGCTCTGAAATACAAAATTATTGTAGAAAGACTGGAATAATTATTCAATTAATTTTATTCACTAATAACGGAGATACCATATGATTTCAACCAAAATGGGACACACCCACCATTTATTACATTATATTAAAAGAAATGTGAAAAGGAAACAAAAAATCGAATTAAAAAAATCTGTATTTTCCAAATTAATAATAAGATAGTGAGATAATTTTTTTTAAGATATATAGCGTGTTTTTTACAACGTTTTTCATGTTTTATTATATAATAAAATACACATACCTATGTATGTTGAAAAATAAACATATATGTTGAAACAATATTTAAAACAAGTATTGGTGTTTTAAACACGTTTAAAACACTTGTTTTGAAACAAAATGTTTATAACACATAATATCAACCCTGATTTAATGTAGTACCTACTAAGTTAAAAACATCATTTTTCTGCTAGACTAGTATGGCTTCTTCTTATGTGAAGATTCAAATGGTACTTATAATAGAATTTCTTAAAGCACAGATCGCATTGGAAGCTGGGAGTCTTCATACATTCGTATTTCTGATGGCTGCTGAGACCTTTGTAGTATTTGTAGTCCTTGAAGCAATTGGGACAGACATGGCGATCTGAAATAATGGGTTCTTGTTAGATATGGCGTTGTTCAAGGGCGGATCCAGGGGACGGTTCAGGAGGGGGGGGGGCTAGACACAAATCTTTACTCAAACTACTGTACATACTCCAGAGTCGTTTGTGATTTATTTACTACTTGTCAAAAATAACCAAGATACGTCAATTTGACTTATGTACTTCAGCAGCGTATGACGTTCACATGCCGTTATATATGTTAATATACAGGGTGTCCCAAGCTGAGCGTGCATTAGAAGTTTTTAGAGAACCAAAACATCTAGATCGGAAATTTTTTGCATATCATTGTTTTACAATGAGATCTATCGATTAAAAATATTTTCAATATACCGGAAGTTGACAGCAACTTTCTTATTTTAAATGGGTGCCCCCATTTTTTATTATATACTTAAACTCTCTGTAAAATTCTATAAATATTGATGTTAAACATTCTATATCTAACATTAACCGTTTTTGTGGAAAAAATATTTAAAATTTGTGGACGAAAAAAACTACCTGTCAAAAAAATTGTAGAGCCTAAAAGTCAAATTTAGTGATTACCACAGCTACTGTGACATAAAGAGAAGACATGTAGCTATATCTATTTCAAAAACTAAATTGTTCAAATGTCATATAATAATGGCGGTAGTTGTCAAGGAATTCATGAAAAAATTATATCGTAAATTTTTTTTTTTCAAATGGAAACCCACTTTTTTTATTTCACTTGTGAAAAGCTTTTTCAATTCGTTACTTTTTATTTATACATGTTCCTATTCTTAAAATATATCGTTTTTAAGTTATTTAAGAGTCTGAAAACGTATATTTTTGTTGATTTTATTTATCTTCCTTTGACATTAAGTGCCATACAGCCAGACAATTTATTTCCATCTGTCAGAAAACGAATTATTTGAATTTCCTATATTATAAATACTGCCTGCCTTAAGAGTTTAAAAAGTGTTTTTATAAAAATATATCTCGTATTTTCGCTCTTTAGTGATATCTAATAGTTGATATTATTAATTATTAATAATATACCGTATGATCGAAAAAAAAAACAGCGCAAAGTTGGCTTGGAAATGATAACATACTACTTTTTGAACAAAGTGTCACAATATGACATGACCAGATCTATTGTTTTACACAATCATTTACGTTTAAAGTCATAGGCTACGCGTTAAAATCAAGAAAAATATACGCTTTAAAACTAAATCTTAAATAACTTAAAAACGATTTATTTTAGGTATAGGAATACGTATAGTCAAAAAGTAACGAATTGAAAAGCCTTTTTACTAGTGAAATAAAAAAAGTGGGTTTCCGTTTGAAAGAAATGATTTATGATAATTTTTTAATCGCCCAATTCCCTGACAGCTGCGGCCATTATTATATGACATTCGAACAATTTAATTTTTGAAATAGATAGCCACGTGTCTTCTCTTTATGGCACAGTAGCTGGGGTAATTCCTAAATTTGACGTTTAGACTATACACATATTTTTCACAGACAGTTTTTTTCGTCCAAAAATTTTAAATATTTTTCTTTCTCAAAACCGGTTAATCTTCGGTATAGAGTGTTTAATATTAAAATTCATAAAATTTTACAGAGAATTTACGTATGTAATAAAAAATGGGAACACACATTTAAAATAAGAAAGTTGCTGTCAACTTCCGGTATTTCCGGAAGTGCCGCCATATCGAAAATATTTTTTATCGATAGATCTCGTTGTAAAACAATGATGTGCAAAAAATCTCCGATCTAGATATTGTAGTTCTCTAGAAACTTCTTCTAGAGAGTTCTCTAATGCACGCTCAGCCTGGGAACTAGATAAACCGGAATTTAAGTCGGCCATTTTAGGTCCCCATCGCGCTCGATCTAAGTTTTATGATATGCTCCTTCCTTCATCTTTTTATTCTAAGGTTTTGCTTGACACACAAAACTGACAGGTTATGCTGTAAATGTGGGGTAATTAAATAATAAATAATGTGCTTTAAATGTGGTATAATCCACTGTAAGTACTATTCCTTACACAATTTTAAAATTGATTAAAAACAAAAAAGATTTTTTATAGTATTTTTATTTAACAGATTATTTTACAATTTTAAGTACAGTAAAACTTCCCATTTCGGCCACTTCTAAAAAGCGGTCACTTCTGTTAGCGGTCAATTTTCAGTTGTTTGAATTAATCTTAGGGGAATTCCTATATTAAAATATTTCTCAATAACGTTAATTCCGAAAGCGGTCACCGGCCGCTTCAAAGGTACATTTTAGGGAAAAACCCATAAATTTATTGCCCCAATACCGGCCAAAAACCGAACCCTTCGAACCTTTTTTTTTGTCTAACAAGAGCTGTTTCAGGACACTTTAGGAAAGTCCAAGCAATAAACATTTATAATTTGTTTGAGAAATAGGTACAGAGAGTGACAAATACAATACAAATTCGTCAGTAGTTTGCTGAAATTTTTGGGAGATATAGAATCAGTTTAGTTTCTTACTCTGAAAGAACAGCAACCATGTCTTTGAAACGTAAACGTTTGTCTATTAAAGAGAAATTAAATATTGTCGCGGAAAGTGAAAAATATAACAGCAGTGCTCGAAAGTTGGCGGAAAAGTTTGGTGTTGGAAGAACGCAAGTGAACGACATTTTAAAAAACAAAGTGGAATTAAAAAAAATGTTTGAAGAAGAAGGATGCAATGCAGATAAAAAACGAAAGTTTCCTAAAACAGAAGGATTTGCAATCGATCAACTAGTTTACGAATGGTTTTGTAAGGCAAGGAACAAAAACATACCCATATCGGGAACCTTAATTCGGGAAAAAGCTCTTGAGGTATCTACATCCTTGAAACTTAGTGAATTTAAGGCTTCAACTGGCTGGTTAAATAAGTTTTGCAAGAGACATAATATTAACTTCAAAACAATTTGTGGTGAGTCTGCAGATGTGGATGAAGTGACTGTTGAAGACTGGAAAACAAAATTAACAGCAATCATTAAGGAATACGACACTAAAGACATTTTTAATGCAGACGAAACAGGGCTTTATTATATGGCAATGCCAAACAAAACCTTTGCTTTAAAGAATGATAAATGTGCTGGCAAAAAATCAGCTAAACAACGAGTGACACTGCTTTTCTGTTGCAGCATGCATGGTGAGAAGGAAAATCCGCTAGTTATAGGTAAGAGCAAAAACCCGAGATGTTTTAAAGGAGCGCATGTAGATAAATTGCCGATAGAATGGGTATCCAACAAAAAAGCTTGGATGACGACAGATATAATGACATCTTGGCTCAAAACCTTTGACACCAAAATGAAACGGCAGGGTAGAAAAGTTCTTTTATTTTTGGATAATGCCACGTCTCACCCAAAAATAGAACTTGAAAATGTTCGTATAATTTTTTTTCCTCCAAATACGACATCTCATTGCCAGCCGTTGGACCAAGGAATTATTCAAAATTTTAAATTAAAATATCGTCAATTTTTTATTAAAAGACTTTTGACTTTTACTAATACCGAAGAAACGATGGAAAAGGCTAAAGAGAGCATAAATTTGGCAAGTACTATGGTGTGGATAAGTACAGCATGGAAAAATGTTACATCGAACACTATAAAAAAATGTTTCCAAAAAGCGGGATTTGCAACCGTCAAAGGGGACGATGCATTTGACGAAGAGGACGACATTCCTTTAAGTCAGTTATCTTCAATTTTAAAAAACATGCCAGGAAGTCCAGATCTTAAAGAATATCTGACAGTCGATTCAGATGTCCCTACGGAAAATCCTAGTTTAGAGATGCAGGGAATAATCCAGGAATTTACAAACAACAAGGACAGACAGGACTCCACTCAAGCCGAAGAGGAAGAAGATGAAGGCCAAGACATTCTGTGTTCATCTATAAATAATATGAGTGAAGTATGTGAAAAATTAAGAGACATTCAGAATTTTTTGGTGATTCAAAACAAAGACGAACTAGCGGTTGATATTGCCCATACTTTGATGAAATTTGAAAGTGAAATTACAAAAATCAAAATTAAAAATTTAAAGCAGACTACCATTAATCAGTTTTTCACCATATAAAATAAGGTTATCATTTTGTAACTTTTTAAAGTCAATTGTACATATGTATATAAGAATACCTATGTGTAAAATACATATGTATACATTGTAAGTTTTTTTTTCAAAAATTCTTATGTAATAAAGTTTTTTTTGTAACAACTGAATTATTTTTTTGTGCCAAAAATCTAAAACTGAAGATCATTTATTAACACTTATTGTGTGTTTGTACTACATGCTCGTACTTAATTTTAATTACTTTGCACGTTTCCAAAATAAAGGCATTTTACATTGGTATCTGTATTTTATTGTTCCCAATAGTGGCCACTTCCCTTAACGGCCACATTCCTTTGAAAATTTTTGTGGCCGCTATATGGAAGTTTTACTGTATATCTTAGTCTAAAAATATTATAATTAGGTCAATACCGGTTGTTTTTCAAAAGTAGCTGCAACCCCTATAATTTTTTTTTTCAGATAAAAAAAAATGAGATTTGGATGTGACATAAATCAGAATTGATTGACGTATTCAATTATTTTCGTTCACTTCCTTTTTAACACAGCCATGGTACTCTAGATTGAAATTTAAAATGTTATTTCTTTTAATCGAAAATGTCAAAGTTGACCAACGGTATGTCATTCTATTCAGAATGCCATTTTCTATCATAAAAAGTAAACAAATACTGAGTTTATTTAAAAATCAGAAGTTGTAGTAATTTCCGGTGAAACAGGAAGTGAACGAAAGTAAATGAATACTTCAGGCCTTCAAGCAACCCCGATTTATGTCATATACTAAAAAATTTCGTTTTTTATCTGTAAAAATAAAAAAGTTATAGGGGTGAGACACTTTTGAAAAACAACCGGTATATCATATTTAAAAAAACTCAGTGCGTGGCCCCATACGAGGCGTACGTCCTAGCGAAGCGTAGAGCGGAGAGGATCGCGAAGCGTTAAAATCAGTGGCGGCTCGTGGTCATTATTGTAGGGAGGTCAATATCTAAAAATATTGCGTCGGTTTTTTTAAGACGCACCATCGGACGGACCCAAATTTAATTGGTTCCTTACAAGATATTTGTAAGTTTAGTTAAAGAAAAATAAATCTAAAAATAAATATAAATTCTGTTAAAAGGGAACCTACCCCTACATTTTTAAACAGGTGGTCTAGTGCCATTTCACTAAAAATTCAGTCAATGTTCTTTACACAAATTTTTCACGGTAGGATTTAAAAGACACTTAAATAATAATGTCACAAAAATATAAATGCATATAGTATACACATACACATTTCTAAAAGTTTTATTTTACTTTTTTATATTTTAAGTCAATTCTTTCTCTAAACGTTTTTTGAAATTTAAGCAATTGTTTTCTTTCAACCGCACGATTTTACAAACTAAACACCATATTAAAATGGTTATTTGAAAATATCTATTCCAGAATCAGTCAACAAGAGTTCATCATTTATCCAGAACCAGCAAATTATGAATTATTACCTACACAAATTTCGCGCTGCATCTCAAACCCTGGGCTAAGACAAAGCTACGGCAACTAAAACTAATTTTTTTTTCGATATTAAAAATTTAAATATTGATTTATATTGTCTAAACCAAACATTATACGCGATACGCGATAAACGATACAAAAACCTAGATTGTTTTAAAATTTGAGTTTTTATAAACACCCAACCTGCCCAAACGGCGAAATTTTTTAAAGCGATATGACTGAAATCCTGTAATATATTTATATAGAAATAATGCACTCGATATTTCTTAATGAACTATATTAATTCTCAACTAATAAACAATATTACAAATTACAATAATAACACGCTGGTTTCTAGACAAAAACAAAAACCGTCACTTTTGATATCGTCTGTCAGTATACTTGTATTCATTTAAAACTTCCCAATATGGCGGACTTCAGTATGGGAGGCTAAAAAAACGAAAATCTCTAGACTGGGACCGACTGCAGTTCAAATCGTTCAAATTGATAATCTGTGGTAAATCCAATTGAACTCTGACACTTGGCTGACATTGACGTTTACGTTTCTTTTTTCTAAATATTTTCATTATTTTTTGAGTTTTTATTAACAAATTCAACTTGATTTTGTTCTTTTATTTAACCTGCAACCTGCAGTAATAATTATATAGTTATAAATAATCTTTTCACCGATCAAGAATTGACGAATAGGCTGGAAGATATTCTAAATGTGTAAAACGCTTAAAAATGTATTAGAAAACATTGACTCGTTCACAAATTCGTGAAAATAAATGAGTCCAGATGTTTGTAAAAAGGTCTCTAATTATTTTGAGAAGTTTCCTCGTATCAGTAATTTTCAGGTTTGTAATATGTACTATATGATAATAAATAGATTAAAACTTATATTTCAGGAAACAGCGCCGGCATTACAGATTGTTGTAAATCAGTTTTAAAATATAAAGAAGGTTTAAAACAGGTTTAAAAGTTGAGTTAGTAGAGAAGACCTAAATAAGGTAATGTTGGTAATGGGACCAAACATCAAATAACACTTGAAATATATAATTATGTACAATAATTTAAGTAGTTTTTATGAATCTGTTTGATATCTATTGCATTGTTTTTATATTTCTTGAAATATATATTTTTTTACTTTACTGAATACACAAAGAATAATAAAAAATACAGTTACTCACTAAAAGCACTTAAGGTTTGTAATAGATGTAGTTAGAATATCAAACACCAAACCAAACCAAAAATTATGTTTTATTTTACTGGTATTCCTCACATTTGAAGGGAAAGTCATTTCATAAATAAGCAGGACATTGTATAGTACACTCTATATTAATAATTGTTTTTTATCCTATACTTGTTAGTTAACGCATCACTTACTAGGTATAAAATTTAGTACTGATTAGCCTATAGTTGTGGTTGTGATATATTCTGATGTGCTTCTGGCAATTTAAAATAAGTTAATATTTAAACAAACATTTCTGGCTTTCCTGACAGGAGTGTGGACACAAATTTAATAAAAGTATAATGTGGATAATGTTCTGATTATTACAGTTTGCATGGATGTTTTGTATGTTGTTATTTTTAATAAAGTATATTTAATGAGTTTTTGAGTATTTCTTTTTCCTTCAGAGGATTGTGTTCTAATCTTTATATATTATAAATTTTCATAAATTATATCTACAAAATTTATTACCTTATAATTTTTTGCTAAATACTTTGTAGTTAATACAGTTTAACAGTATATAAAAAAAAACTATTTAAATAAGATGTTTGAAAATATATAGCTGTTTTTGCACACATCAATTCAATTTGTGATTAACTGTACTGAAATAAAAACAAATTAAGAGAAATGGGGTGAGCTATCAACTATAACATGAAAAGCATCATCCTATTTCCAAGTCTTCTATTAATTTCACTTATTAAACAACTATAATTATTCAATAGTCTTGATAATTCTAGGAACTCTCAGATATCGTCAAAACATGAAAACAAAAATTTACTTCCTATAGTTCTTACGTCCCTTTAACTGAAATATAAGAAACAGGGGAGTTAGTATTCTCACTGAGAAAGTTTATAAAATACCTTAAAGTAAAATCTCTTCGGATCTGCGGTAAAATACCTTTATTCTTATTAAATAATTTCAAAAATCTATGTTTTTATTTATGACAACCACCTAATAACATAACTTTAACGTCAACTTGACAATCACAATTGACAATCCTGAAAAATATTATTGTTAACCAAAGAGTAAATCAATTTCTGAATTCGCTAACGCCAACTTATTTTTCATTAAAAAAAAAATTACCAATTTTCGTAACTAGGTCGGCCATATTGAGAAACCTTTAAAAGAATAGTACTATAAACTACTAAATGCAAATGTATACAAAGTTGCCTGCCTTACAAATCCTTTTATGAATGACGCGGTCAATGGCCAATATAAACTATATCTATCGCACCTTAACCCATTATATTTTCTATACGTAGTATACCGTTACGAGCCCCGGCACTTGGAGTTTAATACGTGTAAAAATAGCGGGAATAATGGACAACATGAAATTTTGACCGGCAGTAGTGAAAATGGGTAAAATAAAATATTTTCAAGCAAAAATTGGACAAATTGGGAATAGTTTTGAATCTTTTAGGATGAAAAAAAGTGATTTACAAAAAGTATAATTTAAATAAGTTTTTGTAATTTTCTTCTGATTTTTTTGTTGGGGGGGCATTGACCATTTGATCTCATGGTTAAGCCGCTACTGCACTGTCCACTCCGCTCTACGCGCGCAGCTATGTTGGGCCTCACGGCCTAAACTGCAGACTGGAATTCTATTTTATGTTTTCTTTTAAGGTGCACGTTCAAATGGTACTGGTGATAGAATTTCCGGTTGCAGTAGTGACAAGGGCGTTGAGGTGCCTTTCCGCATTCACGTTTGATGTGGTTGATCAGATGCCGCTTGTATTTGTAGTGTTTGGGACAGTTATTGCAAATAAATCTCTCTAGAAAAAAATAAAACATTACTACTCAAACAGGTGATGATTCAAATGTTTACTAATGTAATTAAATGAAAAAATGTTAGTTCTACAACAGATAACAGCCTGTGCTGGAGCTTATGCGAAAGAAACTTAAAATCATTAACATCAATTCAAAATAAAATACATTTATTAGTTCGAAATCATATTGCCAGCTGAACTTCTACAAAATTAATTACACAAATCATTATCATCATCATCATTCTCAGCTTATTCAACCACTTCCAATCATGGTGTAGCCTCTCTCGCATATTTAGTTATTGTCTTTGTAGTTGTGCCCATTGTTATCTATTGATCAAGCTTCTAACTATCGCCCAATTGCACTCCTTCAAACGCTATCTAAGATCATAGAAAGGTTGGTTAAAAGAAGGCTGGTATCTTTTCTGTTTAAGTACAAAATACTTACTGAACATCAATTTGGATTTCTAAGCAACAAGTCCACAAATGACGCTATGTTTTCCCTCCTTAATAAAGTTTATTCCAGCCTAAATAACCATCATTCTACAGCAACAATTTTCTGTGATTTTTCTAAGGCGTTCGACTGTGTAAATCATAAGATCCTAATTAATAAAATGCAGCACTATGGGTTCAGGGGAACATCTCTCGAATGGTTTAAGTCGTATCTGAGCAACAGAAGTAAACTTGTGAGGGTGGATACCACGTTGTCTTCTAGCAAGCCAATCGAATGTGGAGTACCACAAGGCTCAGTACTAGGCCCTATTTTGTTTCTTCTCTTTATTAACGACATTGGTAACATAAACATCAGTGGTAAAATATGTCTTTTTGCGGACGACATTAGCTTCACTTGGAGTAACAAGGACGTCGCGGCACTTCATAAGATTATATCAAATGACTTAATCACCATCAAATCTTGGTGCGATTCGAACCTCCTGAGTCTCAACATTTCTAAAACTAAAGCTTTGTCGTATAAAAACTCGCTGCAGCCTTTTGTAATTAACAACACCACCAATGACGTCGTAAAATCTGTAAAATTCTTAGGGCTTGTTGTAGACAATTCTCTGAAATGGGACATGCATATCGATGCTTTGTCGAAAAAATTAAGCTCTATTAAGCTTAAGTTTTACATTAAGATCTGTTTCTAAGGAGCTTAACTTCTCAGTGTCCCCTTGTCAAATTATCCCTGCTAATTTTACTAATATCATAGTCCCATCTCAGGTCTGGATTTCTTCTAGGTCTGTTAATTCCTCTTGGATACCATGCTGTAATTTTTATTGTCTATCTGTAGTCCGTCCTTCTTGCCAAGTGTCCTGCCCATTGCCACTTGAGGGATTTGATTCTGTTGATGATAACTAACTGTTTTTTTTTTGACAAAAACATGAATAGTCAATCCTACATTAATAACGTGTTATAACCTGTCGCGTTGGCCTACCTTCGGCAACTGCAAGATCCAATTTTCCAGCAAGACAATGCCATGCAGACCACCTACCGCTGCAGTTACTAGAAACTTCCTCCGGCAAGCTAATGTAACAGTTTTTTTGTGGCCCCAAGGTCACCAGAATGTAGAATGTAGAAAATTAAGAAATGCTTACTCAGCATATAAAAGACCATACCATAACGTGGTATACCGATTCTTCCAAAACCAAAGCAGGGACAGGGATAAGAGTATTTGGGCCGAAAACCAAATACTCCGAACCAATAGGCACCTATCCCAGTATCCTTCAGGCAGAAATTTACGCTATCGAAAGATGCGTACAATTTATCTTAGATAGAATCTATCGAAAACAGGAAATTGCCATCCTATCCGATAGTCAAGCAGCACTAAACGCGATCAACTCAGTAACCATCAATTCGAAGTTGGTCAAAGAATGCCTAGAGAAGCTTAACAAATTAGGCAAAGAAAATAAAGTCCTCCTACTCTGGGTACCTGCTCACCAAGGGATAAAAGGCAATGAAAAAGCAAATGATCTAGCTAGGAAAGGAGCGAACACTCCACTAACTGGACCAGAACCGCTCTGTTTTCCAAACGGGAACTAACTGAAAGTGGAACTGAAGATTCCAATCTGGAAGACTCCATCCGTAAATTGGAATGGGTATCCTCCAACGGTCTAAGACACTTGAAAAAGTTCCTCAGAACTTACGACCGGGAAAAATCAAAGGTTCTCCTTGATTTAAGTAAAAATAATCTTTGGATTGTCACGGGGTTTCTAACAGGACACTGTCTCCTCAACGAACACCTCAGTAGGCTGAAGCTGAGAAACAGGCGAATGCAGATTCTGTGGGGAAAATGGGGAAACACCAGAACACCTTATCACTGAGTGGGCCGAGACGACGATCATTCGTGCCATGAACTTTGGTACGGCTGATGTCGAGGATGGAGAGCTGGCCCCTCTCGAGCCGTCTCAGATACTGGCTTTTGTATATTACACTTTATACGATCAACTAATTTGAAAACTATAGTGGATACGTTTTTTTCTTATGGAATCCACTCGCCTTTAGAACTTAAGAGCTGCCACAGCAAAAAGGTATACTGTTTCTAAAAATGTATGAAATAAAAGAGGTATTTTTTTAAGTTAACTCTATATTTAATACTCTTTGGAAATAATTTAATACTTTATTTTATTTAACAAACAACATGACATGTTTCCATAGAAATTAGTTTTTTGTAGATTATGGAAACACTATATTATTTACAAAGTATTTGCATAGAATATTCATAGCATTCGTACAATATTCACATTAAGTAATATCCTATAATTTTATTATCTGTCTGATAGCTCCATTATTCAAAATCTCGGAATTACTGGAATAAATTAGTGGTTTCAGTTAGTGTAGAAGTTTGTTCCTCTGATTTCGATGTAAGCTTTCAGAACGTCAAAATTAGTGGTAGTAATTTTCAATTAAGCTTCATTCAGAATCTTGCAATTAGTGGTTTTAATTACACTTTACACTTTTTAGTTTACGATCATTCACAATGTTTAGAAAACACAATTAAAATTAATAGAATTAGTTCAGTCATTAGGGACCAAAAAAGGGGTCTGCTTGGAAAAAAGTCCGGAAGTTTAGAAACTTTGCAGGTTTATAGGTTTTGGGGTCCCTAACTAAAATCCATAAAATGCACATTTCCAGACTTGCCGCCGGCGCCGCCATCTTGACAAGATGGCGCCCAAAATCGGTACGGAAGTTTTGAACTTTGGTGGTTTATAGGTTTTGGGGTCCCTAACTTAAAATCCATTAAAATGCACATTTCCAGATCATACTATAGTTGGCGCCGCCATCTTGACAAAGATGGCGCCCAAAATCGGTATTTTGGTAAATACGCCCCAAAATCGGTATTTTGCAAATATCTCGAAAACTATGCGTTTTTCGCAAAAATTTGAAGAGAGCAAAATTAAAGAGAATAAAATTTCCTATAAAAAGGTTACATGAAATTTTTTTGAAAAATTTTCGCTAGTCAACCGTTTAGGCACAAAATCCCTGGAAATTTTACAATTTTGCGGAAAGTATGATATACATACTATAGTCGATTTTCCGAAATCAAATGTCTATTATAGTGTTCACTAAAACTAGTTTTAGTTTAGTTTCTTCAATTTTGTCATGAAACAGTGGAGTATCATTAATTCGCTCACTAATTTATGAATAATTAATTGTCGTACTGGACAGCATTCATTGCGAACTTACCACCAGGTTCAGCATTGGTCTGGTTGTACCAAAGATGCCGAAGAATGGGGTTGGAAGAAAACAAAAACAGGCATTACTCCAGTCACAACATTGAAAGATCCAGCTCCAAAATCCCTAGTGTCATTTTTATCGTGTAAATGCAAAACCAACAACTGTGGTAAAGCCACAAATGCCTGCGGATGCAGAAAAGCAGGATTAAAATGTTCAATGATTTGTGCATACTGCAATGGGAAATCCTGTGACAATGTCACTGAAGTGGCACTCGACGAATCCGATGAAGAGGGGTTGGACTTGCCTGTAGATATCCCTCTGGCGGCTGAAGATGAAGAGTTGGACGTATTGAGAGACCACCCTGATGAGCCCAGCACAGCAGACACGATCGACTTTGACATCAATGAGCCAGATCCGACGGGCTTGTGCAGATAAGTTAAAGTTTTTAATTTAGGCCTCCGGGGAGACCACGTTAAAATAAACGCGCCATGTACTTTATCTCTTGGGTGGTGTGGAAACAAGTACACATTTTCAATAATTAAAGTTAATTATTCATAAATTAATGAGCGAATTAATGATAAGCCACTGTTTCATGACAAAATTGAAGAAACTAAACTAAAACTAGTTTTAGCGAACCCTAATCGACATTTGATTTCGGAAAATCGACTATACATAATATATCATATTTTACGCAAAATTGTAAAATTTCCAGGGATTTTGTGCCTAAACGGTTGACTTTAGCGAAAATTTTCATAAAACCTTTTTTATAGGAAATTTTATTCTCTTTAATTTTGCTTGCTTTAATTTCTCTTTAATAAGTCTGGAAATGTGCATTTTATGGATTTTAGTTAGGGACCCCAAAACCTATAAACCTGCAAAGTTTCAAAACTTCCGGACTTTTTTCCACGCAAAAATACCCAATGACTGAACTAAATATCCTAGCAACAGCTTGCGTTAGTCAGTTCTATCCATAGAGAATCCTAATACCGTATGATCGAAAAAAAACGGCGTCCAGTTGGCTGGGAAATGAACATCGATGACATTTCCCATATAAATTTATATACAGGGTGTTTCAAAACAAATGCGAAAAACTTTAGGGGGTGATTCCTTGTTCAAAATAAAGGGTAGTTCGCTTCATAAACGTTGGGTCAAAAGTCAACCATTAGGGAGATATTGCGGTACAAAGATGGCGGAAAAATAATGTTTTTATTTTTTATCTTGAAAACGAAAAGAGATAGACTAATAAAATTTTATGGAAGCATTACTGTTATGAAAACAAACTTTCTGGTAATTTTCTCACTTTTTTAAAATGAGTGGAAGGGGTTGAAATAAACTACCCCTATCATTCTTGTTAACGAAATTTAAAGAAAAATCTTATCAAATACATGCAAAAAAAATTAATTTGGATAGTTTAGTTTGTTTAGAAACTTTTTATTCTCTTGTATTTTTTTGATAAAACTCACCGATTTGAAATTAAAAAATAAAATGTAAAGCATTACATGTCAGGACAAAAAACTGATCAGGACTATTTTCTGATAAAGAATCTAGTGGGCTGCTGTAATTTTTTTAGGAAAAAATCTAGTCGGCCGCTGTCACTTTTTAGGATGTTCCTAATATTATTTTATTTGATATTACTCTACTGCAATACGTTATTATCTAGATGATTATTATTATCGTTATTATCACTTCTTAATCTAAAAATGTTTTTTGTCCTGACATGTAATGCTTTACATTTTATTTTTTAATTTCAAATCGGTGAGTTTTATCAAAAAAACACAAGAGATAAAAAAGTTTCTAAACAAACTAAACTATCCAAATTAGTTTTTTTGTATGTGTTTGATAAGATTTTTCTTTAAATTTCGTTAACAAGAATGATAGGGGTAGTTTATTTCAACCCCTTCCACTCATTTTAAAAAAGTGAAAATATTACCAGATAATGTGCTTTCATAACAGTAATGCTTCCATAAAATTTCATTAGTCTATCTCTTTTCGTTTTCAAGATAAAAAATAAAAACATTATTTTTCGCCATCTTTGTACCGCGATATCTCCCTAATGGTTGACTTTTGACCCAACGTTTATAAAGCAAACTGCCCTTTATTTTGAACAAGGAATCACCCCCTAAAGTTTTTCGCATTTGTTTTGAAACACCCTGTATAAAGGTGCCCGGTGGCCTAGAGGTACAGGCTCTCGTCTACCAATCTCAAGGTAGTGGGTTCGATTCCCACACCCGGCATTGCATCTGCCGACTATTTTTATTAAAATAAAAATAGTTTGGGTACCTAGGTCGACTCAGCCTTAAAATGAGTACTTGGGATTCACAATCCTGAGGTAATAATAGGCGGTTGAAGCGTAGTGCTAGCCACATTACCTTCCTTGTATACCGAACGGCTCTAGTATGGCAAGCTGTACCTTGCTACTCCCAAGGCGTTAAACGCTATATACGGGAGCTATTATTATTTAATTTATATATAAAATGACAGCGATCTTCATTCCATAGCCATCTCTGACGCCGTTTTTTCTCGATCATACGGTATTTAGCTTATAAAACAATCAACTTTTGATGTCTAACCAAAAGATAGTCAAAGACCAAAATGACATTTCTCGCAAATTCTGAAGTATAATTAGTGGAATGGTTAAAATTTGATAAATTTATTTTTCTAAATGCTTACATTGAAATTAAAGGAACAAACTTTTACGCTAATTGAAACCACTAATTTTTTCCACTAATTGCAAGGTTCTGAATGAACCTTTAGTAGAAAAAGTTAACAAACTATTAACTAACCACTACGTCAGAATTTGCGAGTAATATCATTTTTTATTCAAAGATTAACAATTACACGATACCATCCAAACAAGAAATTTATAATATTTTTTTATTTGATTTACTTTTAAAATTCTCTTTAATGATTGTTAAATTACATGTGTGTGATTTTGTCAAAATAATAAATTCATTTCTACAGGGTTGTTCACCACATGCGGACACAGAGTCATGTAGCTAAACGATTAGACTTTTACAAATTGTAAGTTTTCGGTTCGTTGAAGGACTATTAGAGATTAGAGCTACAATTTAAAAATATTTTTACAAGATACAGAGTGTCCGAAATAAGTAAAAAATATTATAGTTGTATTTTTTTTAAATGGAACACCCTGTATATTATTCCATTTTTAGATTCTACGATTAAAATAAAGGTAAATGTGATTGAGGTTTATCACGCTTAAACCTTACCGTTTTTGAAATATTTTCAATTTTGTGAAATTGCAGTAAAAAAATTAAGGCTTCATTTCTCCCAAGGGTATTAAAGATTTTAATACTAAATATTTACTGAAGATTATTTATTGATCGGATATTGTGTTGCAATAATAAAAATTATACTACCTTGTACAGAGTGTCCAAAAATTTATATTAAACAATTACTAGCTTTAAACGGCAATAACTTGTTTAATTTAAATAGAACAGCCTGTATATTTTACGTGTATCAGATGCATAATTTAATTGTCTATCAAATTGTATTATAGCATTTTTACCTATATCTTCAAGTTTTCGTAGAAAATGCATTTTCTTATAATTTAGACCTCATTTATCACTATACCCATGGAATATTGACATTTTAGATTTTTTTTAAAGCAACATAGTAAGTATATAGGTAAGGTAGTAAAAATAATAATTTTGCAAGCCCATTTGTTTACAAAAAGAAAACTATTTAAATCTTTGTAAAGGAATATTATAGCAATTATTACTAATAATTATTAATGTACCAACATTATTACCGCTCAAAAATTAGTTAATTACATACTTAATTATTGTTTTAATTAATAAATTATTCTAAATAAATGTGGATTTGATTCAAAAATCAATACAATAATAAGTTATGAAAATGAACGTCTCTGTTGTTTATAAATAAGCATTTGTCAAAAAATTAAATACAAATTATAAGATGTTACTTTTTACCACACTGTCTAATACACATACAAAATTCAGTTTTTTAGTATTTGGAGCAATTATTATCAATAAAAAAACAGTCAGTTAATGTAGTTTGAATACTGGGATCATATTTAGTTTTTTTTATCGTTTAATAAAATAAACGAACTATATCGACAATATTAGTATCTGTGCTTTTTGAAAATTTGTTACATCATTAAAAATACTCTAAAATGTCAATATTCCATGGGTATAGTGATAAATGAGGTTTCAGTTTATAATCATCTGCTGATGATGCTAACATGGTTAGCGAAACGCGCGTCCAGTGTAAAAGTAAAAGTGTTTTGGTGTATTGTGGTGATTTAGTGTAATTTTATTTTGCTGTGTAACACCAAAGGTTCCAACCCTCAACTGTAATAAATGAGGTCTAAATTATTAGAAAATGAAAATTTCTTATGAAAACTTGACGAGATAGGTAAAAATGGTATAATACAATTTGATAGACAATTAAATTGTGCCTCTGATTCTCGTAAAATATACAGGATGTTCCATTTAAATTAAACAAGTTATTGTTGTTCAAAGCTAGTAATTATTTAATATAAATTTTTAGACACTCTGTATAAGGTAGTATTTTGTTTAATATTGCAACACAATATCTGATCAATAAATAACCTTCAGTAAATATTTAGTATTAAAAACTTCGATACCCTTGGAGAAATGAAGCCTTAAAATTTTTACTGCAATTTCATAAAATTGAAAATATTTCAAAAACGGTAAGGTTTAAGTGTGATAAACCTTAATCAAATTTACCTTTATGTCAATCGTACAATCTAAAAATAAAATGATATACAGGGTGTTCCATTTAAAAAAATACAATTATAATATTTTTTATTTATTTGGGACACTCTGTATCTTGCAAAAAAAAATTAAATTGTAGCTCTAATAATCCTTTAACGAACCCAAAACTTACAATTTATAAAAATCTAACCGTTTAGCTACAATACTCCGTGTCGTATGTGGTGAACAACCCTGTATATTTTTTATGTGATTTATTTGTAAAAGGCTCCCCAGTTGCTTTTGTGCCCGTTGCTGATGTGCAACTTTAAATGTGCATCTTTTTTCCCGATATACGAGCATTCAGGAAAAGGGCATTTCCTTTGTATCTCCCTTCGAAACCTTAAACTGCCATTTTCGTCTCGAAAATGACGCAAAACTCCGACTTCTTCCGGCTGTCGACTGTCTGAACTTGTTTGATCCTGCTCCTCACCTGACTCTAAAAAATAAACCGCTTTTATTATTTCTTTATGTTTATTTTTTTATTCCCCAATTTTACATTCATAATTTTACCCTAATATAAAAAAAAATCTAATAATTACAAACAAAAGGTTTATTTGATTCATATATTTATTAGAATTAAATATAAACATTTCTGTTGTTAATAACTTAAATAATTAGGTTGATTTCATGAAAAAGTCTGAGTTTAACCTATAAACTAAAAATCAAATACATTTAAAAGACACCGGTGTACCGCTTAAATTCTTGTCCCAGTATACAGAGAAGACCAGGCTACTAGTAACATAGCAAGTTGCCGGACGAATTTACGTTTACCCGTTTTGCGTTCGTACTCGAGAGTCACTGCCGGCTAGTCGGCTGGTCAGGCAGTATGCAATTGCAGTTGTGCTTGGACCGGTCGGTCGTGACACTAGGAAAACGATGCGAGGAGTGCCGAGTATTTATTATTTTCATTTTAAGTGTTTATCTTCACTTAAGGTAACATTTAAAATAAAAATACTTAAATATTTATTACTTGAGTGTGCATACAAGCCAAAATTAAAAATAAATAAATTCTCTAAACCCGAAAAAAACTAAAATATTACTCTAAATAAAAAAAGTTATAACGTGTTCAAAAGACCACCTTCTTATGCTAGATAGAAGCCTAGGCGGTCGTAAAATTCCCGTCTGACATTGGCTAACATATTAGGGCTAATAGTTTGGAAAGCCTCTCATATTTTTACTTGAAGCTCATCCAGATTATTAGCCCTATTATGACCATAACCTTAGATTTTACATAACCCTACAAAAAGAAATCATTGGGAGAAAGATCTGGTGATCTAGCGGGCCACATAATAGTTCCATGTTCACTAATTAAACGGTTGGGAAAAGTATTGTTCAAATATTCTTGAACAATACGGGTATTGTGGGCAGGGCAACCGTCTTGTTGAAACCAGACATTGTGGAATCTTTCTCCCAATAACTCACGAATTCTAGCGACAATCTGCTGCTGTAACAAGTCCAAATATTTTGCAACAGTTAAATTACCCTTTATAAAAAATGGACCAATCATATGTTCCTCTACAAAACCACCCCAAACACTTGCTTTAACTCCCGTTCTTCATTAATCAACACATCAGGCATTTTGTGTTTTTCTGCGGACACGCACCCATGTGTTTCAAAATTATTAATAACTCTTGATATAGTACAGTGATTCCCAAAGTGGTCCAGGTCAAGACCTCAGAGTCCACACGGAGACTTTTACTGTAAGATGTTAATAAGGGTCCACGAAAATTTATCTGCTTTTGATAGTAAAACAAAAAAATGTAAGCATAGTTTTTATAAGGGCCTACCTACATTGTTTTAAGTACCTATCTAAGCAGATAATATTTTAATAAGGCAAGCTGACTGTTACTTGTCCAAACTTGCGTATTCGATATTACGTACAATTTCGTGTACAGACTTGCAAAGCGCTATCCGCCCGACAATGCTTAATGCTTGTTCAGACGAAACTTGATCACCACTATAAACTACTTGATGCCAAAAGGCAAAACGCATTCATTTGTTTCCGGAATTTCGAAAAAAAGGCGGAATTTGGAAAAAAGTTGTGAGAAAAATTTATATCTGTGTTTGCTAGTGCCGGAAAAAAGTAGTAACCTAATTTTTTGTTATAGTACTTAAGTATTTTGTTTACGTGTACTAGTCGGTTGATCACAGGTGGCCTGTATAGATAGGTAACTTAGTAACTTACAGATATTTTAATTGTCCTTTTTTCGATTTGATGACAAACACAGCACGTTTTATTCAATTGTTTTTTCACGAGAGAAACACTTTTCTAAGAAGGGCCGAATAAGCAATATTGCAGAGCAATTAATTTTGTAATTTTTCTTGCAAATAACTACTAATTTTATAAAACAATAATTTCATAATCATTTTAAATTGGTTTTTGAAGTAACTATTTTATCAAAACTATTCCTTTTCGGAAAGAGCGAGCGGTGCGCGGGCGACGGGAAAAGGGCGGGGCTTGACTTCGATGCCAGTTTGTCACGTTTTAACAATGAAGCCGCAGACAAAAAATACGCAAATACACGGAGCGCGTGTGACTCATTGATTTAATAAAATGTTAGTTATCGTTTTTGTTTATGGACAATTTGGGATTTCGACTTTTATTTTTTCCTACAGAAATATGATCAGTATTCGATACACAGTACACCAATTTTTATTTATACTATTAAAATAATTGGTAAATTATGTACTTTAAAATTGATACCGTTTTGTGAAAACGTCTGTATTTGTCTCAGCGGTTTTATTAGTTGGTCCCTTTACAAGCCGTAATTCTATTTCCGCGTGCTGACAAAGGCTGCGGTGTGATACCTATATTCAGAAAAAAACTTGGTTACTAAAACATTTTTACAGGTAAAGGAACTGACACGAAACATGGCTACAGCAAAGAAAAAATGTCGACAATATAGTATCGATTATTTGAAATATGGTTTTGTTCCATCAGAGGCAGACAAACAATTGCCCATGTGCCTATTATGCAACAAAGTTTTGAGCAATGACTCTATGAAACCATCAAAGCTCGAAGATCATCTAAAAAGGTGTCATACTGATAAAATAGGTAAAGATTTAAAATATTTTCAAACATTGAAAGAAAAATATGGAAAGAGACCCACCATGCACAGTATGTTCGCTTCAACATCTCAAAGTAACGATGATGGCTTGCGGGCATCTTACAATATCTCATTACTTATAGCAAAATCTGGAAAACCGCACACTATCGGAGAACAATTAATTTTACCCGCTGTTGAAGAGGTTTTAAAAACTGTTTTGCACAAATCTCCATTTGACGTACTAAAAAGAATTCCATTAAGTAACAATACTGTACAAAGACGCATTGATGAAATGAGCTCTGATATCGAAAGCTTTTTGTGCAATCATCTGCAAAAAACTCATTTTTCTATACAACTGGACGAGTCAACGTTACCCAGTAATGAAGCATTACTATTGGCATATGTCCGATTTATTGTTGAGGAAGAAATTCACGAAGAATTGCTATTTGCCAGAACTTTGGAGACTGACACTAAAGGCGAATCAATATTTAATGTCCTGAGTAATTTTTTTACGGAAAAATCGATCCCATTTACAAACATTATTTCAGTGGCAACAGACGGAGCTCCTGCAATGGTCGGGCGATATCGTGGGTTTATAAGTCATCTCAAAAGAATTATACCAGGACTTACAGCTATTCATTGCGTAATCCACCGACAACATCTTGTGGCAAAACATTTAAGTGACAGGTTGAACCAATCTCTTCATTTTGTAATAAAAGCTGTCAACAAAATCAGAAGCAATGCATTGAATACGCGTTTATTTGCTCAATTGTGCGACGAAAATGATGAAGACTTCCAACGACTGCTCTTACATACTGAAGTACGCTGGTTGTCGAAAGGTGCATGCTTAACGAGATTTTACTCTGTTTTCGATTCCATATTAGAGTTCTTAGAAAGTAGAGATCCAGATTTAAAAGAAAACTTGATCAAATTCAAAGCAGACATTGCGTATTTGACAGATTTGTTTAAAAAATTTAATGATATTAACTTGCAGTTACAAGGGGACAGCCTGAATTTAATAAAAACAAAGGGGATAATTTCGGCTTTTCTTGGGAAATTGAAATTTATGAAGCAAAACATTAGTCGGCGCGAATTCTCTCAATTTCCAAACTTGTCGCAGGTAGAATGTATTGATGAGGATATCCATACCTACAGTCAACATTTAAGTGCTCTGCATGATGACTTCAAAACCAGGTTTGAAGATATACTGACGATGGATATACCACCATGGATCATAAATCCATTTGATGAAACGGAAGTGGCCAATGTTGTATTACAAGAGGAGCTGCTCGAGCTAAGCACTAATGAGGAGCTGAAGGTGAAATTTAGAAAAGGCTACCCAACATTTTGGCTGCAAGCAGAAATACCCGAAAAATATCCTGGACTGTGGGAAATCGCAAGGAAATTTTTAATAGCTTTTCCCTCGTCATACCTTGTCGAAAGGAGTTTTAGTGCCGTTACAAACCTCTTAACAAAAAAAGGAGCAAATTAAACATCACAGAGCGGGGGATTTGCGGTTATTGCTCACAAAAATAAAGCCAAACATTGATCGTTTGCTGACACTCCATCAGATACATCCTTCCCATTAATTAAAATTATGACCTGAACCTATATTACCTTAATATTTTTTTCTTGTAATTCTATTCTTTTTAATAAATAAAGTGATATAAAAATGTACCATTTTTCGTTTTTATTTTACATATCGGAATATAGGGACAGAACTCCAGAAGTGACACAATTTTTAATTTTTGGCGACTTTAAGAATGTGGTAGAAATGTAGCAGCAGGGGGTCCACCGAAACCAGTAAAATTTTGAAAGTGGTCCACGAGAAAAATAAGTTTGGGAACTACTGATATAGTAGGTAAAGATGGAATTGGCTTGTTTACAAAAGTTTGTGGAAAAATTGTTTGTATATCCCGATAAGACCTATTTAGGAAATACCATTTCACAATTTGAATTTTCTCACGAACTTCGTAAACATCCATTATTTTACTTAAAAAATAAATTTTACACGAGAGCTGTAGCGAGAATCTATGTATTCGTTTTGGCTATTAAAAGACGAATAAATACAAATTCTGTAACATTCTTATCACATATCTACCTATTTTTATTTTATCGCATTTTTTGCCTGCTTTTTATCCGGCGGACGGGTATACGCTAATTCGTCCGGTTCGCCTATGTTACTACTACCACAGATTAGGTATCCTATAAGTATACAGATAAAAATCTTGTCCCTAATTCGTGGTACGAAAATTGTTTTTTATGACGATGTGCAAACGAATCAAATTTCCTGTGCGCAAAAATAAACTCGCGTAAAATAACAATAAACAGCGTATTAGAGAGATATCGCTAACGCGAATAGCGTGCATGGACGTTAATAAGACCAGGTGTTATTTCCTTTACGTGAGGTGGTATTAACTCTCTTCATTTATAATTATCGGATCGGAAAGAATTCTGATCGCGTCGCGTCCGCTATTTAAACTTAACCTAACTTTGAATTTAAAACTTTGAAATTGTTTTGTTTACTAGGTATTTTAAAACTAAAGGACTAAAGTGCTTATTTCCAGTGCTTTATTGTTCAACGTCTGCTAGTGAGTTTAGGGCAACAGGCAACAAATTCTCTTACAAGGGCTAAGTCGTCATCTGCTGTAAACCTATAAAGACTCTTTATAGGTTCTTTAGTATTGGAAGAGGCGGAATCCATATTTTGGGCCATATTTATTTAATTAAAACTAATCCCAGCTACTTAAATATCAAATTACCTAATAAAACTAAAGCAATAATTCAAAACAATTCAAACATAACCTAAAATAAAAGATCTCGCCGGCTGGATCCGGTTGTCAAATACCCACACATGTCCATTTAAGCAATTTTTAAACGTTATCAGAGGTTATTTAGAAAGAGCGCTTGGTGTAATTGATCCGCAAATTACGTCAGGCGGTAACGTTATTAGCGAGTGTTGCGTTAAAAATTGACTCGCGCATATCGTAACCATGATAAGGTACGCGTAAATACTGGATGACGCTATTCGGTTTTCCGATATCTCTCTAATAACTGTGCCGGTCAGGCGCTGTGCATAATTTTAGAGGCCATAAGTGGGCGTGCTATGTGCGCAAACTAGTCACCTAACTAGTGCCCGGTTCCGAACATTGGAACCAAGAAAAACAATACAGAAAAAACAAAGATTATAATCTGTATAATCTGTGCTACTACGGTGGTCCGGTCTGTATACAGGGTGTTTCAAAAGAACATGTGCCGTGGGGAAATCCCTCGTTAATTCCTTACGTAAAAATAAGATTTATGTTTCGTATCAACATAGGTCCGATTCTGCTTTGTTTGAAAGACCATTGAAAAACAATAATTTGAAATGCCAAATAATTTTTTTTGTATTAAGTTTGATAGATTTTTTCTTACATTTAATTAAAAATATCCGTTTTAAGTTTATTTTTAATATCAAATATCTTAGTAATTAAAACTCGTATAAAAAATTATTTGGCATTTCAAATTGTTTTTCAATGCTCTTTTCAGAATTTTAAATTTTTCATATCTCCAATTTTACATTTTTTAAGCTCCCTGTATATTAAAATTTATATATCGCAACTTCAAACATATTTAAATAACAAGCCAAAAAATGTTACGAAGAATGACTTTTTTTCGAAAAATCGAAAATAAACAAGTTTACAAGTATAGTTAAGACACCCTAGCCGCCACTGATTGTTGCCTATTTCAAATTGTAACCATGTTTATTCAGTACATGCGACTGGAGATGCACTTTTCTTTTTCCCACGTAAGGGCAATGTTCGAAAGGACACTCAAAAGTCGGTTCCTTGTTGCATTCATACTCTAAATGTCGGTTCCTTGATCTTGAATGTTTGTACATCTTGTGACACTGAGGGCACTCAAACCCCTTTTCAGGCCCTGCAAAGTACCAAACATTAACAACACTTTATTTCAGTTTATATGGAATGTCTTTTTACATATTACAATATAAAAAGTTATTTTAACGCCTAGGCATAAAAGTAAAGCACTTTTTCGCCTAAGCACAAAAGTACGAAAATATATTATTAAATTGACAGAAAGTGTCAAATTCAACGAGCGTAACCATAGTTTCTCAATATATAATTACATACAAGGTATTACTTTTAAATATTTTTTATACTATTAATAGCTATTTATGTAACAAGTTGCCAAATGAATGTGATTTAAGCAAGGGACGCAAAATTGCGCCCGGTGCTTTCGGACAGTGCAAAAAAAATGGTGCTTTCGGATTTTGCAAATCGGCTTTCGCCACGTTGGACAATGCGTCGAGCGATTAAAACACTCTTTTCGCAACGAATTTCAAGATTTTTGGTGAAAGCGGATAATTTGAGATTTTAATGCTATTATTATTATTATTTATTTTTAAACATTTTTTAAAATGTTCTGGTAATCGGTTTCTAAGTTTATGCATTGTTTAATGACAAAGTTCTGCCAGGTTCAAACGTCGCCGTATTTCCTACAAAGTTTTGTGAAAAAATGAGTGATAATGACGAGTCTTTGGATACTCAACAAGCTGCTGAAACTGCGCTATCCACGTTAGTGCCCGAGAAGTCGAAAAACTTATACGAGACCACCTACAACAACTTTGAAACCTGGGCCAAAGAAAAACATGTTGAAAATTTCACAGAAAAGGTATTGCTAGCCTATTTCCTGAACTTATCCACTACCTTAAAGCCGTCAACTCTGTGGAGTAAATATTCGATGCACCGCAACATGATTTACCTGAACAGAAACTTAGATATTAGCAAATTCACAAACCTTATTGCATTTTTAAAAAGAAAACCTTCCGGATATCAGGCAAAGAAATCAAAAGTATTTACAAAACTGGAAATTGAACGCTTTATGAAAGAAGCCGATGATAAAGAATTTCTGTTAGCTAAAGTTGTCTTAATCGATGGAGTATTTGGAGCATGTAGGTGGGAAGAAATCACGTGTTTGACCGTAGATGCCATTAAAGATTGTCAGTCATTTATTAGTGTGAATATTCCGAATACAAAAACTCATTTTCCAAGAGTGTTTACGATTAATGAGGAAAGATAGACGCAAAACTTCAACCACTCAATGTGACACATCAGTGATTTTTCTTGATGTATCAAAAAAATCAATGCTGTACCTTGCCAGTTGGAATCAATACAAATGGGGGTATGCCAAAAAAGATAGGGGAATTTCTTGGACTCTCCAACGCCATTGAATACACTGGTCATTGTTTCCGGCGCTGTTCTGCAACAATGCTGGCAGGTTCAAAAGCGGATATAACAGTTTTAAAGCGACATGGAGGTTGGCGATTAAGCTCGGTTGCTGAAGGTTACATTGAAAATTCAATTGAACAGAAAACCGAAATAGTAAAAAGAATGATGGGACAGAAATATACGCCAATAAGAAATTAAAAGCAGTTTACGTAGAAGCAGAAGCTACCAGCATTGCCAGTACAAGAAATTTACTTATTCCGACTCCTACAACTTGCATTTCTCTTAGAGACGAAACGTTGGATGCCTCTTGTATTCACTTTAATAATTTAAATAATTGTACCTTTAAGATTTATAATAAATAAATATTTTCATTGTTTCTAACATTATTACAGTTGAGGGTTGGAACCTTTGGTGTTACACAGCAAAATAAAAACACTAAATCACCACAATACACCAAAACACTTTTACTATTACACTGGACGCGCGTTTCGCTAACCATGTTAGCATCATCAGCAGATGATTATAAACTAAAGTACAATCTACAAGTTGAGCGTTTATGTACGCGCTCAGTGGGCCCCGAGTGGGCGTGGCAAAATCTAGCCAACCGAATCAGAGCCAACTGAGCGTAGCAGTTAGATTTCCGCCACTAGAGTAGTAGGAACAAAGAACTTGAAGGAATTGGACCGTTGACTCTGTTCATACTATCTTTACATTTATTAATTCTGATGCTGTCATATGCGTCTAATTGCCTGTAATTTGAGACTTGTTTAATTAATTTTAAATTATTAAGATCTATACAATGTTCATATACATATTGTTGATAATGAACATTGTATAGATCTTAATAATTTAAAATTAATTAAACAAGTCTCAAATTACAAGAATTAATAAATGTAAAGATAGTATGAACAGAGTCAACGGTCCAATTCCTTCAAGTTCTTTGTTCCTACTACTCTAGTGGCGGAAATCTAACTGTTACGCTCAGTTGGCTCTGACTCGGTTGGCTAGATTTTGCCACGCCCACTCGGGGCCCACTGAGCGAGTATATAAACGCTCAACTTGTAGATTGTACTTTAGTTTATAATCATCTGCTGATGATGCTAACATGGTTAGCGAAACGCGCGTCCAGTGTAAAAGTAAAAGTTTTTTGGTGTATTGTGGTGATTTAGTGTTTTTATTTTGTTGTTTCTAACGTTTAATATTTTACTTTTAGGCACTAGTGTCACTTTTAGATACTAGTGCCTAAAAGAATGTCATTTCGAATCTCAAATAAACATCAAAAACTGTCAATTTTTTTACAAAAAAATTGTTTAAAAATTTGTGACATTTGAAAAAAGCATGTTCTATTCGGAGTAAAAATTACTTTTTGTGTTTCGCCTGTATGTTAAACGTACAGCCTCGTAGCAAAAAGTATCATTTTTACTCTTAATAAAACAATATACTATTGTAGAATAAACAAATAATAATAAAAGGTATAGATCAATTATACGAGTATTAATGATAATGCTATTTAGTATAAGACAGCATGTATAACGATAAAAAAAGGGTTATAACTAAAATATCATATTATCATCTTTTACATAATCTCACATACAGAGAAGACTAGGCTACTAGTAACAATGCAAGTTGCCGGACGAATTTACGTTTACCTGTTTTGCGTTCGTACTCGAGATTGCCGGCTAGTCGGCTGGTCAGGCAGTACGCAGTTGCAGTTGTGCTTGGATGGGTCGGTCGTGACAGACTAGGAATACGACGCGAGGAGTGCCGAGTATTTATTATTTTCATTTTAAGTGTTTACCTTCACTTAAGGTAACATTTAAAATGAAAATACTTAAATATTTTTATTTGAGTGTCTCAAGCCAAAACTAAAAATAAATAAATTCTCTAAACCCCAAAAAAAAAACTAAAATATTACCTTAAATAAGAAAAAGTTATAACAAGTGTTCAAAAAGACCATCTTCTTGTGCTAGACAGAAGCCTAGGCGGTCGTAAAATCCCCGTCTGACATTGGCTAACATATTAGGGCTAATAGTTTGGAAAGCCTCTCGTATTTTTACTTGAAGCTCATCCAGGTTATTAGCCCTATTATGACCATACACTTTGGATTTTACATAACCCCACAAAAATAAGTCATTGGGAGAAAGATCTGGTGATCTAGCGGGCCACAAAATAGTTCCATACCCACTAATTAAACGGTTGGGAAAAGTATTGTTCAAATATTCTTGAACAATACGGGCATTGTGGGCAGGACAACCACCTCAGCAATGTGATTACTTGAAAACGTGGGATTTTGATCCGCGGTAGCACAAATGAACACTTGCTTTAACTCCTGTTCTTCATTAATCAACACATCAGGCTTTTTGTGTTTTTGTGGGAACACGCACTCATGTGTTTCAAAATGATTAATAACTCTTGATATAGTAGGTAAAGATGGAATTGGCCTGTTTACAAAAGTTTGTGGAAAAATTGTTTGTATATCCTGATAAGACCTATTTTGGAAATACCATTTTACAATTTGAATTTTCTCACGAACTTCGTAAACATCCATTATTTTACTTAAAAAAAATACACGAGAACTCTCGCGAGAATCTATGTATTCGTTTAGGCTATTAAAACACGAATAAATACAAATTCTGAAACATTCTTATCACATATCTACCTATTTTTATTTTATCGCATTTTTTCGCCTGCTTTTTATACGGCGGACGGGTATACGCTAATTCGTCCGGTTCTGCCTATGTTACTACTATGGTGGTCCGGTCTGTATACGTACATCGTAAAATTCGAACTGGAATGGTATACCTAGGCCTACTGCGATGTCGTTTTTAATGAGACAAGGTAAGTAAAATAAAAAAAACAGTGATTTTTTAATGAGTATTCTATATTTTTTATACCTTACACTATAAAATTATAAATCATACAGGAACTTGTAACTAATTATCAAATATTTTATATGTTTAAAATAATTTAAATACCTTAACGTGAAAAATTCTTTTGAATAAAAAGATTAAAAAAGGAGCATAATGCTATCCATATGATCGAAAAAAAACGGCGTCCGGTTATCGGTTTGGAATAATTTAAATAAAAAGGATACGTCAATTTGACTTAAACGTTTCAGTAGCGTATCTGGTATTTTTGTTATTAAATTTAATTTTTTATTAAAATTTATTGCCGATGAAAAATAAAACCAACAAGTTACTGAGTCTACCCGGCATTATATTTTTAAACAATTTAAATAAAATTAGGAATTTAAGAGTCCATATTAATCTTCCATAGTGCTCTACCTAAGATTGTTAATATGCCCCTTCCTTAATCGTTTTTATTAATCAAAATAAAGGAAATTACATTAGAGCTGCCAAAATTACACCCTGTTTGATCAGGATATTTTTGATCGTATGGTAGTTTAAGTACATGATCTGTTATGCAAAATAATACTTGGTAGAAAAATATTTATAAAAAAGCTTAATAATCTAAGATTAACGAAATTTTAAAGCATAATATTAGTTATTAGTATCGATATGGCATTGAAGATGTTGACTATTAAACATGAATATATCGATACTGTAGTACAATATGCACATCCCTAGTCTGTACTCTATTTGCAAGCTTAGATTTAATTCGTAGCTTACATTTACTATTCTTCTGACAGTGCCATACTCTATATAGAGCGTCGGCTATCTCTCGCATATACTTGTGATGTGTGTCATCAGTGTTTCACAAGTACCCGGGCCCTACAGTTTATTGCCGAATCCGAACGGCACTATTTGAGAGGCCGTACACGGCAAATATACTCAAGGTGGTTTGCCATTGCCTTCCTTGAGGTGGCGGCTCGTTGGTCGCTCCATTTAGATAAATAAATATTTTTATTTAAATAAATAAAGCCACCGTACTGGCTGGGGATCGAACCCAGTACTTTCCGCTCCGCAGATCGACACACTAACGCTGGAGCTACGGCCGGCCACTTTTACCACATTAGCCACATTTATTATTAAGCTTATTAAGTCTGTGTAAAATTGTGAAGTATATCAGAAAAATAAGTAAACCTGGAGGGGCTCCAAAATATTTGATGACCCGTCAGGCTTTTGCTTAAATTTTGAAAAGATTCTCGGCTAGCGAAAAATATATGGGACAGTGGAGATATATTTTTCCTTATATGTACAGGGTGTTCCATTTTCGTGCATTTGGCAGGGTTTCTCGTTTATGAGTAGCGATACAAACAGGCGCACAGTAGGCAATATGTCCAAACCAAGTTGTAAAAAATAACATCTACAGTTAGCATTTATGGCAATAACATTAGATTGGAAACATATTAGTTAAGAGAAAACCACATAAAACTAACAAAAAAACATATTCGGAGTCTCTTTCGTGTGGCTGTAAAACGAACTTTGCGCAAAACGTACATTTTCAGTTAATTTGTGTCCAATAACTGCCTTTTTTCTACAATTTTTTAAATAGTAGGCGTTGCATTCAAGTGACACAGTATTATAACAATTGAATCGGACGACCTTAGCTTGCTGTCAATAATTATTGTGAAATTGTCATAATGTGTTTTACGTAGATTCCCGGTTGCGGTAAATTTAATGTTAAGGTAAGTAAAAAAGTATCTTTTATTTTGATTTTTTGGATAAAAACTAGGTAAAGGTCAAAGAAGAACATAATCATTTAAGGTTTTTTTGATAATGGCATATATTCTATCTTAGAAAAGTTAAGTCAAAAAAATCGCAAAAAATCGCAACATTAAATTTATTGGAAGCGTAAGCCTCCATGCGTGTGTGTATAGTAAGATCCTTTATGTGGATACTTCTCATAAATTAATTGTTATAGTAGCTAGAGAAGAACTTGAAATATAAAGCTACGTAATTTTTCTCAAGATTTACGAAGAGGTATGTCATAAATGTCAAATGACATTTTTTGACAAATTGATAAATTTTGACAGTACCTAATTTTTTTAATTAAATGAAATGGTATTTTCTTTCAGATTTAAAAATGTGCACTTTGTGACTTCCAGCTGTTATAAAACAAAATATCAGTAAATAGTAGGTAAGCTTTTGTGGGAAATATTAGTAATTAGCAAAGTAGGCATTTCAAAATCAGAAGGGAAAATGCTATTTAAATATATCATATACGGGGTATTTTATTTAATTTAGGGATACCTGTTATCTCATTGTGACATTACGCATGACATCATGTAGAGGATTCTTATGAGTTTTACTGGTAACCATATTGTGATGCACGGGTAATATCACTCCGCGAAAACTGTAGGTATTCCTAGCTATTATAGCAATTTAACAATAATTCATTTAAGAGGGGTGTCCAGATATAATGGATATTACTTTACAAAAAATGCATTTAGGCGAATACATCACACATCAGACTAACTAAACTAATCATGTAGGGTTTTCTTTTATATACTGACACCCCCTTTATCTTCTTTATTTGGCGTTTCCGAAAACTGTCTCAAATGAAAGTGGTTTTGAATAAATTTGTGAAAAAAGTCTATTACGCATATACAAAGTGCTTCAAAAAGTCTGGGCGTAGTTCAACTATCTTATTTCAAATTACGTATAGGCTATGCTACATAAAAGTATCTAGTTAGGATTTTTAGGAGAAAATAAAAATCAAATAAAAAATTGAGTACTAATTTGAAATAAGAAAGTTGGGCCACGCACAGGATTTCTAAGGCACCCTGTATATGCAAAGAAGACTGTTTTGAAAAATGTATTCGATACCATTAAACCCATTAACTTTTATTCAATTAATACCATTAACTTTTATTCAAGACACTTTTTTCGAAAACGTCGAATAAAAAATATACAAACCCTGTATATGCCGAAGGAGTAATAATTGCTCAATATTTGTCTGTTTCATCTTGGCTCTGCCAAAAATCGTAAAATTTAGTGAAATATCAAATATTCTTACCGCATTTTGGTAGTTGTATTAGTCGAAAGATGATTTTTCCCATTTTATGAATCCCCCCCACCACCCCCAACCACTCTCAAGTCAGCCAAAACCAACTGGGTTCACGGGCTACTGGCATAGAATGTTTTTACCAAATTTGAATAAATTCGTACAAAAAAAGAATTTTTGCAACATACTTCTGGATTTTTGCCCACTGTGAGGCGGTTTTCACATTACTATGCTACTTTTTTATGAAACTAAAGTTACATTAAACAATATACAGATTTGTCCTAGCCCTCTTAGTTTCTGAAATACCGGGCGAATTTTATATATTGAGTATCCCATTAAAAAAATATAAACTTCTATCATATTTCGAAAATTACAGCTCTTAGCGACAAACTAGTTACGCCACTGGATTCTACGTGAAAAACTCGGGGTAATCGGGGTAGTTAAGGGATACAGCTTTACTATAAGACACAGGGGTACAGTTTTACATACTTTACCATAAGTTATAACATAATAGGATACGAGGGGCGTCGAAAAATTCAACAATTTCAAAGGGTATAGCCGGAATAATATAGGAAATCTGCCACAGCGGCTTTTTTGACTCACACTCAAGGGATCGATTTGGTGTCGAATCATAATAATTCACCTAAATTTTTAGCTCTTTAACTCAAATGGTTTTCGAGATTTTCAAAAAAAAACTTGTTATTTCAATTTTATTTTTATTTTTATAATAAAATTCAAAATTAATTAATGATGATTTTTTTCCTAATTCTTAGAAGTCTAAGACATGAAAAAATAATATGATCATGATTTTTAAACGAAAAGCCGATTTTTAGCGGAGGAAAGAAAATTAAAATCTTAATTTTTTTAACTTTTGTGAAATATGTGAGTAACTAAAAATCGTCAGAAAATGTCTTTTATACTCCTTTACACTCGGGAATTTTTAAGAATTTTTTGAAGTGGTGGAACAATATGAAAAAAAAATTAAAAACTCTTTTTTTTTCCAAAATCTTCTGTTTTAACTAACTTATATTTCTGTTTAGTTTAAAAAAGTGCGTTAGAAAATATATTTTCATTAAAAATACATCCTTGCCAGAAATGAACATAAAGATTATTATAAAAAAATGAGTCTGCGAGGATTTTAGAAAAAAAATGAGTTAATTTTTTTCATATTGTTCCACCACTTCAACAAATTCTAAAAAAATCCTGAGTGTAAAGGAGTATTAAAGACATTTTCTGACGATTTTTAGTGAGTGACATATATTGCACAAAGGTTAAAAAAATTAAGATTTTAATTTTCTTTCCTCTGCTAAAAAGCAATCGGCTTTTCGTTTAAGAATCATGATCATATTATTTTTTCATGTTTCATACTTCTAAAAATTAGAAAAAAATCATTATTAATTAATTTTCAATTTTACTGTAAAAATAAATATAAAATTGAAAAAACTAGTTCAGTCATTGGGGATCAAAAAAGGGGTCTGCTTGGAAAAAAGTCCGGAAGTTTTGAAACTTTGCAGGTTTATAGGTTTTGGGGTCCCAAACAAAAATCCATAAAATGCACATTTCCAGACTTGCCGCCGGCGCGGCGCCGCCATCTTGCCAAGATGGCGCTCAAAATCGGTATTTTGTAAATATCTCGAAAACAATGCGTTTTCGCAAAAATTGAAGAGAGCAAATTAAAGAGAATAAAATTTCCTATAAAAAAAGGTTATATGAAAATTTTCATTGTAGTTACGTAAGTGCTTACAAAATAATTTATTTTAGTTTTTTTTTTAATTGCTTTTTTTAATTACTAGTGGGTAAATGAACTTCTAGATAGGATTAATGAATTTTTGGAACTTTTAGTTTCGGAGATAAAAAAAAAAAAAAACCTTTAAAAAAAAATAATTTTTTTTTCTGTGAAACTATTTGAGACCGAGATTACCAAAATGCTTTTATAACTAATAGTAAGGCAAATTGAATCCTATAGATATATTACTTATTACTCATTGGAACTTTTAGATCTGGAGATATTAATTTAATCGACCTTTAAAAATTAATGGTGATTTGCTTCAGAAACCATTTGAGTATAGAGCCAAAAATGCTTTTGAACTAGCTAAAGTGCATTTTATGGATTTTAGTTAGGGACCCGCAAACCTATAAACCTGCAAAACTTCCGGACTTTTTTCCAAGCAAAAATCCCCAATGACTGAACTAAACAGCTTTTTTTGAAAATCTCGAAAACCGTTTGAGTTAAAGAGCTAACAATTTAGGTGAATTATTTTGATTCGACACCAAATCGATCTCCTGAGTACAGGTAGATTTCCTATATTAATCCGGATATACCCTTCACCCTGTATTTCAGGAACTATGAGGGCTAGAACAAATCTGTTTATAGCATCTTTAGTTTTAAGTATATAATGAAAACGGTGTGTTTGCAATTCCCTACCAATAAAATAAGAAAGCCCTGTAAACACACGAAAAATTATTTTTGGGTAAAATTGAAGAAAAAGTCTAAATGTCTCTTGTAAAACCAATACTATTGTGTTTTAAAATGAGGTGTTTCTTCAACTGGAATTTTCTTTTGCACTCGTAGTCGCACATGTGACATTGCAAATAGGTGGTTTTGGCACAATTTTGCGAAAAGTGCGATTTCATAGTGTTGACGTTCTTGTAAAATTTCTTGCACTTCGGACAGGTTATTCGACCATCTAAAACAAAAGAGGATTTCATTATGAAATGAAGATAACCACCATAATATCAAAAGCATAATCTAACTCAACGTTTCATCTTGTCAATTTATTTACATTGAAGAATTCTGTAAAATCTATCAGAAAAAAAAAAAAAAAATATAACTAATTTTACAAAAAAAAATATTCATATATTAGAATTTATTAAAAATAAGATGTTTCTGCATAGTTTCACAAAAAAAGTGTATTAATATTAAAATACTTATTTATTTATTTTGTGAAATATTATTTTCTCAAGAATGAGTTATAAGCAAAAAAAATGTTTTTTTTTTTTTTTTTTTTTTTTTTTTTTTTTTTTTAAATATATTTTCAAATACTTTGAAAATTGAAAACACAGGGCGAGTTTCCTACTATGTTCTCTAAGGGTATCCTTGAAACCACTTAAGAGGGTGGTGAAAGTGGTTTAAATGGGGAAAGAATTGTACTTGTGGGTCAGGTATTTGCCTTCAAGATTTCTGAAATATAACAAATATAAAAAAAAAAATTTTTCGAAAAAACAAATTTCGGCTATCTTTTAAAATTGTCTCTAATCCCATTATAAGCTATTTCCAGAAAAGCCAGATAAAAGTTGTGATAATCACATCCCTTAATGAGGAATTCAGTCCTCCGTTTTTCTAAAGCTTCCGTTGAAGCAGTATATGATTAAAACATATAGTTTTTAAATGGAAACCATAGTTGGTCGTGACTTCATAAAAAGCGTTACTTTTTTAAGTTTTAGCATCGTATTAACATGTTTTCTGAAAAATTACAAAGGAGGAAGCAATTCTATCGACTTTTAAACACCTCCACTGTGAAATAAAGGAAACAAGTTCAATCGCCGTTGCCTTGAAACAAGAAGCTGTTCATATCTGCAAACTTTGTAATTATAATAAACAAAAATTGTAACATGAATTTTCAAAGAAGAAAAAGCGTGTAGATACTCATGCATCAATGGAGTGGTTCCAACATGACTCTCATTACATGATTACACCAAGAATTTCCACCCTTCATAATGAAAGAAATTTAAAATTATTTATACTGCAATTATAATAGTAAACGCATGGATAGGAAGAGGTGAACTAATTGCACAATCTCCCTGATCACCTGACCGTCCATTTTAGAATTTTTTATGCGGTATTGTTAACAATAAAGGTTTACAAAAGAACTTATTAATTAAGAGAGGCATTCGAAGTGGCGGTACGAGAAAAGTTTAATTAAGTCGACCGGTCCTTCTGTGAGAATAAGTAGTAATTCAGTTTTAAAAAGATGCAACTCAAAACAATGGCGGATTTTTTGAACATTTTCGAAAATAACTTAAAGTGTATGTAGTGATATTACTTTTTTAAGTTTTAGATTGTGTAATGTAAATCGTAAAGAACCGTTTAGTAATATATTCTGACTTTTTATAAGTTATAAATCATAACAGAATAAGAATACCATACAATCTAAGTGAAATTAGCCAAGAAAGATAAGAATTGGCTATAACTATAAATTTAACTTTTCTAACATGTCTTGAAAACCGTTCTATAAAAAACGTAACATTAACCGGTCAACGTATCCTCGAAAATGTATGGGCAAGAAAAGTTGAACCAATAATCCTATACGCTTTTCTTCATTTCAAAAAATCATATTTACAATTTTTATTTATTTTAATTTACAAAGATTGGATGTGACAGCTTCACATTTATGAGAGCAAAGACGATTAAACTTGTTTCCATGGCTAACTAAGTGAAATTGTTTAAAAATGGTAAGAATTGGCTATAACTTTGTAATTTTTCGAAGAAAACATATTATAGCTTACATTGCTAAAAAGCTTAAAAAATGGCGCTTTTTATGAAGTCATGGCCAACTGTGGTTTCCATTTAAAAAAACATATGTTTGTGTCATATATGAAAAATGACAGGCTTTAGAAAAATACGGAGGACACGGTCTCATTAAGGATGTGATTATCTACAACTTTTATCTGAAAACATTTTGTCTAAAATAGCTTATAATGGAATTAGAGACAATTTTTAAAATAGCCGAAATTTGTTTTTTTCCAAATATCTAGTAAGCCATGAACTTTTTCAAAAATCTGAAAGGCGAATATTTATGACCCCACAAAACTGCAATTCTTTCCCCATTTAACCGACTTTCTATCTCGAGTAGTTTCCGAGATACCCATAGAGAACATCGTAGGAAACTCACCCTGTATATGGAAATATTGGAAATATATGAAATATTTTAAAAAATAAGAAAAACTGAAATATTTATTTATAAAAATCATAACTCAACATCGCAAAACACAAAATGCTTATACATAAACACAAATAAAGAGTTATTCTTCAAATTAAAAAATAAATTAAGGTTAAATTTGTACAAAAAAATATTTTTGACACACTAGTTGAACAAGAGGCGTCTTCATCGCTGTCAACAGCATCACACTCAATAACATCTTCTTGCTAGTCTACTTCCTCAAAATTTTCAATAGTATCGGAAATAAAAATTGATCTATTGCCGTTTCCTATTTTCTTCAGCAAGTTTTCATTGTGGGATATATAGAGTAACTTAGCGGCTCTGTCATTAGTAAGCCTGTTTTTCTTTTTTGAATGAATATGACTATAAACGCTAAAACTGCGTTCCGTGGCAGCCGAAAATGCTGGCATCATCAAAATTCGTGAAGCTACTTGTGATAATGAAGATGAAGAACACAGTCCTTTCCACCAGGAGACTGGGTTATCAAAACTACTTTTCCATATGTAGTTATTTCCAAATAACTTGCCACTTCTACAACGGTAATCTGCTGTTTCATCTATTATTTCGTGCTCCTTTATATTGAGTTTATTTTTTGACATATTAAGTATGCATTCTATGGCAGAAAGAATTTGGGTTTCATCAAGTTCAGAACCTTGTGATTTTGGATTTAGTAATTCTGCAGGATAATGAATGGGTTTAATAGGAAATTTTTATCTTTTGTCAACAAACTCCAACAATTCGGATTTTTCTTTGTCGTCAAGTGAGGATAATACAAGATTATTCTGAATTACCCTTCTAATATCACAAAATGCTTTTACAGCAAAATAAATGTCGATCAGGGATTCCCCTACGCTACGACCTACGAGCTCGGGACTTTCCCGTAGAAATGCGAGGTTGCAAATAAGTAGGTGAATCCTCAAACTCGATATATTCACCATATTATATGTTTGTAAAACTGTTCCATAGTAAGTTTAATGTTTATAGGGTTACAAAATATGAAAGATATATTAATAAACATCGGGTTTGAATCGTTAATGACAAGATTTAAGTATTTTCAAAAATATTTCCAATATTTCCTAGACACGTTTGGAAATTTACAATATTTCCATTTCCATGGAAATATTTCTAACGGAAATATTTCCATTTACAACACTACCCATGATCAATTAAAGTAGCAATAGTCGATACTTAAAACCATCTACTAAAGTAAACGCCAATAAACAGTAATAATATGACTTTTCAATGACAGTGACATTACAAAAACACTAAACACTATTTTATAAGTGTGTTGATGAGGACCCGAAAACAATGCTAAAATTGCTGTAAATCTTTACTGTCTCATTCAAAAGCGAATATATACAATAAAAATAAAAGCTATTGAGATGAATCAAAAAACAAACTCTCGAGAAAAGACGTACCAAGATGATAAAATTATTTTTAAATTCCTTGCTTTGCTAACATATTCCACAGGGTGTTTTAAACTTTCATCAAAATATCAACATTTTGTTTTCCCGAACAATTTAGGCAAATGCATGGCAGCTCTGTGTCTTTTGACGCTGAAGAGTCGTTTGGCTGTGTAGGGACACAAATCGCAACTGTAAGTCTTCTCGCTGACATTGCAATCAAACAGTAAGTGACTCTTTAAACTGTTCTTGTTTTTGTATATTTTGTAACAATGTGGACACATGACGGAACCTAAAAATATAATCATAAGTATGCGGTAAAATAAGTAAGAAGTGCCGTATGATCGAAAAAAAAACGTAAAAAATATGACGTTAATTAAAATTTTATCAATAACAATGTATCAAAGAATTCAAACGAAATTATATTACCATGGAAATACGTTTTGATTTTTAGGACTTTAGGAAAAAAAACAACTATACTTTAATGTTTTTTTTTCAAATTTTCTCTAAAATGGTATAGAAATTTGGAAAAGTATAAAAGGGATTAACCATTTTAGAATACAAGACTAAATTTTAATGATTATTTCCCTTATCGTGAAATGGACCAATCAGCTAATCTAATTTTTCGAATAAATTTTGTTTAGATAAGTGATTAAATCGCAAGACCGGTTTAACCGCAATTATTTTTTCGGCTCCCTTTTGGGTTTTCTTTTTGTCGTTTATCACTAATTCTGAGAGATTTTGGCAACAGTTCATTTAAAAACATTGATTTACAACTCATATGTATGACTTAATAACGATTTTAATCGGTGAAAATCGAGGTGAAAATCCATTATTCGATATTATTTTGAACAAATAAGTGGAGAAAAATACGTCAGAATTTGATATGTTGACATGCGAAACGGTCCTCGATGCATTGTTGGGATGCGTAACCAAGGTAGCAGAAGCACAAACATTAAAAAATTAAAAAAATGTTGTCCGAAAATGTTAAATTTTATCTATACTAATATATAAAATCCTTAAGTGACTGACATACTGATTAATCACGATCCTGCTCAAACCACTCAACGTAAGATGCTCAATTTTGGTACACCGCTTGATTATAGGGTGTAGAGGTTCGATACGAAGGGATTTTTCGAAATTCCAGTTCCAAGAGGGTGAAACCACCCCTCAATATTACAATATTTTTTATTTAAAAAACGGTCAAGTTTCCAAACAAACGCTTAAACACATATATTTTATTTTGTTTTTTTACATATTTTAAGAATTTTTAAAAATGTATACAGGGTGTTTCGAAAAATCTGGTAATTGATTAATCACGATCTTGCTTAAAGCGCTTGACGTAGAAAGCTGATTTTTGGAAAACAGATTGACTTTAAGGTCTAGAGGTTCGATAAGAAGGGATTTTTCGAAACCTCGAATTCTAAGGGGTGAAACTACCCTTAAATATTAAAAATATTTTTACTATACAGCCAGAGTGGTGTGAGTTTTATCAATGCTCATCAATTAAACATCTTACCTGACCGGCACAATCTCCTGACTCAACCCCATCGAACACGTATGGGACGGGATCCAAAGAAGAATTTTGAGAATGGGTATGCCTCGTGAAACTCGTAGGGAACTGGTTCGGGCCGTGAATGCAGCGTGGCAGGCTGTACCTCAAGAAGAGATCGACAACCTGATCACGAGCATGGAGAGACGATGTAGGGCTGTAATGAACAGTAGAGGAGGCCATACCCTTTATTAAGTAAAAATGGTTTTATCTTTTTTTTTAATTCACAGTTTAGAATTAAAAAAAATGTGTGTATTTTTTGAGTTCAATAAAAATCAAGGTAAATTTGAAAAATTCGGTAAATTTCGCATTTTTATTTCCAATACGTCCTGTAAACTATTTGTTTATTTTAATTTTATTATATCAGAAATGCAAATAATAAAATTACTGACGATGGCGGATAAAATTGTAATATCCCTAGACTTTTCCGGTGTGTGTATTTCATTCGGCCACACACCCGTTTTACCCGACCCCTGAGAGCAACCCGAACATTACAGCGTAGTAGACTCTTAAATTTCTTGTTCCTATGTTAATTTTGCTATTACTAAATATATGGAAGACGAAAAATAATAAAACGGGTATGTAATTAAAGACACTCACTATAATTCCTTATTAAAAAAAAAACTAGTGCTTAAAATTATAATATTACAGGTTATGTACACTATTAATATTTTAGGTATTTTTCAAGATTTTAAAATAGTGGAAATTATATTAACACTATTAAACATATACTGTTTTATACAAAAAAGCATAAATTGTGTTAAAAGTTAAAAGTTTACTTATTTCACTTATACAGGGTGAGTCTTAAATAAGTGCAAAAATTTTTAGGAGTACCAAATTTCCACGTAACGTAAAACTCCAGAAACACGACTATGAGGTTTATTTTGCAAAAAAATTGACAATTTGGAATTTTTTGGAAAAAATTTAGGATTTTTAGTTCTTTTTTTAATTTCGTGATAATATTGCCACATAGGTAGTAGATTAAATTTACAAGAAAGAAAACCTATATAAGATCCAGTTGTTCACAAAATTTAAGCAAAAAATCATTAACGGTAAAGAGAAAATGTGTTACTTTTAGCCCTGAAAAATATTCGCACTTATTTAAGACTCACCCTGTATACTACAAAAATTTATTACCACGTATTTGAAATTATTTTATAAACATGCCACCTCTGTAGGTATATAGTTTTTATTCTTTAAAAAATACCTCACACAATCATACTAATAATAAAATGAAGAGAATAAGATATTACTGTATATCTTATTCTTAAAAAAACAATGATTCTTATTATATTACATCGATACATTCAAGTTGTGCGCTATAATGTAATGTCTTTTAAGGTGAACTTTTTGGTACGCCCTGTACAAGCATCCTTTCAAGGAGCAAAAGAACTTTTTGTCTTTTCCACAGTAATACCCGGAGTGTCTGGATAATGCGGCTCTGGATCTGTATGTCTTGTAACATCGTTTGCAGTAAAATAGCTCGTCTAGAAAATAACAATTATTAGTAACAAAACACAAAACAAAAAAAGATATATGACGAACATATAAAGCAATATATAAAAAATAATGTAATAAATGTAATAAACATTTTGCGATGGTTTTTGATGCTTTAAGAATGGATTAGGTATATATATATATATATATATGTTAGCAATATATATATATATATATATATATATATATATATATATATATATATATATATATATATATATATTAATAAATAATATTTTCTTGCCTTTTAGCTGTGTATTTTTTCTAATTTCGAAAATCGAAAGTAGAGAAAAAAAAATTAAAAAAATAAAATAAAAAGTAAAGAAATTGTTTTGCTTGTCGTAAAGGAGGGAACCAAGCTCCACTCCCACAACCGGCTTCCTGGGCCTACCCTTCATCAGGTGGGCTGTCCAGGGGTTGGTTCTCACCGATACGGCAAAACTTTTCTATATCTACAGACGATGTCGTAAAGTGTCGGTGAGATATTAGTGCATCTCCCGTCAAAGATGGTAAAGAGCGTTTTCGGCCCGCTCAAATATATGAAATGAACAAAAATTCTTACAGCTTTAGTGTATATTAATAAATAATATTTTCTTGCTCTTTAGCTGTGTATTTTTTTCTAATTTCGAAAAATCGAAAGTAGAGAAAAAATTAAAAAAATAAAAATAAAAAGTAAAAAGAAAATTGTTTTGCTTGTCGTAAAGGAGGGAACCAAGCTCCACTCCCACAACCGGTTTCTGGGCCTACCCTTCATCAGGTGGGCTGTCCAGGGGTTGGTTTTCACCGATACGGCAAGCAAAACTTCTTCTATATCTACAGACGATGTCGTAATGTGTCGGTGAGATCATTTCATATATTTGAGCGGGCCGAAAAACGCTCTTTACCATCTTTTGACGGGAGATGCACTAATATCTCACCGACACTTTACGATATCGTCTGTAGATATATAGAAGAAGTTTTGCTTAAGCTGTATCGGTGAGAACTAATCCCCTGACAGCCCACCTTGATGAAGGGTAGGCCCAGAAACCGGTTGTGGAGTGGAGCTTGCTTCCCTTTACGACAAGCAAACAATTTCTTTTTTACTTTTATTTTTATTTTTTAATTTTTCTACTTCGATTTTTCGAAATTAGAAAAATACACAGCTAAAGGCAAGAAAATATTATTTATTAATATACACCAAAGCTGTAAGAATTTTGTTCATTTCATATATATATATATATATATATATATATATATATATAGGCATATATATATATATATATAGTTGTTATATATATATATATATATATATATATATATATATATATATATATATTATTAGTAGTAAAGAGAGTATATATATATATATATATATATATATATATATATATATATATATGGAAGAGATGTTAGTGTATTCATGATCATTCGATTTCAAAAGAAATCTCTCCAAAAAATCCTCTCTGGGTATCCGTCACTGCAAGAAAATCTTCAAAATAAAATAGTTATTTTTTGTAAACACTTCTGCGTTAAACCTAAACGGACACTGCTTATCAGAAGTTATGTTTACAGTTATACAAATTTGCCTAACGAACAAAAAAATGCTTAACGTTTCGGAAAGTTTATTCGTCGTCGCGTCGGAAGCAAAAAAATACAAAGAATAAAGAAAAAAAAACTATTTAAAATATTTAAATTCGACTATTCGAGAACACTTTAGTTTGAAACGAGAAACAAATGAAACAATACAACTAAGAACAATTGCAGAAGATACGTGGGAAAAATATTTCAGAGACTTATACGCAGAAACAGATGAACCAATGCAGCTAATGGGCAGACAAGCCGTAAAGAGATAATACAGAAGATCATGCGCAAATCACTCTAAGAAAAGTAGAAGAGACAATAAGGAAATTTAAAAATAGAAAATCTCCTAATCAAGATAAAATACCAAACGAGCTAATAAAAAACGCAGGCACGGCTATCATAGAGGAATACACAAAACTGTTTAACATTATATTACAATATAAGAAAATACCAGAAGAATGGAAACAAAGTATAAAAATACCCATTTTTAAAAAGGGAGATAAAACAGACCCAGCAAACTATAGAGGAATAACATTACTGAGCACCTCGCTAAAACTTCTGACTAAGATCATTGCGGACAAAATCTCCTCAATAGTGCCAATAAGCGAGGAACAACAAGGATTACGAAGAAACCGATAAACTACCGATGCACTATTCATATTCAGGCAACTAGTTGAAAAATCCTTAGAATATAACTCTCCAGCCTATCTATGTTTTATAGATTTAACAAAGGTCTTTAATAGAGTCACACACAATCTGAATTTCGGATATAATAGTAATTTCAGCCCTCTGTTATTCAACACAATCATGGATCAAGTAATAAAAACCGTCAAGAATACTTGATTAGGATATCGAATGGGAATGCATAAAGTAAACATATTATGCTATGCCGATGACGCAGTACTTATTGCAGAGTCAGAGGACGACCTCCAAAGAATGCTACAAGCTTTTAACAGACAGGCAGAAAAACTTGCAAATTTCCACAAATAAGACCAAATGCATGACCATTACAAAGGAGCCTCTACGGTGCAAATTGGTAATAAAAAACAAAACTATTGATCAGATAATGTCATTCGAATACCTCGGATGCAAAATTACAAGCTCAGGATTCCTGGAAGAAGAAGTAAGGAAACAAGCCAATAAAGCTGCCGCAATATCAGGACATCTTAAATATCCCATATGGAAAAACAAACATTTGAGTACAGAATGTAAGTCAAGAATATACAAAACCTGCATACGACCAGTGATGACATATGGTGCGGAAACCAGAGCTGAAACATCAGTAACAAAGAGAATCCTACGAACTACTGAAATGAAGACCTTAAGAATGATAACTGGATACACATTGAGGGACAGACAGAGAAATGTAGACATAAGAGAAAAGTGCCAAACAAACGACGTTGTCAGATGGATAAGGCAGAGAAGAAGAGAATGGAACCAGCATGTCAATAGAATGGGCCCCGACAGAATGGCCATAATAATTCGCAACAACGTACCCCATGGCAGAAGACCTACTGGACGACCACCTAAACGTTGGCAAGACAGTTGGCAGTCAACCTCGCAAGAGTTGCTTAGACGAGGAGGAAACCGGAGCTAAACAGGCGATACGCCTTCTAAAAGAAGGAGAAGAAGAGAACACTTTAGTTTTTTTTAAACAGATACGTCCACAAAAACCGTTGACGTTCTGTTAAAATGACATTATATCAAGTTAAACTTCAAAATTAACAATTACTACCTGATGATAATTACTTGGTAAAACCAAAAAGCCCCAAACTTTCTGTATGATTATTTTTAATTTTTACGTATGTTATGTTTATTTATTTTATGTTCTTTAAAATCAAAGAGAGGCAACGGCCTAGCTAAACGTTGAAACACCGGTTCTCATTAAAACACCGAAGTTAATTGCACTCCTTCCAACGCTATCTAAGATCATAGAAAGGTTGGTTAAAAGAAGGCTGGTGTCTTTTCTGTTTAAGTACAAAATACTTACTGAATATCAATTTGGATTTCTAAGCAACAAGTCCACAAATGACGCTATGATTTCACTCCTTAATAAACTTTACTCCAGCCTAAACAACCATCATTCTACAGCAACAATTTTCTGTGATTTTTCTAAGGCGTTCGATTGTGTAAATCATAAGATCTTAATTAATAAACTGCAGCACTATGGGTTCAGGGGATCATCTCTCGAATGGTTTAAGTCGTATCTGAGCAACAGAAGTCAACTTGTGAGGGTGGATACCACGTTGTCTTCTAGCAAGCCAATAGAATGTGGAGTACCACAAGGCTCAGTACTAAGCCCTATTTTGTTTCTTCTTTTTATTAACGACATTGCTAACATAAACATCAGTGGCAAAATATGTCTTTTTGCGGATGACACTAGCATCAGTTGGAGCAACAAGGACATCACGGCACTTCATAGGATTATATCAAATGACTTAATCACCATTAAATCTTGGTGCAATTCGAACCTCCTAAGTTTCAACATTTCTAAAACTAAAGCTTTGTCGTATAAAAACTCGTTGCAGCTTTTTGTACTTAACAACACCACCATTGACGTCGTCAAATCTGTAAAATTCTTAGGGCTTGTTGTGGACAATTCTCTGAAATGGGACATACATATGGAAGCTTTGTCGGAAAAATTGAGCTCTGCCTGTTTTGCATTAAGGTCTGTTTCTAAGGAGCTTAACTTGTCAGTGGCTAAAACTGTTTATTATGCACTTTTTGAGTCGCACCTCAGGTATGCCCTTCCATTCTGGGGTATGTGTTGTGCGACTCAATTTGACCGCATTTTCAGGCTCCAGAAGAGAGCTGTTCGATATTCACTGGGATTATACAGCAGAACTCATTGCCGGGACTTTTTAAAAAAATAAAAATATTGACTCTTCCTTCCTTATTTATATTTGAATCCGTTTGCCTAATACGTAAACATGTATCAGCTTCTCAAGAAAGGCCATCTCACACTTATCCACTCAGGAACGTGGAGCAAGATCATACCTACTATCATATCTACCTACCACACGCTCAGAGTTAGTTAAAAGTTCAATATTATACAACTCGAAAAAAATGCACAATCACCTGCCATTTGAAATCAAATCCATAACATCATTTTTTTCATTTCGCAAAGAATTGAACTCTTATTTACTAGACAAGGCTTTCTACGCCGTAAATGAATTATATTTTGAAAATAAAATTTGATCTTGTAAACACTGGTCTACTGTTTGCTATTGCTATATTTACTAATGACATCGAAATGAATTTATTTAGAGGTCATTGATATTTTACTATAAACTAGCTTAGTATTATTTGAATATTATTTTTATTTTTTTTGTTCTTTTGACATTATGGAAACATTTATAAATGTTTATTTTAACAATAAGACTGACAATATTATTTGTATAATGTTTTGTATTATCTTTTGTTTGTTTGTTTGTGTACCTTGTTTTTTTACTTTGTTTGTTAGTTTACCTTTGTCTACAAATTGAAAAATTTTTTGACAATAAAGGCATTTATTTATTTATTTATTTATTTATTTAAGCGACGTAAGGCGATACTGGTGGATGGACGGTTAGGTTAGGTTAGGTTAGGTAAGAAGTAAAATAGTACGTCTAAAAAATAACAATTATTAGTAACAAAACATAACACAAAACAAAGATATATGACAAACATGTAAAGCAATATATAAAAAATAATGTAATAAAAGTTTTGCGATAGTTTTTGATGCTTTAAGAATGGATATATGGATTAAGATGGACTTGCAGTGGCGAAATACCCAGAGAGGATTTTTTGGAGAAATGAATCCGCCACATATGTAAGTGTAGACATTTTTTCAAAAGAAATGTCATTAAAAAAACTTTTTGACGTTCAGATAGCCTAACAAATATGTTCGTTTTGACTCAAGATATACAAAGTGTAAACAAATCGTTTGTTTATTTAACAAACACCCTGTATATATAAAAAAGTAGTTACTAAAATTTAGATAAATAAAAACAGATTTAAGGAAAATATTTTATTGTAAATATAACGGTATATAAATATAAAAGGGTAAAAAAATATATCAAAAAACTAAATTGAGAGCCTCTATCAATAAATAAATAAATCTAAACTCTATTAAACTTGAACACCTCCAATATATCTACCGTATGATCGAAAAAAACGGTATTAGGTTGGCTTGGAAATAATCGATGACGTTTTGAATTTAAAATTATATGGTAATTTTACCAAGCCAACTCTGACACCGTTTTTTCCCCATTTTATAATATTTAGTATTTTTATATAACTTAATAACAAAAACCAATTCACCCTAAAACCTAAACAATATGGAATATAAAAAAATATAATTCTTTCTAAATAAATAAAGCTTCAAGAACAAAAAATGTCAATAAATTAAATGAAAAAAAAATATATAGTAATACAAAACATAATTATGAATATTTTTTTATGTTTTTTTATTTTGTGTCAATATATTTTTGTACTTTAAGTTCATACTTCAGTCATTAACAAGTCAAACTCTATTGTATATAAGTCTTTTATAAATTGAGTAATATAAAATAAATAAAGAAGTCTATAAAAGTAAAAAACTTTACTTCTAAATACAGGGTGGCTCACCTCATTCGCCTCGGTTGATTATACGAAAACGTAAAGATGTAGACACAAAAAAAATTATGGGTATATGTAGAGCGACAATGTGCATAATTTAAAATTATTTTCAAATGTACAGGGTGTGTCAGAACTAAGATCCATACCAAAGTTATATTTTTTCTTATGGAACACACCCGGTATTTTATTTAATTTTTTGATCTTGGGGATAAAATAACGCATTTATTACAAGGGTTTATTATCTCTAAAAGCTTTGGTTTTTGAGATATTTAAAGATATTTAAATATGCACGCCATAATAAAGTTTGTCAACCCTTGTACATTACTTTTCAGAATTAATTCTTGTGCTGACTTTCAAGCCAGAGGAATAAACTTTACAAAACAACTTAATTGCTTCCTTAAATGTATACAGGGGTATCAAAAATTGCTGGTCTATTTTAAATATTTATTATACATAAAAACTTCGTTATTTCAAATACAACACTATGTATTTTTTAATATAAGTCGAAGCAGATTTAAATGCTCTTTCAAACTATATCAGGGTTTCCTATACCTATCTGGCTCAGATTTTGAATAAAAAGCGAATTTTCAATAAAATGGCAATCAAGCTAGCTGGTGTCGCCATGGCAATTTGCTAGTGTCAGTTAGCTATTTTCAAAATGGACATTAGTTTATTGACTTTATTTAAATTTATAACAGTTTACTTTTATTTAATTTACCTACCATAGTTTAATATTTTATCAAGAAAAATAAAGAAGTAGTTCTTAGATTTATATTACGATGACTTAAGAAAAATTCATTTTCCTCACTTCCAACTATAGGTTTCTGCCTAATAGGTTTTTCATATACCACACTATCACCCAGTGGCGGACAGAGAGGGGGGGCCCATGGGCCCCCCCCCCCTAAAATCTGTAAATTGGGTTAAATATTAGCTTTTTGGGTTAAAAATTACACTCTAAAAAGCATATTCTGCATTACTTTTTTTATTTGGGCCCCCCTAAAATAAATTCCTGTATCCGCCCGTGCTATCAGCTCTGTATCTTTGAGCATAAACTCCAATTGGCCAATAAGCAATTGTCCTTTGCACTTCATTTTTCTTGATAAAATAATAATAAATACATTTATTAACCTTATTGTAGGCAAATTAAATAAAAATAACCTGTTATAAATTTAAATAAAGTCCATAAACTAATGTCGATTTTAAAAATAGCTACTTAGTGTCATTAGAAAATTGCCATGGCGACACCAGCCATCTTGATTACAATTTTATTGAAAAATCGCTTTTTAATCAAAATCTGAGCCAGATAGGTATAGGAAACCCTAATATAGTTTGAAAGAGCACTTAAATCTGCTTCGACTTATTTAAAAAAATACATAGTGTTGCATTTGAAATAACGAAGTTTTTATGTAAAATAAATATTTAAAATAGACCAGCAATTTTTTATACCCCTGTATACATTTAAGGAAGCAATCAAATTTTTTTGTAAAGTTTATTTCTCTGGCTTGAAAGTCAGCACAAGAATTAATTGTGAAAAATAATGTAGAAGAGTTGACAAACGTTTTTATTATAGCATGCATATATCTTTAAATATCTCAAAAACCAAAGCTTTTAGACATAATAAACCCTTATAATAAATGCCTTATTTTATCCCCAAGAATCAAAAAATGAAATAAAATACCGGGTGTTCCATAAGAAAAAATATAACTTTGGTATGAATCTTAATTCTGACACACCCTGTACATTTCAAAATAATTTTAAATTATGCACATTCCCTCCTCACATATATCCATAAAATATTTTGTTTCTACATCTTTCCGTTTTCGTATAATCAACCGAGGCGAATGAGGTGCGCCACCCTGTATAATAATGTGATATATTTTTATAAATAGTATAACAAGGAGAAAATAAACGCTGTTATTGAATAAAAACGACGTCATACTAGGCGTAGAAATAACATTTAAGTTTGAGTATTAATAAGTTCATAGTTGAAATTTTTTATACAGTGCCTTAAAAAAAATTTAAATACTGTATAATATTCTGTCAGTGTCAAGCATTTTAGAAAGAAGATACAGTAAAACTCGAACTAAAGTGTGATTATTTCAACGCCTACTGTGACATTATTTTTATTTCTTATTAAATAGCTAGGTAAAGTGGACGGATAAATATAGTATAGTTCTTGCATTAATTAAGAATACAATATGGATTAAACGATATTTTTGATAATAATAAAAATATGAAATAAATAAACAAAACGTCTATATATTATATTCTTTATATTGTGTTTGTTTTTGTTTTACCAGTGGCTGATACAATTTCGATCTACTCTATATCTGTGGTTCTGGGCATGAGACCCCGAACCAAATTCTAGCTAAACAGAGGAGCCTACCATAAATATTTTTGTATTATGAAAAAACAATTTTTAAACTTGCATTTTTTTTTATTTTTGCGTGTGTCACTAACCAAACGGTTTAAAAAATAAAAAGTAATTTTGTTTTTAATTTTTTGCCATATTTTACCAAAATATTTTAAATATAGTCAAGAGAATCAAAGTAACCTGAAATTACAGCGCTTTATACAGGGTGGTCCGAACTGTATTCCGGAAACTTCGGCGACATATTTTGGAGATAAAAATAAGTAAAAAGGTTCGTATAAATATATGTCCTAAAATGCTTAGATTGGGAGATACAGGGGGTAGAAGTTTCATTTTTATTTCGATTTTTTCCAAAGAATTTCTGAAGTAACGTCAATATTTGGCTGAAAATTGGTGTCTGGGTGTATTTTGAAATGAGAAATTTAATTTTGATGTCAGTATGACTCCTGTTTGTAGGGGGCGCCATCTAGATGTGTTTTAACTGTTTTGAAGAGTAATAACTTTTCATCCGTACCTGTAGAAAACTACAGACTGAAAAAAATATACATTTGCGTGACCTTTTATGTAAAATATGTCTCTTGGTAAAAATCGCTACGAGCAACCGTTCCCAAGATATTTAGAATGGAAATAGTCAATACATGTCATTATTGACAAAAAATAAACACGTTGACTAGATAGTTATTTGACTAAAATAATAAATTTGTGAAATTTTTATTTTTTTTTAAATTAATCATAAATCTTTCTGCGAAAGAAATATGATAAAATAGTTTCTGTAGAATTTTTAGCACAAAAACATTTCAAATTGATGATTTCACTCTAATAATATAATTTTTTATTCAACATCTTTGATTAATGTCAATGATGACAGGTATTGATAATTTCGATTCCAAATATCTGGAGAACCATTACTCTTAGCGATTTTTACGAAGAGACCTTTTTTACGTAAAAAGCGTCATAAATGTATATTTTTTTACTCGGTAGTTTTATACAGGTACGGACAAAAAGTTATTACTCTTCAAACCAGTTAAAAAATATGTAAGTGATGCCCTTTACAAGTAGGAGTCATATTGACATCAAAATCAAATTTATCATGTCAAAAAATTCCAAAACACTAATTTTTATCCAAATATTTATATTAGTTCAGAAATTATTTGGAAAAAATCGAAATAAAAATGAAACTTCTACACCCTATACTCCGAAACGAAGCATTTTAGGACATACATTTATACGAACTTTTTTACCTATTTTTACATGTAGAATATGCTGCCAAAGTTTTCCGAATACAATGCGGACCACCCTGTATAACATCAAAATTCTACCAGTCACCTGTATACTGTTTTATTCTAAATTTCGTATTTAAAATTTGATCTGTGTTGAATCTCTACTTATTTGTAAGTACTGTTCAGCACCTCTTCTTTGTGTTCCTTGTGTTTTGCCATGACGTGCATGATGAAATGAATCTTCTGTTTGCCCTTGTAAGGGCAGTACGTGCACTTGAATTGAGGTTCCTTTCCACATTCCCACCTGGAGTGATTGTATAGTGAACTTTTTCTTTTGTACGCCCTTCCACATGTTTTACATGCAAAAAGATTGTGAGTGCCCATCATAGCTTTGAGTTGCTCCAGTGTGAATTTGTCTACAACACATTTTTATTTTCCAACATGAGTTTTTTTGTTTTTTCTTTTTAATGGTACCATAACAAGTTAAGGATTAGTACAAAATATATTTTCAGTTATATTGTTAGCCCTGTTTTTAGTACGGAAAGAACCCTGGACAGTATACAATAGAAGAATATAAATATAAACATATAAACAGAGTTCTCATAAATTAATACATTGCCCGTTGTCACCTGTATTACTGGTTGTATAACTACATCAAATTTTTATATGTCAATCTACTTTACTCTTATTAAAATTTTTGGAAAACATATTTTCTTCCATAGCAACTGTTAAAATTGCATTATATCCATTGCCTGGAAACTAATATGGTGAAATTTTGATAAAATAATTTAGTACACACAAAAAACACGGTATGTCGCTAGTGGTAGGAAAGATAATTTTTAGAGGTTACTAGTTTATTTGGTTGCCTGTGATATGCATATACAGGGTGTTTCCTAATTAATCTTAAAAATAAAAAATCGTTAGAAAACGAATTAAGGCGGGCTCTTAATAGGTCTGTTCGTTTTCCTGTTATTATCGATTCTGAATCGTCCTAGAACTCTCCAGCGCATGCGCAAATGAAATAATGTCTTCATATTTCCTTCTGCGCAGACGCATCACAATTCTAGGACGGTTCAGAATCGGTAATAACAGGAAAACGAAAAAAGCTAATAAGTATATTTATTTTTTTTTCTCGACAACCGTTTGATGAACAAGAAAAACTCAAAAGATCAATTTTGTTGAAAAAGGATGGCCAGTCAAGAAAAAAATATATTTTCTTTAAGCAAAAAAATCGATTTTTTTTTAATTTTTGACACCCTGTAGATCAGAAAGGAAGTACTTTAGAACCAATGGTTATATAAAAATTGTTTTAAGAACACATGAGGAATCACGCCATAATTTTTTTAGACTAATTCGAAAACACCCTGTATATTGTCAACTTGACAATGACTGCTGATAAATCAAAAAATACCTTTTCAGTGAAAAAAGCCTGATTTTCGCAGGAAAATTTTTGATTTTTATTGAATTTGGGCCTGCGTTTGCAAATACTCGTTTGTTTGTTAATTTTCTATCTATCTAAATTTTAAATATCATAGTCAGAAATAGTTTTATTATTTATTTACTGTAAAAATGGTGTTTTCTTGTTGTGTTGCATCTTGCAAAGAAACTAACAAAACTGCAAAAATGTACGTGTTTCCAAAATACGATAAGGTATGTATCTTAGATAAAAGAAAAATATGTATTCGTTGTTTGATTTTTTTTCCGTTCGCTTTAAAATCTATAAATCTCGGTCTATTCATTAGACAGCCAGTCGACTTACGATCATTTACATGAAACTCTGTAAACTCTGCCCCTGAGTTGCGCTACGGGAACGTTGTCCCTCTCTTTGCCATTTAATTTGCCAGTCTCTTTCTATTTGTTTGTCTATGATAGAGACTTACTAAGTGTCAAATTCAAGGAATGTATCCATTGTTGCTCATATACAGGGTCAGTCTTAAATAAGTGCAAACATTTTCAGGGCTGGTAGATCTCGATAAAAGAAACATCTTTTCTCTTTACGGTTTTTCAAATAAGTCCAAAATAACCGAGTTATTTTACTTTGAAAATTTTCAAAAAACAATATTTTCTTTCTTAAATTTTGAGAATCTCCCACATATGTTGCCAAGTTATCAAGAAATTATGTTTTTTAACTAAAAACTAGAAAAAAATCCAAAAATTATTTGAAAAAATTCTACTGCTACTAGAATTATTCGCACTTATGTATTTAAGACTTACATTTACTTACAAGGTATTAATTTTTATACTATTTGCGACGTTCTAAATTGTTTAAAAAATATTTGTGACTTTCGAAACAAACAGCATGTTCTATTCAGAGTAAAAATGTACTTTTTTGTTTCACCTGTAATGTCAAAAAAACTAAAGTCTGACTGACAAATCAGTGAAGAATTCGATAGACGACATCGAAAAATGACAGAAAATACAATTTAACTGTAAATTGATATGAACAACTGTTACTGTCATGCAGTGTTGCCAACTTAAGTTTAAAAACTTTTTTTAAATTTTGTTTTATCCATAGTAGTAAATTCAATTTTTTGTAAGTTAAAGAAATAATTAAATCGACAAAATGACAAAAATAGGTTTTAATAAAAACAAGTAATAAGTAACAATAAGTTTTACTAACAAAAACAATTAGAAATATAATTAAAAAATATAAACATTAAGTACTAATGATCACAAACTAATGTTGTGTGTAAACCATTAATAATATATAACTAATATTTTCTTTACGTATTTTTATACTGTTTTTTTAAATCATTTACGGACACAAATCCAAAATAAACAATAATATTATTAAAAACATAAAAATATAATTTTTTATTACTTGCACTGAAACTTGGAACTTATATTGTAACCAAATAAAGTATTTAAAAGTTTCACAACCTATTTATAACCAGCTTGCCGACTTACGGGCATTTATATGGAACACTGAAGCTGTGTTCAAAAAAACGATCGATATTGGTGCTCTGACTGCTGAATGCTGGCATGTTAAAGAGAATTGGCGTAGTAGATTCAAAAACAAGCGGAAATTACCAACTGGTATTAAATAAGTTGTATCTATCTAAGCTAAACGTAAAAACATTGGTAATATAAAAATTAATATACATAATATCACATAAATATTAATAATAAAATAATAAAACAATAACATTTTAACTTGTAGTTGAAAAGATATTAGAAAATATAAAACTTTTCTAGAATTACCAAACAAAAAATTGGTTACGTTGTTTCATAGGGACCTAAAAAAGTGTTGTCTGGAAATTGTGTGTTTCCCTTGCATATCATAGCGTGCCTGTGCAAAGTGGACTTTCTCTTAAACTTTTTGGGACAAGTGTTGCAAGAAAATTGAGGCTCACGATTGCAGTCGAATCGTATGTGTTCAACCAGGTGTTGCTTTCGTTTGTACGATTTTCCACAGTAATCACAGGACAAACAGTATTCTAAAAAAGTAATTTAATTAATAAAATATACAGAGTGTACCAGGAAGGTGTCTACCGAATTATACCATAAATTTTTGATGCAAAAATAGAAATTAGTGGTCTTAATTATATTTATGAGTATACGATCATTCACAATGTCTAAAAAATTACAATTAAGAGTCCATTTCATTAGTCCGAAAAGTAGCAAAATAAGCGTTCGGCATTTAACGTTTTATGTAAAACTGGCTAGGTATTTTTACACAAATGAAGAAGGAAATTAAAGATAAAGGATTATACTATATCCGTATTGTAGCACATTTTTAGACAACTTCTTTATTTTTAAGATTTTGATGTAGAATATTTAGGAGGGTAGTTAATCACCGCGACCTTATAGATCTATTGTGTGTTCCCCTTTCTTGAGTTATAACGAGTTATAACTCATCATACAGTCTCAGGGCTTTAAAAAAGCCAGTATCGGAGACAGCTCCACAGAGGCCAGCTCTCCATCCTCGACATCAGACGTACCAAGGTTCATGGCACAAATGGTCGTCGTCTCGGCGCACTCAGTGATAAGGTGTTCTGGTGTTTCCCCATTTTCCCCACAAAATCTGCATTCGCCGTTGTTTCTCAGTTTCAGCCTACTGAGGTGTTCGTTGAGGAGACAGTGTCCTGTTAGAAACCCCGTGACAATCCGAAGATTGTTTTTATTTAAGTCAAGAAAAACCTTTGATTTTTCTCGGTCATAAGTTCTAAGGAACTTTTTCGAGTGTCTTAGACCGTTGGAGGATACCCATTCCAAGTTACGGATGAAGTCTTCCAGATTCTTCAGTTCCGCTTTCAGTTGGTTCCCGTTTGGAAAACAGAACGGTTCTGGTCCAGTTAGTGGAGTGTTCGCTCCTTTTCTAGCTAGTTCATTTGCTTTTTCATTGCCTTCTATCCCTTGGTGAGCAGGCACCCAGAGTAGGAGGACTTTATTTTCTTTGCCTAATTTGTTGAGCTTCTCTAGGCATTCTTTGACCAACTTCGAATTGATGGTTACTGAGTTGATCGCGTTAAGTGCTGCTTGACTATAGGATATGATGGCAATTTCCTGTTTTCGATAGTTCCTATCTAAGATAAATTGTTGCGCATCTTTCGATAAGCGCAAATTTCTGCCTGAAGGATACTGGGGTAGGTGCCCATTGGTTCGGAGTATTCAGTTTTCGGCCCAAATACTCCTATCCCTGTCCCTGCTTTGGTTTTGGAAGCATCAGTATACCACGTGATGGTATGATCTTTTATATGCTGAGTAAGCGTTTCTTTCTTCCAATCCTTTTTATTACTCAAAACTACAGTGAGGTGTTTCTCAAAGTTGTAGATTCTTGGTATATTATCCACTGGAAGATGGAGAAGTGGAATTTTCTTTTTGAGGGTGTTCCAAGCCCCTGACCTGAAAATTCTCCCAGTACTGTTTCCGTCAGTAACCATTCTAATCATTGTCGCATTGGCATAACTACCGACGACAATGTGCAGTGGTGTTAGGTCTAGAATGACCTCCATTGCTGCTGTTGGACATGTTTTCATGGCACCTGTGATGCAGATACATGCCAGTCTCTGTACTTTGCACAGGTTTTGCCTTGCTGTACGTTGCTCAAGTTTTGTATACCAAGCAACTGCTCCATAAGTAATCATGGGTCTTACTATCATGGTATACATCCAGCGCAAAATGTTAGGTGCGCAGCCCCACCTATTTCCTGCCAGTCTTCTGCATATCATGAGAGCCTTTGTGGCTTTGCTGGTAATGTTCTTAATATGTCTGTTCCAGAGAAGTTTACTATCCAGGGTTATTCCCAGATATTTCACTTCCTGTGATGGCAGTATTTCCTTTCCATTTAGATGGATTCTTTTCAAGTTTTTCAAACTTCGCTTTCTGGTGAATGGCACTACTGCGGTTTTATCTGAGTTAATACTCAGCCCGACAGTCCTGCACCATCCCTCAGCGATGCGGAGTCCCCTTTGGATAATATCACACAGGGTGCCTTCATGTTTCCCCCGTGCAATGATCACTATGTCATCTGCGTACCCTATGCAGTGTATTCCCGCTAGAGTTAATTCTTCCAGTAGTTCATCCACTACCAAGCTCCACAGTAGGGGGGAGGTCACTCCACCTTGTGGAGTTCCTTGCGTTGTTTTAACAACTACAGTTTTGGTACCTATCTCAGCCTCTGCTGTTCGTGTTGAGAGCATTTCCCAAAACCAGCGAATTATCATACTGTTCACCCCTCTTGTTTCAAGAGATCGCTTGTGTGGTATATTGTCAAACGCCCCTGCAATGTCCAAGAAGGCACAAAGTGCTGTTTCTTTGCTATCCAGGCTTGCCTGTATTAGCTCAGTTAACTGATACAGAGCAGTTTCTGTGGATCTGCCCGCTCTATATGCATGCTGACTATCGCGCAGTGGTTTAACCTGTAGATGATTTACTCTAATATGGTTGTCCACTACTTTCTCCATCGTTTTTAATATGAACGATGTGAGACTAATAGGCCTAAACGATTTGGGGTTAGCCCAGTCAGTTTTGCCTATTTTGGGTATGAAGAAGACTTTCGCTCTTCTCCAGATGGTTGGTATATATCTCATCGCTAAGCTGCTTCTTGTAATGTTTAATAGACGGAGTGTAGCTATTTCCTGACCCTTCTTTAGAAGGGCAGGAAAAATCCCATCTATTCCTGCTGTTTTGGTTTCTGGGTTTTTTATCTCGTTTTTTAAGCCTACAATTTCAAAACAACCGTTTTTTAAATTCACCCTTTCAGTGCCCCTGACTCCCTTAATATGCATTTTCCGCCCTATGCTTATAGGAACTTTTTTTACTATTTTTAGGATTTTTTTTACACCATTTCAATGACACCCTGTATATATTTCCTTCTCCCACACACTCGCTGTACCCGACCAGTACAGCGTAATAGACTCTTAAAATCAATAGAATATACTAGCATCAGCTAGAGTCAGTTCTTAGATACATTTATAATATTAATATTTTTATTCAAAAATAATAGATTATCTATTGATAGAAACTTGAAATTTTACCCTATACGGCCAGAAAAGTTTCATCTATTTCATTTATTCAATAGATTTACAAAAAATGTATCATCAAGAATTTGTGGTAGATATTTTGGTGACACCCTGTATATACAAGGTGATCCATTTTCTTGTAACAAAGCTTTAGAGAAAAAAAATAATTTTAGCATATCATCATCTTATCAATATTCGGCTACAAAAAGTACGTGACCACCCCGTATATTTTAGAAAATTATTTGATAAAAATTTATATTAAGGGCTGGCAAAGGTTAGTCTTGGGTCGAGATTTCCGTATGTAAGAAGAGTACAATGCGTTTCTAATGTACTGAACAAAGAGAGGACAGTAAACACGTTGCCAAACGTATGAAATAAACCGAGAAACTGTGCACATCGCTAAGAGACGTGGAAGGGGATATAGCAGATTTGTCGCAGTTGACCGGTCGACCCAATCAATACCTTTGTCAGTACTTCTAGGTACAGTAAGTTATAGGGAAAGGTGTACGTCATGCGTTCAGCTTTACGATTTAATTACGTCTCGTAATAATTAACGAGTCGTTGTAATTTTCCCTATAGCTTGAATTTTTTTAAGTGCAAGCTAGAAACACTTGCATTTTTGGTAAAAATAAGTGGAATTGAGTGGGTGTTCGATAGTGGTTGCGCTATTAGAACTCTGAATTCAAAAATCGATATCTCGAAATCTATTAGAAATAATAGATTGTAGTTTTTTAAGAACTTTGTTAATATTTCTGCTGTATTTTCTTGGTAGACAGTATGTGAAAATCTTTATCAATAAAAAAATTACACGATTGCTGAAAATTGCTATCCTCTAAAAGTAAATGGATGGATTGTTTACAATTTTTGAATGGAAAAAACAACCTTATCGAATTTTTCTTATGCAAAACATATTGTAAAATATCCGATCTTGAAAATAAAAAAGTTTCTATATCTAAAGTGGTTCTTGAGTTATGACCTGTTATGTGTAAAAAGTTGAGTTTTTAAATTATCGCGATTACTGACGTTTTCTCGTTATAAAAAAATGACACCCTAGCGATATCCTTATAATTCCATTTCAGATGCTCAGAAACATTACAAACCTAATGATTTTATCTAGTTATCTCTTGAAAAAAAGTCTTTAAAAATAAGCGGTTTGCGATTTTACTTTACTTGATAGGGAAAGGCGTATCGGCAACGCCGCAACAGCACACCGTCGCGCGTCGCGTCGGTCGGTCGCATTTCTCTCACTCCGACTTAATAAGATCCCTATGCGATTTACTTCCACACATGTAAATGCCGACCCAAAAGTAACAGTTGCCAGCACGGTATTAAAAAAACTCAATTTTTGTAGTTCAAATATTCATTCTATTTTCATTGAAAAAAGCAAAAAGTTATAAGCACACATTCTTCTTAAAACATCTTTTCAGATATTGGTTTACATAAATATTGAAAAGAAATATTTGAAATTACTTATACTATACGTTTTTTGATTATCCTAAATTCCTTAAATAACGACATTTTACATTATGTCTAAAATCATGTCACGCAATTTTCAAAACTTATGTTAAAATACAGGATAACTTTGGTGTAAGTAAACTAAAAAAAAGTCAGAACGATCATTGTTAATATGGCACAAATTCTACATTCTAATTTTAATAGAAAAAAATGAATTAAACTTGTAATTAATACAAAAAAATTACTATAAAGCAATCGTTGATATATTACGCAAGAACATTACATTAACCTAATATAGAAAGGAACATTTAAAAGAACAAAATGGCACACTAAAAATCATAGAACTAATTTGTTAGAACTCGTCATAAGCCTATTTATTAATATTTATATTTTTTAAAGATACGCTTAATTTTCTATACATTATAACGTATTAAAAATAATAAAAAAAAACATTAAATAATCAACATTGAAAATAATACATTTTTAAAATTAATTTTGGTACATTAAAAATAATGAATTCTGTATTTATTGATTTCTATTAACTTATAATATTAGCATATTTTTCATTTTAAAAGCTTAAACGCACTGACGACCAGGTCGCAGCGACCAGCATTTGATTTAAGGATGATTCATGGTACACCGTGACGGGCCGGGGCCGTGCGACGGTGAAGGCACGGCCAAACATTGTCAAATGTTATTTATACCTATGCATTCATGCTAAGCCGAGCACGGGCCGAGCTTCGCCGGAACGCGTCCGTGCCCCGTCCAAGAAATGTCGGTGTACATTTTTCCTCGGATCCGCTACGTTCCGGCCCCGTTGCGGCAAACATAAATGAGCCGCCGCGGCTAAATACTTCGTTCGTCTACGGGCCTATAGCGACTGTTTTCTAGCAGTGTTGCCGCACCCAACTTTTAGCGCGTACCACATTATAAACTAAAAATGTACCACTTTGGTACAATTTTTTAAAGCACAACAAAATACATCTGCAAATGACTTTAATCGGTTTGGTCGTTGTGAATTTCTTCATAAATTTCTACATAAAAACTTCCTGGAGAAAGACACAAATCGAGACGAAAAACATGAAATAGAAATTCAGAAAACCCAATTATAAGTATGTATAGGTTGAAGAAATGTAAGTAATTCTAATACTACACACGATACTTGGAAAACTTAAATTTTATTAAAAAAAACGCAAATATAGAAGCATGTTAGAAACAGCAAATTTTTAAGTTTTTTCTTCGGGTTATTTAATATATGCAACCCTATAGACATTACAACGTTTATAATACGTCGTTAATTAATGCGGATTGTCTCCGAATGGTATCGGTAAGCGCGTTTGATGCAATATCAACGACGATAATTATTAAATATCTATTCATTTTCGATGCGCGTGGGAAATAATTATTGTACTGAATCATCCTGGATTTGAAAATGTAGTACCACTGTACCAAATAGAATTAAAAGTATCAAATTTGGTACAAATGTACCACTGCGGCAACACTGTTTTCTAGAATATAATCGGCACGGACATGATCCCCGTTGTCCACTCGGTGTTGCATATATTGAAGGCCCGGACGTGGCTCGGTGTCTACTTTACGGAACGTGCCCGGCTCGGGTACGGTCCGGTGTACCGTGAATCATCCTTTAGTAGCCTGGCCGTTGGCTGGTCGCCGCGACCTGGTCGTCAGTGCTTTATAGCTCTAAATTGCCACTAAAAAGAAAAATAGAAGTTAGATAACACACGTTTTGAATTTGTAAAAAGATAAAATAAAAAAACATGTCTTTTAGCATTAAAGATTTTAATGAAAATGGTTATGACTGAGAAATAAGGACAAAATTGTAGAACTGATAAGTAGAATTCTACAATTCACCACAATCATCTTTTACTACCATCGTTGATTGACGAAATAAGAAGATGCGCAACCTTATGGGCGATTTCCTGGCACAAAACTTGTCCGAGATGTAGCTGACATTAGGTTTGTTCTCACAGCTGTAAGAAACATATTTCCAATAGATAATAATGCGCAATAGGGCAAAACGCGTACGCACAGAAATTTTTGATTGGTTTCCAACCAACAGTACGCTGTTCGCACAAAAAATTCTGATTGTTAGCTGACAGTCAGACCTGTTCGCGGATCTTTTGAAAGTAAAATGTCCGGCGCATGCGTATTGCGACCCGACGTCATTACTTGGTAAACTTGTTTAGTGTTTTTTTCACCAAAAAATAAAGAAAAGGAATGAGCGATTTTGAATCTTCCGAAGAATCTGAGGCGTTCGAATTTTCGGACACAGACACAGACCTAGAAAAGCTGATGGAGGAACGGGTCAGACCCAAGAATCAAAATTACAAAACATTAAAACATTAAAAGGAACAAAACCAAAAACATTAAAAGATGTCTTTGGTTAATTCCCTGTTCGTTTCCTTCTTTATTCGGTATTACGTAGGAGTTAAAATTAGTGGTAATTATTAGATCAAAAAAGAAGAGTAGGGGATTCGCTGTTCGCACAGACAGTTTGAAATCGATCAGAAACTGCATTATTTGAGACCTGCGCATTAACACCGGTTTGGAAGAAGTCACAAACATGTTGGGAACACGCTGTGAGAACAAACCTATTACCGTCAGCATGTCCGAGGATTCTGAGATTTAGTTTAGCTCTGCGCCGCGCCGCGCCGCGCCGCTGTGCGCCTATAGTCGTTTACAGCGCTGCGAATAAAGAATACTGTACCGAAGTTCTGCTTTCAGGCGACAGAGTGAGTGGTTGCCGGATACAGTGTTGCCAGAACTACGGATTAATCCTTATATTTACGGATTTTGGGTACAGTACGTTAGTAATACAGATTTTCTATCATTAAACAATTTAATATAATATTTATGATTGAATAAAGAACGGCGCGCCGTCAGAGTTGGAATTATGGTAAATGTCAATAATCATTTCCAAGCCAACTACTATCATACGACATATTCTGTACCTATAAAACAATTTTTATTTTTGTTGTTTATTCTATGTTTAAGGCGAATTTTCCATCCAAAGGTCGTCAAATGTATTACAGATATTACACATTTTAAGTAATATGGCAACACTGTCGCTTTCAGTTCCACACCGTCTTCGATATGCCTTCGCTGGCCGAATTAGAGAAAATAAGTGTTTTATGCGTTGACCGCAGAACGATTGGTGTCACGAGCGTACATCACTTGAGACGGAAGGGGAAATCAAATCAGCCTTTTCACGATTTTATCCATTGGGTTGCGTATCTTCCCAATTCTTTCAATCAACGCTCCCATATTGGACTGAAATTCTTCTTCCTCTATACACCCAATACAAAAAAAATGTTAAAATGTTATACGTATTTTCTTATTATATTTTATAATTCCTAAGGTTATATTAACATTCACTAAAATAATACTTTGAAGATTTTTTTATTAGATATACACTCACTCACCTGCAAAAAAAAACGGCCACTAAAACCTAGTCCCAATTTCAAAGTTGGATTTCTCGCGAGCCACTCATTAGATTTTGCTGATTTTTTTTGTAAATTGTAAATTAATTCCTTCTTAACGGATGCTACGACAAAAATTTTTATTCCGAATTTATTTTGAGCATATACAGGGCACAACAATAAGACGAAGTTTTTTGCCCAAACTTTGTAACACCCTGTAGGGTGCAGCAGCTGTAGTAGTTATTGCTAAATCAAATCACATTGTAGCCTCATGTTTTGTGAGCATTTTGTTTCTTTAATCACGACATTATCTCTGTTTGTATTGGAGATACGCTGCTTTAAAACAAACGCCTCGAAAAAAGCTTTAATAAATTGCTCAATATCCCAATTCCCATGTAAACGCGCAAACTAAAGACGTGCTCGACGATGTCTTGGAAGTAGCTGGGGTCCTGTGGCAGGCCTCCTCGCAGACAAGCTGTTTTCTTTTAGTCTTCGTCGGATTGTCCTCTCACTGACTTGAGTTCAACGCACGGTTGTAGCAGATGTTGATTCTGAAACGCTGTAATTCTACGATTTCGTAAAGTATTCAGGACAATAAAGCGGTCGTCAATTGCATTTGAAGACTACAGGGGAAAAACGATCTAAGTCACATTTTCTTACTTTTGAGATAAATGACTGTGAAACTTTAAAGACTAAAGGAAAAGAAATAATAAAATGTAGCGAATCGTAAGAAGTTTTTATCAATAGTTATAGGTATAGATATTAACTGATTAACAGACAAAACAAAAAAAATAATTTGTAGCAAATTTGTTAGATAAAATAAAACTCGTATGCGCTTGGTTCAATGGAATAGTGATCCAAGTCCATATAGAATAATTCTGTATGTGGTTACTCCGAGGATATGTTTTTATTCTCACTTTTATTATTAATACTGTTATTATATTTTCTTAATATTTTTTTATTTATTTCTTATTTTTATTATTATTTTTTTATTAATATTATTAGCATTAGATTATTTTTTACTTAGGAATGGCGATTTATTTCTGATAAAATGAAACTACACTACTAGACAGTTCCCTTATGGTTCCACTAGAACCACTTCCAGAATTGAATTTCTTTGAATTTAAAACTAATGACACAAAGACATAATCAGACTTCTTTTCTTAGGCAGAAATAAAAGCAGTATAGTTTAATTGATATTACTCACCATATCTGCATCGTTTAGATGAGCATTATTTGACGCACAAGGCAAATTTGTGTAGTAGTCTTGCAGAGATTCATCTACGAACTTTTTCAAAAATTGTAACTGCTCATACTTGAGTTTGGGCAAAGGAATTAGGTCAGCATAAAGTTGTTGTGGTGCTGAATATATAGCTAATTTTATTCGTTTTGTATGCGTTGATATGTTTACCAATATGAAAAGTGCACTTGGATCGGTCTTCCGTAAATTCACGTGGACTTAGATCGCTTTTCCAAAGTATTAATATTTTAATCGCTGCTTTTAGTAGACTTAGATCATTATTTCAGTGTTACATTATTCCTATTTTGGAACGGACACTTGATGGGCATAAGATGGCAGTGTTATCTAAATTTCCATTTTTTTGGACTTAGTCCGTTTTTCCCGTGTAGTCTTCATTTCTCTTCCGTTTTCTTCCGGAACCCGCTCGCCTGGTGGAATTTCCCGTTTCCATATACCGATTCAAGGCATCCTGGACTCTTGTTCGAGGTATAACCTGGGTATCGGACACATAACGTCGACTTCGGCCATCCTTAATTAAAGACACAATACGAGCAACATCCGTCATAGATAATGACATTTTTTAATTTAAAAACCGTTGTTGTCATATTGAAAATACTCATAAATCCGTTTTCGCCTATGTCGCCTCGATTATTTACACATAAAACTTTCTGCCTGGGAAGCATTTTACCGAGACGTTCGTTTAAAGCAGCGTATCTCCAATACAAGCAGAGATAACGTCGTGATTAAAAAAACAAAATGCTCACAAAAAATGAGGCTACAATGTGATTTGATTTAGCAATAACTACTACAGCTGCTGCACCCTACAGGGTGTTACAAAGTTCGGGCAAAAAACTTCGTCTTATTGTTGTGCCCTGTATAAGCTCAAAATAAATTCGGAATAAAAATTTCTGACGTTTCTTTGCGTTAAGAAGGAATTAATTTACAATTTAGAAAACAACCAGCAAAATCTAATGAGTGTTTCGCGAGAAATCCAACTTTGAAGTTGGGACTAGTTTTTAGTGGTCAGTTTTTTTTGCCGGTGAGTTTACTACACACCTTTTATTTTTATAAATGTATGGATAATTTAAGTTACTATTCGTTCTTACTATTAGTCTGCAACTAAATAATCGGCCTACTAAAAATTGTATGTCAGGGCCTAGCTCAAACATTTTTCTTGTATGTTTTTTTAATTATAAATTTCTAGTGATTTACTAAGAACTATAGAGGCTTTTTAAATATTTTTCCTTCCCTTCACTTAAAAATTACCGGACATGTTATGAATGGTCATGTGTCTGACCAAGATATACTTATAAGTGAACCTTCTGTCGCAGACTTCGCATACGAACGCTGGCTCTTTGTTGCACTCGAACCGTAGATGGCGCCTCAAGTTGTTCAGGTTTTTGTAGGACGAGATACATCTCCTACAGCCGTACCTTCCGTTCTCGGTAATCCGGTACCAGTGGACCCTTTCATAGTTCAACCCTAAAAAAGAAAGATTTAAGTAAATAGTTCTAAGAAGAAAGAAAAAAAAACTTGGGCAAAGCTAACACAAAAGTAAATGCTAAACGATATTATTGATTTGCTACAAGCTACACGGTTTTATGTTTATATTCTACAATATTCGATATGTTAATCAATATATAACTGTCATAATATTATAAGGGGAAGGTCTATTTTATTTAGGACATACATTTATACGAACTTTTTTTTTATCTGCAGAATATGTTGCCAAAGTTTCCGGAATAAGTTCGGACCACCCTGTGTATTGATCAAATTCAAATTACTTATGAATTGGAACGAATTTGTAAGAAACAATCACTATAAATATAATGACACAAATGTCAAAGTATGAACTTGTTTTCTTCTGACGACTTCTTACAATTTCGTACGAACAAATTTTGCGTTTAAAGTTAATCATTAAATTACCTATTATTAACCTAATTTAATCTTAGCTAATCTAAATTGATTTAAAATAACAAAACTTTTTGTATCATTATAGCCGTTCATTTATTTATACTACTAATACAACATTTAAATATATTATAATACTGAATACAAATAGTTACCAGCTACAGTCAAATAAAATACGAAAACACGAACTACACTTTTGTTACTGTGAAACACCTCTGAAGCCGATTTTATGTTGTCTGGCAGAATGTGTGATTAAAGATATTTTCTGAGTGAAATTTTTCCCGCAGATTTGACACTGAAATCTCGGGGCTACTCCGCACTCGTTTCTCAAATGATTTTTGACAGACATCGGATGTTTGTAGGCCTTGTGACATTTTGGACACAAATGGACAGCTGAAAATAAGTCAGGACTTGTAATAGCGTAAATAAAAATGAGTTAAAAGCTTTAAAATTCTTTTTTTATTGTCTATTAATACAACTACATTTCTAGACTAAAAAGACTTAAAGATATAAGGGTATAGGGGTAAGAGGTATAGAGTATGAAAGAAAAGCTTGGCGAGTTTTGAAAGACAAGTGCCGTAAATGAACAAATGTTTTAGCATTTTAGTTATTTTATTACAAGACGATAAAATGGTATTTTATACCGATAATAGTGACGATAATGCAATTTTATCGTCGTGTATAAAACAATATTTTTTTCCATAGCGAGTTACGTTTTAAAAAATATTCAGAAATTATTATTTCAAGGAATTTATTACGAGTAGAAAAAATATTGTGCTGGGTTGGCGTTGGTTTCTATGTAATTTGACAAATAAATAAAGCTGTCTCTTTAATTGTCAGTTTTGAGTCAATATTTTTTAATTCTCTTTCGTGTCAATTGCTGATTGAATTGGAGCCAGAAATGGCTCAAAACGAAATAAGTAAATTACCAACAGATATTCAGGCTGAGGCGACAAACGCCATAACCAAACTACTTCCATTTAAATCCCGAATAACTTATGAAAAAGAAAACAAAAACTTTCAAAAATGGAAGCAATTAAAAAACGTGCGAGGAGAAATAAAGTTTTTAACCTATCCTCGCTGTTAAAGTATCATTTAATCTACCCATGCGGTTAAAGTACTATTTTATCTACTATTTTTGATAGATATAAGACAATTTTAACAGTTGCTATGGAAAAAAGAATATTATTCAAAGGAAAGGAGTTGTGTATCATAGTCTGAATAATTATGTAATGGTTTTTGACAGTTTCTCTAATCGTATTAAACGGAGTATTAAACTATCTGTCAACGTCATTTAAATTTGTTCTAGGCATAACTACATCTTCTATACAGGGTGGCCCATCGGAAACGTTCCGCAAGGCATAACAGCCAGGGTAATTTTTTTTTCAGAAAATTAAAAACACTTCAATTTTGTTTGTGAGGGGGACAACTTTTGCCCCAAAAATGATTGCAAAATCTTCAACCCTCTAAGCGGAGGTGTCATCCCCCCAATTTTTTTCAAATGGGTCAAGTGGTACCGCAATGAAAAGGGCTTTCTATTCTCTATACTTTCCCGTTTCGTTTTTGAAAATCGGTCAAGTCATTGAGAAAATATGAAGGATTAAAATTTGAAAAGTTTATTTAAACATTTATCAGAGTAAATGGTAAGGATAAATTCCTTCGACCAATTTGCTGCTTTTTCTTATTATTTCTAGATGTTTACGTATTTTTTCACTTGCCACAAGGTTGAACGATCAGGTGCGGTAGTTGCTAGATAGCTGTTCTGTGACTTGTGCGTTGAAGTTCTTCTCAATATCGTTAAACTTTTTAATAATTATGGTGTACTCACTTGCATAAAAAGTGGAAATAGTCAAACTTTATTTTAAAAATAAAGAATGTATCGGGTTGCGCAGATATTCAATGAATGCCATCCTGACAAACACCTTTATGGCAAAATTGTTCGCTAGTTATTAGCAAAATTTCGCGAAACTGGTTCCGTTATGAATAAAAAGAGGCAGAGGGAAAATCCTGTAGTAAATGGAGCTATGGAGGTATTCGTATTGGGCCAAGTTGCCATGGATAGTACGCTGAGTACAAGAAAATTAGCCAATGAGACCGGCGTGAATCGTACAAGTGTCCAAAGGATATTAAAAAAACACAAGTTCCACCCGTACAAAATTCAGTTGGTACAAGAACCCAACGAAAACGATTTTGATCGTTGCTTGCAATTTTGTGAAACTATGAGTGAACGAGTGGCGAATGATAATCATTTCCTATTTAATGTGTGTTTTTGGATGAGTGTACTTTCTTTTTGAACGGTGTAGTTAATCGGCACAACTGTCGGTACTGGGCTGAGGACAACCCCAGGGTTTTTCACGAGGTGCGCACACAAAACCATCAGAAATTGAACGTGTGGGCTGGTATTTTTTGGAAATTCTATTGTGGGTCAATTTAACGATATTGAGAAGAACTTCAACGCACAAGTCACAGAACAGCTATCTAGCAACTACCGCACCTGATCATTCAACCTTGTGGGAAGTGAAATTAATGCGTAAACAACAAGAAATAATAAGAAAAACAACAAATTGGTCGAAGGAATTTATCCTTATCATTTACTCTGATAAATGTTTAAATAAACTTTTAAATTTCGATCCTTCATATTTTCTCAATGACTCGACCGAATTTCAAAAACGAAGCGGAGAAATATAGATAATAGAAAGCTCTTTTCATTGCGGCACCACTTGACCCCCTTCCCATTTGAAAAAAGTTGGGGATGACACCACCGCTTAGAAGTTTGAAGATTTTGCAATCACTTGTGGGGCAAAAGTTGTCCCCCCTCACAAACAAAATTGACGTGTTTTGGATTTTGAAAATTTTTTGATGGTTTTCGATGCCTGTATTATATTTAGGATAAAATAAAAAAGCAAAACATACAGGGTAGCGCCTCTTATACGACGCGGAGGATTCAAGGGGACCGACAGTTTGTATTAAAATAAAATTTTGTGAGCATATTATGTAGGTTAACTTATAGCTTTTTAAAAAAAGTTACACATTAAAGTTGTTTTTTGTAATGGAACACCCTATACAGGGTGTCCCAGAAATAAGATGCAAGTATTTTTAAGGGGTGGTAGATTTCGATAAAAGAAACATATTCTCTTTATCGTTTTCAAATAAGTCCAAAATAACGGAGTTATTTTACTTTGAAAAATTTCCACACCTGTAATTTTTGCCCAATTTTGAGAACCACTGCATCTTTTCGGATTTTCTTTCTTGTAAATTTAATTTAATACCTATGTTGCCATATTATCAAGAAATTATTTTTTAACTAAAAACTAAAAAATTCCAAAATTTTTTTCAAAAAACTCGAATTTTCAAAATGTTTTTCGCGAAAAAAACCTCATAGGCCGTGTTTCTGGGGTTGAACTATACTACCAGTTAAAATACTTGCACTTATTTCTGGGACACCCTGTATATTAACTGTTTTTCGGTTCTAGGAGAAAAACAAAAGTGAGTTTCCTTTGAGGTATATATATGTGTAAGTATATGACTAAAATGTAAGGTTTTTTTACATATTTAACATTTTCTAAAAATGAAGAACAATTTTTTATATTTCACTTCAATTACAAAGCAAGATGTTTTTATATTCTTTGGACACCTCCTTTCTTCTTAATGGCGACGCGACAGGACTTGTCTAATGAAATATATATAATATTTAGAACTATTTTATTCCCTTTTTTCCATTTAGCACTTTGATTTTTGAGTTTTTTTATTATTCTTGGCTGTGTCGTTTCCATAAAACTTTGATAACACTTTCCTTGTAGTCTTCAGAGTTCAGATTTTTAACTTTGCGTATGAACCCATAATCTTAAGAATAAGCGCCAGTTCTTCCACAGGTATATCCGCTTTGTCGAAATCATACGATTTTTCTGATTAAAAGTTTGTAAACTGCTTTCATACGCTTGACTTCGATTTCCATAGTATTCGCGGGTTTCAAAACTGCTTAAGTGATATTTGGCGAATATTTTCTTTGCTTTCTTGACCGAAAGCGAAACATTTTTAAGTCGTGCCGCTTGACAGCTTCAAAACTGATTAATAGTTTTTAAGTTTGGGTGTCACTTAGTTTACCAAGTAACTAAATTCGACCAAAAATCGAAAAATACATTTTTAATTATTTGATTTTCAAACACAATTTGGTGTGGAATTTTATTAGGTGTAAGACACATTCGGTCAATATTAAATCCGGAATTTTTATCCGCTCATGAATATTTTTAGCATTGGAATCCCTCGTCTTCGACTCGGGATAATTTTCAAAATATAAATGAGCTTAAAGGAAATAATCTTTACCTCTAGTGGTATTATCCTCGCTCAAAAAGTGAAAATTTTTGTTCTAAAATTTATTATTTGCCTTTGAATTTTGAGAATGGCCCACTGCATCTTTGGAAAGGATTTTCTTTCTTGTAAAAATATTAATTTAATACCTATGTTGCCATTATCAAGAAATGATATTTTTTAACTAAAAACTAAAAAAAAGCAAAAATTTTTTCAAAAACTTTAATTTTCAAAATTTTTTTCGAGAAAAAAACCTCATAGCCGTCGGCGCCGTGCAAAAGCAAATAAATAAAGTTTCGTTCCGGTAAAGCGAGAACGCCGATGAACGCTGGTTGACGGTGCCTGCCTGCTTTCACTGGGAACTAGCTTATTTGATAACACGCTTTAATTTTTCAAGGTTATAGCGCGAGGCGAGCGCGGCGCGGCGCTCCGATGTAAACCATATACAGGAATATTCCCAGAAATAAGTGCAAGTATTTTAACTTAACTGGTAGTATAGTTCAACCCCCTATATTAACTGTTTTTCGGATTCTAGGAGAAAGCGAGAAAGGTGATGTTTCGCTTTGAGGTATATGTGTAAGTATACTGTACATAGCTATATATGACAAAATGTAAGGTTTTTTACATATTTAACATTTTCTAAAAATGAAGAACAATTTTTTATATTTCAATAAAAGCTGGCCAAAATTCGAATTTACCCAGTATAGCCCAATATGTAGTTAAAATAACGATTCTACTTTAGATTAAATTAAAACTTGGCCGAAAAAAAGTTATACAGGGTGAGACAAAATTAATATTGAACATTGGTCACCTTCCAAAAGCAAAAAAAGATAATTAATCCAAAAAAAAAGATTTTTAGAAACCCAGTCATTCATATATTTCTATTATTCATACAGTATTTTTGATACATGGTGAAAATAGTTAGATATTATATTCTTTGACTATAATATAACGGGGGATATATCCAAATAAACCCGGAAAAAAATGAAAAATATAATTTTATTACTGTGAACTATCCCTCATACTAATTTCTATGCGGAATATTGCCGAATAGTCTTACACCTTATAAAAAATGCCTCTGATTTTTAAATATAAAACATTATAAAGAAATAGAATAGAAGGAAACGTTTCAAAATAAAAATATGGCATAAAACAGGACTTGCCAGCTGGCTCTGTATCCATCATGACAGTTATTATGAACAATTTACCAAAAAGCACTACAAACAATTCCACTATTTTTATAATCTTAGAAATATTCAGAATACACTCAAGATAATTCATACTTTTAACTGGAATATATTATTTATTTGATAGTCAACTTACGACTTAAAAGTTAATAACTAATAAACGTGCTTACGTTTTAGTATTTATAAATTTGTATTCAGTTAAGATAAAAATGAAAATAAAAAATATTACTTTTTGGTCAGGTTTTATAGACCAAATACATCTATGTGCGGCCCCGGCAGGGGCGGGCGCGACGTTTGAATATGGTTTGGTTAGGTTAGGTTAGTTAATCAGGTAAATTTCCTCTTAATTATCTACTTTTGTATCCTTCGTAAACCAAAATGAGTTACCAGAATTCAATACTTCAGTACCCTATACGCAAAAGTACGCATGTGTAGGTTGTTAATTTGTTTATTACTCGCGGCAAGAGCTTTATGATTGAAATATGGCAACCTCGGCCCGCTCGTCGATAGACGACGCGACAGGACGAGTCGGCAGAAAACCCTATAAGTGCATCAATAGACAGTGTTGCCAATTCAAGTTTTGTTCATAACTTGCTTAAGAGATATATCAAATTTTGATAATTACGAGGAGAATTATTACTTTTTGTCATGGTAATTATGATGTTGTAGCGTAATTGTATTAAAAATATGGGTAAAAAGAAAAAAAAATGGAATAAATCGCCTTCGCTTTGGCATTAAAATGTGTGTAAGAGTGCCAAATTTCAGGAAAAACGGTTTATCAATGTTCTTAAAAATAATAGATATTTTTTTAAACAACACGATAAAATGGTATTTTATCTTCGACCGGAATTAATTTCGGGAGACGACAATGCAATTTTATCGTCGTGTATAAAACAATATTTTTATTATTATAGTTTTAAAAAATATTCAGAAATAATTATTTCAAGGAATTTATTACGAGTAGAAAAAATATTGTGCTGGGTTGGCGTTGGTTTCTATGTAATTTGACAAATAAATAAAGCTGTCTCTTTAGTTGTCAGTTTTGAGTCAATATTTTTTAATTCTCTTTCGTGTCGATTGCTGATTGAATTGGAGCCAGAAATGGCTCAAAACGAAATAACTAAATTAACAACAGATATTCAGGCTGAGGCGACAAACGCCATATCCAAACTACTTCCATTTAAATCCCGAATAACTTATGAAAAGGAATACAAAAATTTTCAAAAATGGAAGCAATTAAAAAACGTGCGAGAAGAAATAAAGTTTTTAATCTATCCTCGCTGTTAAAGTATCACTTAATCTACCCTTGTGGTTAAAGTACTATTTTATCTACTATTTTTGGTTGATTGTGGTTGTGGCAATTTTAACAGTTGATATGGGAAAAATAAACAAAATATATTATTTTTATTTAACCTTTCGAAGGTTGTCACTTCTTCGGGAAGCATTTTAGGGTATATGTTCATAGGAACTTTTTGTTTTATTTTTAACTGTAGAATCACCCACCGAAGTTAGATACACAATTTTTTTGACACCCTGTATATTATTACAAACTTTATTAAAATAACATTTTTCTATAATATTAATAAAATTAACAAATCTCCTTTGTGTGAAAACTTCTAAACATAGTCTCAGAACACTCCAATATATAACATATCCTTCATATTCAACATATTCTTTTCTAAAATTCTGAAGATGCGTGATGAATATTGGCAATATGTAACATCAACGATTTTTTCTGGGTGAACTTTTTCAAGCACATATCACATTTAAACCTAGGCTCTACCCCACATTCGTTTCTTAAATGATTATTCACTGATCTTGGATGTTTGTAGGCCTTACAGCACTTTGGACAATAGTAATTTACTAAAAAAATAGTGTAGTTAGATACTTTTTTTATAAGATTTTTTGTTAAACTGTATTCCGGAAACTTCAGCAGGATATTCTGCAGATAAAAATAAGCAAAAAAGTTCGTATAAATATAGGTCGTAAAATGTATTTTGGAGATACAGGGTGTAGAAGTTTCATTTTGATTTCGTTTTTATCCAAATAATTTCTGAAGTAACTTGAAGTTTTTTGATGATGAAAAATTTGATTTTGATGTCGATATGACTCCTATTCGTAGGGGGCGCCACCTACATGTGTTTTAACAGTTTTGAAGAGTAATAATTTTTCGTCCGTACCTGTATAAAACAACTGAATGAAAAAATATACTTTTCCGTTATTTTTTATATAAAAAATGTATCTTGGTAAAAATCGCTACGAGCAACCGTTCTCAAGATATTTAAAATGGAAATAGTCAATACATGTCATTATTGACAAAAAAATAAATAAACATGTAGATAGTAATTTGACTGAAATGATAAATTTGGGAACTTTTTATTTTTTTTGAGTTAATCATAAATTTTTCTTCAAAAAAAAATGATGATAAAAGAGTTTCTGTTGAACTTTTGACACAAAAATATAATATAATTTCAGTCTATTAACTATTTAGTCAGCAGGTTTAATTTAAGTCAATGATGACAGGTATGGATAATAATTTCGATTTCAAATATCCCGAGAACCATTATTCGTAGCGATTTTTACAAAGAGACTTTTTTAAGTAAAGAACGTAGTAAATGCATATTTTTTAAAAAGTGATTACTCTTCAAATCAGTCAAAAAATATGTACCTAGGTAGCGCACTCTACAAGTAGGAGTCATATTGACATCAAAATCAAATTTTTCATGTCAAAGATCTCCCAAACACCAATTTTTATCCAAATATTGACGTTACTTCAGAAATTATTTGAAAAAAATCGAAATAAAAATGAAACTTCTACACCCTGTATCTCCGAAACTAACGGAAAGCACTGTTCATTAAAATGTTGTATCCTATGTTATAGGGCTTGTTTCTCTCTAGAATTTCCTGTCTCACAATGTACCGTTTGTGTCCAGGAAGGGTTCATAGTTTCATAGATGTCGATTTTCGCAAGAAATCAGAACATGTATATTATTTCGTATATTTTTCATTTTATTGATTTTATGGAAAGCACTGTTCATTAAAATGTTGTATCCTATGGTATAAGGCTTGTTTCTCTCTACAACTTTCTGTCTCACAATGTATCGTTTGTGTCTAGGAAGGGTTCATATTTTCATAGATGTCGATTTTCGAAAGAAATCAGAACATATATATTATTTCGTATATTTTTCATTTTATTCATTTTATGGAAAGCACTGTTCATTAAAATGTTGTATCCTATGTTATAGGGCTTGTTTCTCTCTACAATTTCTTGTCTCACAATGTACCGTTTGTGTCCAGGAAGGGTTCATAGTTTCATAGATGTCGATTTTCGAAAGAAATCAGAACATGTATATTATTTCGTATATTTTTCATTTTATTGATTTTATGGAAAGCACTGTTCATTAAAATGTTGTATCCTATGTTATAGGGCTTGTTTTTCTCTACAATTTCCTGTCTCACAATGTACCGTTTGTGTTCAGGAAGGGTTCATAGTTTCATAGATGTCGATTTTCGAAAGAAATCGGTACATTTATTTTGTTTCGTATATTTTTCATTTTATTGATTTAATGGAAAGCACTGTTCATTAAAATGTTGTATCCTATGTTATAGGGCTTGTTTCTCTCTACAATCCTGTCTCACAGTGTTATAGTTTATTGTCCAGGAAGGGTTCATAATGCTGTGGGTATAGATTTTCGAGAAAATCAGGACATTTATTTTATTTCGTATATTTTTCACTTTCTTTGATTTTATACCAAGCTTACTGTTCATTAAAATGTTGTATCTTATGTTATAGGGCTTGTTTCTCTCTACAATTTACTGTCTCACAATGTACTGTTTGTGTCCAGGAAGGGTTCATATTTTCATAGATGTCGATTTTCGAAAGAAATCAGTACATTTATTTTATTTCGTATATTTTTCATTTTATTGATTTTATGGAAAGCACTGTTCATTAAAATGTTGTATCCTGTGTTATAGGGCTTGTTTTTCTCTACAATTTCCTGTCTCACAATGTACCGTTTGTGTCCAGGAAGGGTTCATAGATTCATAGATGTCGATTTTCGAAAGAAATCGGTACATTTATTTTATTTCGTATATTTTTCATTTTATTGATTTTATGGAAAGCACTGTTCATTAAAATATTGTATCCTATGTTATGGGGGCTTGTTTCTCTCTACAATTTCCTGTATCACATTTTAGGACATACATTTATACGAACTTTTTTACTTATTTTTATCTGAAGAATATGCTGCAGAAGTTTCCGGAATACAGTTCGGACCAACCTGTATAAAAGGGTTCTATTATCAGAGACAGCAGTATGCTCTATTTCTTTTATTTAAATATAATAAATAAAATAATAATATTCAAAATTTTACACTCTTTAATTCACAAATAAAATCATTCAGTTCGGTTACAAAAAGCTCTGTAAACTTTGAAATTACAAAATGACGTTGTGTATTCTGGCAAGATGGCTGATCAAATGGCACTTCTGCTTTCCTGCGTATTGACATAGATGACATTTAAATTTAGGAGAAACGCCACACTCATATTTCATGTGTTTCTCTAAATTGTACTTGTATTTGTACCTTTTGCCGCACTTGTTGGCGCACGGGAGCATATTTTCTAAAAACGAATATTACTTTAAGTATGGATTAAGTTTTATCTTAAGTAGTTAAAAAACTATCTTTATAAAATCTACACAATCTAAGTTGGAGAAATCAAAGGAAATAGCTAAATATTCTTTTTTATTGATTTTTTCATCATTCTGCTATTTATATAATACTTTACAATTTTCTGTGTTTATAGAGTCTGCAAAAACTTTTTTTCAGACATGGTTAAGCGAATTAAAAAAAGAAATAAAGCATTTTAGACTAAATGCTTTGCACTGTTTGGTCCATGCTTCGTCAGACATTTACTACAATCACAATTTTTACCTTCATATTTTTTATACTTATATTCTTTCTCATTTTCCTTTCTGTTTTGTTTTTGGACGTAATATTCTTGCTTTTGATGCAACTGCACTTCATCAATCCTATTTGATATTACAGAAAATGTTCATTAAAATTTTAATGGCTAAATAATATTTTTTTGAGTCTTCAATAAATTCTCAACTCTATTATAGTCTATAAAATGAATAACTTTGAATTTTGACCGTTATTTTTTACCAACATGGCAAATATAAAATCCCTCTGTCAAAAAAGTTACTGATATTCTTTAAATTGAGTGCCTGAACGAATCAGGTAGGTAACTCTTTTTACTTTCGTGAAATAGAAAAGGAAAATAATAAAACAAGTGACAGTTCTTCCTCTTCTTGCAAAAATCAACACGAAATGTCATAATTGACAAAAAAGTAAAATGTCATCAGCTTTTGACATTTCTAAATATTAAGGGCCAATGCCGTCTCTAATAGAACAGCCACGGAGCGAGATTTATGACGTCACGCTAGTTAGATACTACGGATTAATAGATATGTTGTAGAATACATGCAAAACATAATTATTCCTCATATTTTTGGTTTGTATTTTAAAAATGATATAGTTTACATGAAATATATATAATACACAGTTAATAAATACAATATAATATATACCTATTTATTGTAATAAATACTTTGGCAAATAAACTATGAACCATACAAATGCAGCAAATGTTTTACAATAATTTTACAAATAATGAATAGGTAGTAATATAAGATAATGGGTAAAATGTAAAATATATTTTAAATTTTGGGGTTTGAAAATCGATCTAATTTAACAAAAACATTCAATATCTACTAATAGCGATGTATTATTATTTGCATTCACAAAAATTTATTTATATAGTATAATGTTTACTGCAATTAATAAACTAATATAAACTTGTCAAAAGATGACCATATATTTTTTAAATTATTATTCTTAACACAAAATTATCTACATTGACTATGGAGTACGATTTCAGCCATATTGTAAAAATATTTGCTGCATTTGTATGGTTCATAGTTTATCTGCCAAAGTATTTATTACTATAAATAGGTATATAATATATGTATTTATTAACTGTAAATATTTATTAACTGTATATTAACTGTATATTTCATATTTCATGTAAACTATATCATTTTAAAATACAAACCAAAAATACGAAGAATAATTATGTTTTCAATGTATTCTACAATATATTTATTAATCCGTAGTATCTAACTAGCGTGACGTCATAAATCTCGCTCCGCGGCTGTTCCATTAGAGACGGCATTGCGTCAGCATGGCCGCAAGTTGCTATCCTAATAAAATTAACACTAGAAAAGCCCGCGGGAACTGTCAAATTCAAAGTTATTCGTTTTACAAACTATAACATTCTTTTTCCATATATAACATTTTTCTTTGGACTACAAATACTTTTCAAATTCATCTACTATGTTTTGTTTTGATTATTCTCAGTTTCTTGAAGCCTTTCCTGAAGCGAAAAAGTCTTATATATAGGTCCGATTCTGCTTTGTTTCGTAGCTACAGGGTGTTAAAATCTTAATATTTTTTTGATTTATTATAAATTTGTTCCAAGTACTTTTAGCGTTTCGAATGAAATTTTGAGGTTAAAAGTTACTATAAAGGTGACATATTTTAAAGTTAAAAAAGTGTCGACATATTCACCAGGGACGTGCATATGGGTTATCACTGGATTATTTTTCTAAAAAAAAGCATGTACGCCACTGACTTGTTTTTTTTAGCGAAATAGTATAAAAGGAGTTTAATTCCGATTGGAAGTTGTCTTTTGATATTTTGTCGATTTCGCCCTCCTTGATGAGATAATCGCAATTTTATTAATTTGCCTTGATCCAAGTCTACTAGCAACATTTAAAATTTTTTATTATCGTTAACTTGCGAAAGCGGCCTACACGATTTTGATATCAAAAGAAAAAAGTCAGTGGCGCACATGAATTTTTTTGAAAAATATTCCAGTGATAAGACATATCGTCGGCTTTATGACGAAAAGGCGTATCTCGATTTTTGGCGATTTTGAGATATCAACGTGATGACATGCCCAATGGGTCATATTTTAATATAGCGAATTTGCGCATCTCAATATTGTACCTTTTTCATTTTATATTAGTTTAAAAATTTGCCCCATCTCAAATACTACAATTCTTCTTTATGACGAAGAGACGTATGTTGAGATAGGGCTCTTTGTTATATCAATTATTGTTATACTAATTGTTATACTACAAGAAAGATGGAATTTGAGATAGGTCCTTTTGTTTTAAGTTATGAAAATGCATGCGAGAGAAAATCACACCATTCTACCTGATTATTTTCTGACGGTTTGCTTGGGACAAAATAAAACTTCTATCATGGCAGCAGCTCTTTACAGTGTGATTTTAGAGTCTATTTTTTGCCAGAAACCATTGTTAGAATGAGCTAGACTCTGCACATAGCTGTGAATCGGGTATGCAAAAGGTGTCGAGAATAAATGGCCGAATAAAAGAAAGCAAAACAACAAGAAACGAAAATTGCCTTTTTAAAAAAGTATTTTTAAGATTAATATTAAGATATATTTGATATATCTTTTACTATATGCCTCTCTAGAACAGCATGTAGCCCGTCTGGCTGCCGGTAAACGTTGCGTCCTCTACGCATTGAAAGAAGATCACTATATTTTATTGGTCGCTTTAAAATCTAATGTTGAATATTAATCAAACATGTCTCCATAGCGCAGTGCGTAGAGTTTCAAACCACGAACCGATGATTCAGAGTTCGAATCCAGGTCAGGGCAAATGCTTTTTTTTCCGTTTATATTCTGATAGTAAAGTATTAAATATTTGTTTTTTAATTAGCAGAAATATATAATACTTTACAATCAGAATATAAACGAAAAATAAAATAAAAAGTCTTTGACCTGACCCAATTCAAACTCTGGTCATCGATTCGTGTCGAAACTCTACGCACTGAGCTATGGAGACATGTTCGATTTATATTCAATACTAATTTATAGGACTAAATTAATAAAGAATATAGGATCTTCGATGCGCAGTCTCGTGAACGCAACGACGGGTATCGGCAGCCAGACGGGCCGCATGCTGTTCCAGAGAGCATAGTACTGTGAGATATATTTAAAGAGCCAGACGTCTTAAAATACTTTCTCGAAAAACGTTGCTAGCTCTGCGACTATAATAAAAACATCAATATCATCAGTTGCTATGCATCGAGACGCGCAGTCATCTGACTATTCTATTTTCAAATATTTGGGAAGTTTATTATTAAATGTGTCCGACATACCTGTATATTAGTACTTTTTTTCTACCACCTGTTAGTAAAATAAATTTTGTTGAAGATGATAGAGGCGTACCACCAGCAGCTGACGTATTTGTTGTGAGATCTGTAACTAAAGTTGGTAATTTGTGTTTTATTTATCGTTACATATTATGTATTTGAATTTTTTACAAGATGGCCGCACAAATGTGCATGATGAAGAACAGAGTACGGTTCCTTCTCGGTCGTTAATGAAGATTTGAGGTTTAAGAAAGTGGACGAAAAGGTGAAAAGAAAACAGACACAGCTTTACAATTTCATCATTATTACGACTACTTTCCTCCAATGTTCTCAATGGTGTTTTTGTATCACTGCGTAGCGAAGAACTTGGATTACCGGAAATTGTGTTCACGTTGGGTTCGAAAATGTTGACGGATTTGCACAAAACCCAACGTTTAAGCAGTGCCTTGGCTTTCCTTGAGCAGTACCACGATGAAGGTAGAAGATTTTTAGACAAAATTGTTGCCATTGACGAAACATGGGTGGCCTACGTCGTACACCAGAATCGAAGCAACAGTCCATGGAATGGCGACGTTTCATCATCACCCAAAACAGTGACGTTTAAGCAAATAATTTCTGCCCGAAAATATGTACTGATTTTTTTGGAATAGAAAGGAGTATTGCTAATTGGAGTTTCTGCCTCGTAATGAGACAATCAATGCAGCATCTTATTGTGAGACATTGAACAATCTGCGCCGTGCAATCCAAAACAAAAGACATTGGCAAGTTGAGTAAAGGGTATTGTTTTGCTCATCCTCCATACAGCCCTGATCTGGCGCCCAGTGGCTACCATTTATTCCTGCGCCAGAAGAAACACCTGGGCGGTCACCGTCTTCAAGACGATAACGAAGTCAAAACGGTTGTGATACAGTGGTTAACCAGTCGGGCGGCAGAATTTTATGAGGAGGGTATTGAAAACTGGTGCCACGTTATGACAAGTGCCTCAATATTCACAGAAATTATGTAGAAAAGTAGATTAAGGTACAGGCTTTCATGTAAAAATAAAATTATGGCGATATCTTTGCACGTTTTTTTTTAATTCCAAAACGGTACTTACTTAAAAAACATGCCTCGTATATATCAAAGAGCCAGACGTCTTAAAATACTTTCTCGAAAACGTTGCTAGCTCTTAGACTATAATAAAAACATCAATATCATCAGTTGCTATGCATCGAGAGTCGCAGTCATCTGGAACTATTCTATTTTCAAATCTTTGGGAAGTTTATTATTAAATGTGTTTTACGACATACCTGTATATTAGTACTTTTTTCTACCACCTTTAGTAAATAAATTTGTTGAAGATGATAGATCGTACCACCAGCAGCTGACGTTTTGTTGTTTTGTGTAACTAAAGTTGGTAATTTGTGTTTTATTTAAAGTTATATATGTATTTGAATTTCATTGTTATTATTTCAAGTTCTTTGCATGAAAATATCGTAACAACATTCTTTAGTCAATCAGGAGATTGATTTTTGTTCCGTTACAATGGCAACTCCTCTCCAGAGGAGAGGAGATAAGAAGCTGCCCTCAAACTATAGAGGCATAAATCTTCTAAGCACCACACTAAAACTTACGACAAAAGTGATAACAACCAAAATTAACGACTTAACATGCTTAGCAGATGAACAGCAAGGTTTCAGATCGGGCAGATCATGCACAGACGCACAGACGTTTTTGTCATAAGACAGATAACAGAAAAATCAATCGAATATAACAAACCAGCGTATATGTGTTTCATTGATTTAGAAAAAGCGTTCGACCGTGTGCAGCTAAGAGACGTTGTACACCTTCATTACAATAGGCAAATCCCACACAACCTCGTTAAAACCATACAAAACATATATGAAGCGAACCGAAATCAAGCTAAAATTAACGGGGTCCTGACCGAACCAATAAATGTAGGCTGTGGTATCCGATAAGGTGACTCCCTGAGCCCTCTTCTTTTCAACATCATTATGGACGAAATAATAGGAAATGTACGTTTACTGAAGGGATACAGTATGGGCGACCAGGAAATTACTATTCTATGCTATGCCGACGACGCCGTATTGGTAGCTGAAAATGAGAACGATCTACAGCGCTTATTACATCGATTTAATTGCACTGCCAAATCACTTAATATGATAATATCGACCCAGAAAACTAAATGCATGACGACATCAAAAAGTACCACTAAGATGCAAACTGGAAGTCGAGGGCAATGTTATTCAGCAAGAGATGAAGTTTAAGTATCTAGGCATAGAAATCTCAGGATATGGTGATGTAGAAGCGGAGGTGCGAGAACGGACAACGAAGGCAACCAGAATAGCAGGATGCCTCAATGATACAATATGGCGAAATAAAAACATTGAGTTGGAGACTAAAACGAGAATTTACAAGGCAATGGTACGACCAATAATAACATACACTGCAGAAACTCGACCTGACACAGCGAAAACTAAACAACTACTAGAAACAACCGAAATGAGAGTACTACGCAGAATAGCTGGAAAGACGCTTCTGGACAGGGAAAGAAATGAAAGCATAAGAAGAGCGTGCAAAGTGGAAAATGTAAATGAGTGGGTACTCAGCAGAAAGGAAGAATGGAACGACCATATCAGCAGAATGGACAACAGAAGGATAGTGAGAGTTGCACGCGACAAATCACCGCTAGGTCGCAGAAGCTTAGGACGTCCATGAAAACGATGGAGCGACAACTGGTCAGTCTGACCGGTAGAGACGACTAAACTAAACAGGCGATTCGCCTAGTATGAAGAAGGAAGAAGACAATGGCAACTGAATATACTAATAACACGGATTCGGAAAACGAATTTATGCCTTTAGCAATCCTCCAGTCTAGAAAGTTTTTATAGGCAGACATGTAATGATCCTTAGACTTTTGTGGTAGCAATCCAAGACTTGTTAATTAGGCCGCCTCTGCTATCTCTGGTGGTGTACAAGACTCATTATCACTCTCATAATTCATTTTTTGATTTTAAACGAGTTCTTGATATGCCATTTAATAATCACTACCTACTTAACATTGGACAATTTTAAACGTTAAAATTAATAAAAAGAAAAGATAACAAAAACGTCAAATCGTCCACGCCACGCATCGGGATGTTGTGAGTGTCACTGTCAGTCATTGTCAGTGCTGTGTGTGTTGTGTTGACATAGCAATAAACGTAAAGTAAATGCAAATTGTTATTTATCATAATTCACTGTTATCAGCTGTTATATTTCACTCTATTACAAATATGGGCACCATATTCCTTCAGCTAGGAAGTAGAATATTGATTTATTATTAAGCGGCCGTGGACAAAATCATTTTTAAGGTTGTTTGTTAATTGTTATGTTGAAATTAAGCGTGGTTTAAGAAATTTTAAATTAAAAACACAGTCACGTAAACCTTCTTATATTTAGAACGTTATCATAATTACCATGTTTAAATTGAATGGAATCTAATACATTTTTTTTTATTAAGAGATATACACTATAAATTAATACATATAATACTTTCCGCAGGACTTGGACAGTTCGTGCACTTGCAAATGACTTTTGTGCTTGAACCTTTTGCCGCACCTGGTACATTTGAACTGTTTTGGCACGCCGCACTCGTACCGGTTGTGGCGTGTAAGGTGAGTCCTGTTCTTATACGAGGATGCGCATTTTAAACAGCCGTAACGTCCGTCTTCCGTTATGTAGAAATCTTGAACTAAAAATATACGTTAACTGTATTTAAAATATCGGTACAATATGTATAATAAAAGAGAGTAGAGATTGAAATGACTGTACATGGAAGGAATTTAAAAAAAATTACGTAGTAGACTATTGATCTAAAGATATAATAGTTATTTTGGGAATAACTATTATATGTTTAGATCGTATAGAAAAATTATTAAAATTTACTTGCTTGCTACAGGGTGTTTCAAAAAACATATGCCATATTTAGTGGGGAGATTCCTCATATAAAAATAAGATTTATTTTTCATATCTACATAGGTCCAATTCTGCTGTGTTTCGTAGCTACAGGGTGTAAAAAGTCTTAATCTTTTTTCGATTTGTTATAAATTTGTTCCAAGTACTTTTAGCGTTTCGAATGAAATTGTGTCGACATATTCACCAGGGACGTGCGTATGGGTTATCAATGGAATATTTTTCTAAAAAAGCATGTACGCCACTGATTTTTTTCTCTTGTTAGCGAAATAGTATAAGCAGTTTAATGCCGATTAAAAGTTGTCTCTTAATGTTTTGTCGATTTCGGCCTCCTTGATGAGATAAATGCAATTTTATTAACTTGCCTTGATCCTTTAGACATGAGCACGCACGAGCTGAGCGTGCGCGCACGGCATTCGTTCGCGCTCTCGGCTCCGTTCAAATTAAAAACTTATTTTTCGACGAATGAAGTGAACCATTTGTGCGCGCATAGCAGAGTTGTGTTGGCGAAAATAATGGACGACCAAGAGATAGTCGAGGTTGCAGTCATTGTTATGCACAGCTTAATTATTAAAAAGAAGAAAAACCGAAAACATCGTCGCTGATGGCAAACCCAAATTTTTAGAAATCGATTTAATTTACTGCAACAACTTAGTGTCTGAGGAGGGCTATGATCAGTTCAAAAACTTTACAAGAGTGACCAAGCCCGACTTTGAATATTTACAAAATTTAATAACACCAAAAATTACGAACAAAAGATACAAATTTTAGAATAGCAATTTCATTAATATCGACATATTCAATATTAATTTTATTTACAAAGTCTTGCCATGCGTTATTTTTTTTTAGATTTTTTAATAATACATAGAATGTTTAACATCTCATAATATAGGCAACTTTTTATATTCTTCAATTAATAATGAAGATTCATTGATCCACTTCATAATTTTAATAAAGAAAACTAAAAAAATCCCACACGCACGCACAAACGCAGACAAAACAAATTGCCGGTGCAAACTGAGCGTTCGCGCACACATAAAATCCCTTTGAGCAAGGACCAAAAACCGACACCAGACGGCTCACGTTCGAGGCTGCTCGCGCACAGATTCAGAGTGAGCGTGCGCGCACAGCCGTTTACACTTGAGCATTCGCGGAGGATCAGTGCGTGCGTGCTCAAGTCTAAACGCACCATAATACTAACATTTAAAAAAAAATATATCATTAAGTTTTAATTAAGTACTCATTAATTCCTCATACAAAAAATATGAAAAAAAGTTCCTATAAACATGGGTATAGAAATGCATAGTTTTAGAGTTACAGGATGTTAAAACTTTTTAAAATTAGGTTTTTGGTATTTATTATCTGTAATACCATTATTTCTTTATTTGAAACTGCTGTAGGTTGGACTAATAGTAATAATATTTAATAATAAATTAGGTAAAATATATAATTTATTCATTTTATTTGTATTATAATTTTATTAATTGTTTATACTTCGTCAAGGAGGCAAAATTCGACAAAATAACAAGAGATAACTTTTTATTTGCATTAAACGGCCTACTCGATTTTGATATCAAACGAAAAAAAAGTCAGTGGCGCACATGATTTTTTTTGAAAAATATTCCAGTGATACTCGACCATAGATTTAGTAAGAACAGATATCACATTGTGCATTTTAACCCGATCAAACAATCGGAGGTTGACTATGTACTGTAAAAACCAACTGAAATAGAGAAGGCGACATTGCCACATCTCAAATTTGCGCCTATCTACTTAGTTTGATTTGCAGAAAAGGTGACTTTAAAACCTTCACCGGATATCAATAAATCTCAATTTCTTAATTAAATTAATAGTTTATTTTTAAAGAAGCATGCGTAATAATATGTTATTAACCAGAGAATATATGCGTTACTATTAAAGGACATGTTTACTGTTTAATGTGCTGAAACGTCTAGAACTATTGGCAACGTCGCTGCTAGTCTTCCAGAATGAAATGAGCCGTCCGTCCTACCACCCCTCGCGACGGCCCTTGGTCCGTTATAGCGTACTACGTTTAGCTTACGGTGTGTTTGAAGTCGGAATCAAGGCCGAAGTGAACTTTTCAATGGTTTTCAGTAGTTTTTGTTTTTGTTTAACGTACTTTTGAATCTGCGAATTTTCAATATGGTAGGACAGTGTCAAATGTGTGGAAAAATAAGCTCAAATTACCCGAATTTGTCTTTTCACAGGTAGGTATTGTTTTCGCCGTAATCGTACATAGGCGTCCCACAAGGGAGCCTCTCAAAATTAAAATAATTTCGAATTATATTTGTTGAATTTTGATCTATTAAAACAAGAACGTAGTAGCCGGTAATTGAATTACAATCCGTCTCAATTACTACCTAACTGTTGTAGATCATAACAAATTTGAATATAAACGTTGCATTTGAAACTTTATTATATGACAGAAAGTGACATTTTTTTTAATTGCGTCATATTTTGGTCATTATATACGATATTCTAAAAGCATTTTGGTCAACAAGTAAACAAAGGTGTTTACCCGACCTTTTTTACATTTTATTGCTTAATTATATCTTGTATCTGCCCCTTCGGTCTTGTTTAGGCAAGTTTTTACCTAGTGTTATAGTTTTTCCTAGAGTTATTTGTACGGTGTGTTTAGCTTTTTTTAGAATGGGACGAACTATAAATAATTCTTAGGCTACTAGTTTTATACATACCTATATACAGAGTGACCCAGGCCTCCAAAAAAGCTTTTTACCTATTACGTATTTGGTTTGTGATTTTTATTTCAATCTTTACATAAGATCGGGGCCATTGTAACGCACATTTTCAAAATATTTTTGTCAACATACAGGGTGATTCAAACCGCAATACATATGCTTAATACAGTTTATGAAGATTGGGACGTTTAACTAAAATTTGATTGTCTGATTAAGCTACCTAAGTAATGGTTTTGTAAATAAACGTAATATTCATTATTATGCGACAGAAATCCCGTACTGTAGCACACAGATTTGATACTTTTAATGATAAATGCCCTCTATTGAGAGACTAAAAGGATTAAAGTAAATATTGATTTTAGGTATAGGAACTTATTAAGAATACAAGATTAAACAACTATTACACAGTACTTCACAGGAAGCTATCGATTGCGAACTAACTAAATCGTTACTAATTACTAATTTTGAAAAGTTCTTTTTAAGATCAAAAAAGGTAAAACTAAAATCTAAACTATCATTTGAGATTAAACGGGAAATTCTAAATAATGTTGCCTATTCTAAACAAGAAAAATTTATTTATAAGTTTTATAACATCTCTAATTAAATTTGGACGAAAAGAATATTTCTGTTTGCTGTAGGTAATTTTCTCAGAGATTAAACGGGAAGTTCTAAGTTCTCTTCTTCTCTCAGGGAAAATACGTAAATAAAAATGACTTTTTAAGTCAAAAAAGTCAAAAGGACAAGTTATTCCAAAAAAGGACTGTCCTTTTCAAAAAAAGGTGGCAACCCTAGGTATTTCTGGAATGAAAATTTAATGGCAAATCTACAACTTTAATTTGAAAATATGTTCCGGCCACCTATGATTACAATAATGTCTAAAACGTGCTTTACCATTGCCTCCATATTCTAAAAAAATTGAAAGAAAAGTCACTAACCACAAACCTAATATAGAACTGTTTCGGAAGCCTGAGTCACCCTGTAAGTATTCAAAAGTAACTGAGTGTTTATATAGAAGTAACTGAAAGTTTAAATTGAATATCGACGTTGGAGTGATTTTCGAAAACTACCTACTAACGTTTCAACATAAGTATATGTGGGATATAAATTATATTATTATATTAGACCTTATAACAAAACTCACCTAACGAAAAAGTGTTAATGTAGTATATTAATATGGAGTAAAAATTTTACTAATTACTTTACTTTTACTTTACTAATTAAATCCGTTCCAAAAAACGATACGCCACTGGCCATTAGAACAATCCAAATGCGCCTAGTTGCCGGGGTCGGAAATTTTAGACTTCTCTGTCTCTTCTGTCCTTGTTTGACACATTGGAATGTTTGATACACTACCAACGAGTATTTATGAATCTCGACACTTTTTTAGCATTAAAAGTACTTGAAAGAAAAGTATAATAAATCGAAAGATTATTACGACTTTAACATCCTGTAGCTATGAAACAAAGTAGAATAGGACCTATGTTGGTATAAAAAATAAATCTTATTTTTAAGTGAGGAATCTCCCCACGAGAGATGGCACATGTTTTTTGAAGTACCCTGTATGTTCAGGATTTATTTTGATGTTTAAATAACTTAGGGTAATAAAAAAAACGTTAAAAATAAAGGATTTTACTCATTGATTGCCATACTTAAAAAATACGTTAGAACATAATAAAATTGTTGAAGTTACTTAAACCTAATAATACATTCTGGTCTACAGTCCTATGCTACATTTTAGTCCCAGAAAATAGGCCTTCAAATACAAAGTTTGGTAGAAACTTGAATTTTTTATATAAGTTACTTTGAAAGTTCATATAACATTTATCGATCTACAAAAAGCATATGGTACAGTGCCAATAATAAAATTATGGGAAGTATTGCACGAATCAAGAATTAACGCAGCTCTGATAAAAGCTGTACAAAATCTTTACCATGGAGGAAAATTACAAATAAAAACGGTCAACGGTCTCTCAGAGGAAATTTCTATCACTAAAGGGCTCCGACAGGGTTGCTGTATATCCCCAACACTATTTAAAATTTATATTGCCAAGGCCTTATATATATGGAAAAGAAAATGTAACGGAATGAGTATAGAACTAAATGACATATGCCTATACACCTTGCAATTTGCAGACGACCAGGCCATAATTGCAAACGACAAAGATGACATGGAATATATGGTGCAGAAAATAATTGAAGAATACGCTAAATGGGGTCTCACAGTAAATACAGAAAAAACAAAACACCTTCCAATTGGATCCAATACAGAAAATCTTATTTTGGACAATAATACGGAAATTAGGGCATGTGAAGATTACAGGTACCTGGGATCGATATTTACAGGAGATGGAACGGACGATAGAGAAATAAACAACAGAGTAATAGAGGCACGAAGAGTTATCAGATGCATAAATGGCATTCTATGGAGTACTGAAATTACAAAAAACAGGAAATATAATATATACGAGACACTAGTTAATAGCATATTACTCTATGGATGTGAAACATGGCGACTCACTGAAAGGAATAAAAAGAAATTAGAGACAACAGAAATGGACGCGATTAGAAGAGCAATGAGAATTTCACGGAGGGATAAGATAGATGGAATAGAGGGAACAATAGTAAATGATATAGAACAAAAACAATTAATATGGTACGGCCACGTTCAGAGAATGCACAATGAAAGAATTCCAAAACAAGTCATTCATTGGATACCACCTGGTAAACGAAAGAGAGGACGTCCCAAGAAAACATGGATGGAAGGAATAAGAAGGCCGATGAGCGAGAAAAATCTGACCGAAGATCAATGGGAAAATCGCACAGGGTGGAAGTTAGGCATCGGACAACGTCGTAGGGCGTTCTGACCCGAATTTATATATATACTTTGAAAGTTCTAAAAACGAATTGTAAAAGATTTTTTTAAACTCGCCCCCGAGAAGGGGTGAAATAAATAAATAAAATTATTTACTTTCGAAATGTCTGGGAAATAGTAAGGACTAGAAAAAAAACTCAAATAAAAGTTGTAGAGTGTCCAATTTTACATAAAAATGGTCTATATATTTTTTTGCTCAAATCAAAATTAACAGAGATAGGGTGGCTAAAAGCTAGGGGACAGCTTTTATTGAAAAATCTTTTTCAAGTCCTTACTGTTTCTTTGAAATTCGGAAAAAAATACCTTATTTACATTTTTCACCCTTTCTCAGGGTAAATTTAAAAAAAAATCTCAATTAAATTGAATAAAAATGTTAAATACATGATTTTTTCAGCAACTTATATTTTCTAGCTACCCTATCTAGGTTAATTTTGATCTGAGCAAAAAAAGTATAGAGATCATTTCTATGTACAGGGTGGACCATTTTGGTTGTTTCTATAGGGTATCTAGAAAACCGTGAGAAATATTCAAATTTTGATACTGCAGTCTCGGGTTATTTTTTTGAAAAAATTACAATAGCGCAAACGGATCATGGCAATCTTGATCGGTTTCGAAGCTACAGGGGGATTCTCAAATTTTGTACTTTTTGAAGATGTTCGATAGTTTGTTTATTTCAGCAACCACGGAAAAATGAATTATACATTCTAAAGGTACTTTTCTGCGTAGAATGCAGTGGCGTAGTCAGACTTTTTTCGAAAAAAATATTTTTTGAGATATTAACTATATTTATGTTTTTTTTTAAATAGAACCTCCTGTATATTTTTAAATTTTCTTATTCAGCTTGGCATGGGTTTCTCGAAAATATATAACACTCTATATTTATTTTCACTATTAACCTCAACATTTAAAATTTTTCTTAAAATATCCACTTAGAAGATAGTAGGCCGCGCCGAGTAACTAAGTAAACGGTTGTCATGGTGATCGGGACATAAAAAATGAGTAAATTTGAAAATTTTGGGAAATATAATATGTTAGAATTTAGAATGTTATATTGAGTCTAACAAACATAAGCAAATGGCAGCTGATTTATATTTTGAGCGGTATTCAGAGCGCGAGCAACCAAACCCAGCCATTTTTAAAAGGTTAGAAGATAGTTTAATCAATTTTGGATCTTTTCAAAAACCGCGTCCGAAATATTATCAAAAAGAAGATGAAGAAAATCAATATGTTAATGTCCTCGGAGCCGAATACATGAATTAGCAATTAAATAAAATCGAACAATACGAAGTAAATAAAAAATAAGTGTGACAGAAACAAAAGAACATATTTTAATATAACCTCAAGAGGTTATTTCAACCGCGGGTTTCTCAGTTAATCAAAATTGGTTAAACTATCTTCTAACCTTTTAAAAATGGCTGGGTTTGGTTGCTCGCGCTCTGGATAACGCTCAAAACATAAATCAGCTGCCATTTGCTTATGTTTGTTAGACTCAATATAACATTCTAACATATTATATTTCTGAAAATTTTCAAATTTACTCATTTTTTTATTATTTAAAATACACACACTTCAATCTGTTGAAATGAAATGTCACGCATCCATCAAAGGTATGTCCCGATCACCATGACAACCGTTTACTTTGTTACTCGTCGTGGCCTACTATCTACTAAGTGGATACTATTTAAAAAAAAAATTGAAATGTTGAGGTTAATAGTGAAAATAAATATAGAGTGTTATATATTTTCGAGAAGCCCATGCCAAGCTGAATAAGAAAATTTAAAAATATACAGGGGGGTTCTATTAAAAAAAAAAACAGAAATATAGTTAATATCTCAAAAAATATTTTTTTCGAAAAAAGTCTGACTACTCCACTGCATTCTACACAAAAAAGTGCCTTTAGAATGTATAATTCATTTTTCCGTGGTTGCTGAAATAAACAAACTATCGAACATCTTCAAACAGTACAAAATTTGAGAATCCCCCTGTAGCTTCGAAATCGATCAAGATAGCCACGATCCGTTTGCGCCATTGTAATTTTTTCAAAAAAAGAACCCGAGACTGCAGTATCAAAATTTGAATATTTCTCACGGTTTCCTAGATATCCTATAGAAACAACCAAAATGGTCCACCCTGTACAATTTGACGCTCCACAACTTTTATTTGAACTTTTTTTCTAGTTCTTACCGTTTCTCCAAAATTAAAAGTAGTTTATTTATTTCACCCCTTCTCCGGGGTGAATTAAAAAAAACCTCTTTCAGAATTAGTGTTTTGATATTTCAAAGTAACTTTTATCAAAAATTACCAAAACTTCGTATGTGAAGACCTATTTTCTTGGACTAATTTGTTTATTTTCTATAATTATAATAAAAATAGTAGCAATAAAATAACTACGTGGCTTAAATAATGATGATTTACGAATTACTTATTATTCGTTATATTTACTCTATGGATATAGTCATGGATCTTTTTTTTCTTTGATAAAAAATGGCGGAAAAGATGTCTTCAAAATTAGGATGCTGTTTCCTCACGTGCACCATTAAATTGTACTTTTGTTTGCAGGTGTAGTTACAATACAAGCATCGATTCTCCTTGCTTTTTCCGCACTCGTACTTCAGGTGGCGTATCAGTGAGTACTTGGTCTGGTACGATTTGAAACACTTATCGCATTTAGCAAAATAATCTAAAATATGAAAAAATAAGAGGTAAATAATAGAAAAAGATCGTCACTACACAATATTATGGGTGCTCTGCAATTTATCTAAAAGCTATAGTTATTTGAGTCACTACTGCAAAAAGGACATATTTGTTGCACGGTGTAGGAGTTTTGTTGATGTTGAGTGCAACAAATATACTTTTTGCACATGTTGCATATATTTTTTCTACGATCGAATTGAAATTCTTATTTAAATGTTTTCTAAAAAGTTTTTATAGTAATTCACAGAATAATATTACTACTAACAATGACACCATATACAATAGTTATTTATGGTACTAGTGTGTTATCTTACATACAGGGTGTCCCAGGCTGCGCGTGCATTAGAAGTTTCTAGAAAACCACAATATCTAGATCGGAGATTTTTTGCACATTATTGTTTTACAACGAGATCTATCGATTAAAAATATTTTCAATATGGCGGGACTTCCGGAAATACCGGAAGTTGACAGCAACTTTCTTATTTTAAATGGGTGCCCCCATTTTTTATTACATACTTAAATTCTCTGTAAAATTCTACGAATATTGATGTTAATCACTCAATACCCAACATTAACCGTTTTTGAAAAAAAAATATTTAAAATTTTTGGACGAAAAAAACTACCTGTCAAAAAAATTTGTATTGCCTAAAAGTCAAACTGAGTGATTACCACAGCCACTGTGACATAAAGAGAAGACATGTGGCTATCTATTTCAAAAATTAAATTGTTCAAATGTCATATAATAATGGCGGTAGCTGTCATGGAATTGGGCGATTAAAATATTATCTTAAATCATTTTTTTCAAATAGAAACCCACTTTTTTATTTCACTAATGAAAAGGCTGTTCAATTCGTTACTTTTTAACTATAAATGTTCCTATTCCTAAAATAAGTCGTTTTTAAGTTATTTAAGATTTAATTTGAAAACGTATATTTTTCTTCATTTTATCTAGCTTCCTTTGACGTTAAGTGTCAAACGGTCAGACAATTTATTTCCATCTGTTAGAAAACGAATTACCTATTTGAATTTCCTATATTATAAATACTGCCTGCCTTAAGAATTTAAAAATTGTATTTATAAAAATATCGTATTTTCGCTCTTTAGTAGTAATAATAATAATAATAATAAACTTTATTAACTTTTAGATTAGTACATAAATTAACACAGCCGTTTCTTTAATAAAGGCACCTAAGACAATGTCTTGTGTTGTGTCTTGTTTTGAGAGTTACTTTCTTATTAAAAGTTAACAACACGCAGAAAGAAAGAGAAAAAAAAACATTATAAATATGTAATAAAAGTATACAAGCTATAATTCTAAAGGTTGATAATAATGGTTTGTCCTAGACCAACATGGAGTGCATTATCACATAATTGACAACTATATAATTACGTTCCAGTTACGTATTGCTTTTTCTGTGTAGAATGCAGTGGCGTAGTCAGACTTTTTTCGAAAAAAAAATATTTTTTGAGATATTAACTATATTTATGTTTTTTTAAATAGAACCCCCTGTATATTTTTAAATTTTCTTATTCAGCGTGGCATGGGTTTCTCGAAAATATATAACACTCTACAGGGTTGTTCACCATATGCGACACGGAGTATTGTAGCTAAACGATTAGATTTTTACAAATTGTAAGTTTTGGGTTCGTTGAAGGACTATTAGAGCTACAATTTAAAAATATTTTTACAAGATACAGCGTGTCCCAAATAAGTAAAAAATGTTATAGTTGTATTTTTTTAAATATAACACCCTATATATTATTCTATTTTTGAATTCTACGATTGAAATAAAGGTAAATTTGCTTAAGTTTTTTCATATTTAAATCTTACTGTTTTCGAAATATTTTCAATTTTATGAACTTGCAGTAAAATAATTAAGGCTTTATTTCTCCAAGGGTATCAAGGTTTTTAATACTAAATATTTACTGAAGATTATTTATTGATCAGATATTGTGTTGCAATAATATAAATTTTACTACCTTATACAGAGTGTCCAAAAATTTATATTAAATAATTACTAGCTTTAAACGGCAATAACTTGTTTAATTTAAATGAAACACCCTATATATTTTACGTGAATCAGATGCACAATGTAATTGTCTATCAAATTGTATTGTTCCATTTTTTACCCATCTCTTCAAGTTTTCATAGAAAATGCATTTTCTTATAATTTAGACCTCATTTATCACTATAGCCATGGAATATTGACATTTTAGCTTATTTTCAAAGATGTAACAAATTTTCAAAGGGTACAGATACTAATATTGTCGATATAGTTCGCTTATTTAATTAAAAAATAAAAAAAAAACTGTTTAAATATTTTTTGTTAAAGAGGACCAATTAATATGATCCCAGTAATCAAACTACATTAATTGACTGTTTACGTTCTAGTAATAATTGCTCCAAATACTAAAAAACTGAATTTTGTGCGTGTATTAGACAGTGTAGTAAAAAGTAACACCTTATAAATTTTATTTCATTTATTGACGAATGACGAGACATTCGTTTTCATAACTTATTATTATATTGATTTCTGAGCCAAATCCACATTTATTTAGAATAATTTATTAATTAAAACAGGTTTAAAAGTAGGTAATTAACTAATTTTTGGTGTTTTTGGTAGGAAATAATGGTGGTATATTTAATTGGCATACTCTTTTACAAAGGTTTAAATAGTTTTTTTGTATTCCAATGGGCTTGCACTATTTACCACTTGTACATTTTGTACATATTATGGTGCTATAAAAAAATCTGAAATGTCAATATTCCATAGGTATAGTGATAAATGAGGTCTACATTATAAGAAATAACTTGTATGCATTTTCTAACATGCATTTTCTACGAAAACTTGAAGAGATGAGTAAAAAATGGTATAATACAATTTGATAGACAATTACATTGTGCATCCGATTCACGTAAAATATATAGGGTGTTCCATTTAAATTCAACAAGTTATTGCCCTTTAAAGCTAGTAATTATTTAATATACATTTTTGGACACTCTGTATAAGGTAGTAAAATTTTTATTATTGCAACACAATATCTGATCAATAAATAATCTTCAGTAAATATTTAGTATTAAAAACTTTGATACCCTTGGAGAAATAAAGCCTTAATTATTTTACTGCAATTTCAAAAAATTGAAAATATTTCAAAAACGGTAAGGTTTAAGCGTGATAAACCTTAATCAAAGTTACCTTTATTTCAATCGTATAATCCAAAAATAAAATAATGTACAGGGTGTTCCATTAAAAAAAATACAACTAAAATATTTTTTACTTATTTGGGACACTCTGTATCTTGTAAAAATATTTTTAAATTGTAGCTCTAATAGACCTTCAACGAACCCAAAACTTACAATTTGTAAAAATCTAATCGTTTAGTTACAATACTCCGTGTCGTATGTGGTGAACAACCCTGTATATTTATTTTCACTATTAACCTCAACATTTAAATTTTTTCTTAAAATATCCACTTAGTAGATAGTAGGCCGCGCCGAGTAACTAAGTAAACGGTTGTCATGGTGATCGGGACATAAAAAATGAGTAAATTTGAAAATTTTGGGAAATATAATATGTTAGAATTTAGAATGTTATATTGAGTCTAACAAACATAAGCAAATGGCAGCTGATTTATATTTTGAGCGGTATTCAGAGCGCGAGCAACCAAACCCAGCCATTTTTAAAAGGTTAGAAGATAGTTTAATCAATTTTGGATCTTTTCAAAAACCGCGTCCGAAATATTATCAAAAAGAAGATGAAGAAAATCAATATGTTAATGTCCTCGGAGCCGAATACATGAATTAGCAATTAAATAAAATCGAACAATACGAAGTAAATAAAAAATAAGTGTGACAGAAACAAAAGAACATATTTTAATATAACCTCAAGAGGTTATTTCAACCGCGGGTTTCTCAGTTAATCAAAATTGGTTAAACTATCTTCTAACCTTTTAAAAATGGCTGGGTTTGGTTGCTCGCGCTCTGGATAACGCTCAAAACATAAATCAGCTGCCATTTGCTTATGTTTGTTAGACTCAATATAACATTCTAACATATTATATTTCTGAAAATTTTCAAATTTACTCATTTTTTTATTATTTAAAATACACACACTTCAATCTGTTGAAATGAAATGTCACGCATCCATCAAAGGTATGTCCCGATCACCATGACAACCGTTTACTTTGTTACTCGTCGTGGCCTACTATCTACTAAGTGGATACTATTTAAAAAAAAAATTGAAATGTTGAGGTTAATAGTGAAAATAAATATAGAGTGTTATATATTTTCGAGAAGCCCATGCCAAGCTGAATAAGAAAATTTAAAAATATACAGGGGGGTTCTATTAAAAAAAAAACAGAAATATAGTTAATATCTCAAAAAATATTTTTTTTCGAAAAAAGTCTGACTACTCCACTGCATTCTACACAGAAAAGTGCCTTTAGAATGTATAATTCATTTTTCCGTGGTTGCTGAAATAAACAAACTATCGAACATCTTCAAACAGTACAAAATTTGAGAATCCCCCTGTAGCTTCGAAATCGATCAAGATAGCCACGATCCGTTTGCGCTCTCTACCGAATATTTCTCACGGTTTCCTAGATATCCTATAGAAACAACCAAAATGGTCCACCCTGTACAATTTGACGCTCCACAACTTTTATTTGAACTTTTTTTTTCTAGTTCTTACCGTTTCTCCAAAATTTCAAAAAAGTAGTTTTATTTATTTCACCCCTTCTCCGGGGTGAATTAAAAAAACGTCTTTCAGAATTAGTGTTTTGATATTTCAAAGTAACTTTTATCAAAAATTACCAAAACTTCGTATGTGAAGACCTATTTTCTTGGACTAATTTGTTTATTTTCTATAATTATAATAAAAATAGTAGCAATTAGTTATTAATAGCTATTTCCTATAGATAGATAACCTAATAATACTACAAAAATTACAATAAAATAACTACGTGGCTTAAATAATGATGATTTACGAATGACTTATTATCCGTATTATTTACTCTATCGATATAGTCATGGATCGTTTTTTTCTTTGATAAAAAATGGCGGAAAAGATGTCTTCAAAATTAGGATGCTGTTTCTTCACGTGCACCATTAAATTGTACTTTTGTTTGCAGGTGTAGTTGCAATACAAGCATCGATTCTCCTTGCTTTTTCCGCACTCGTACTTCAGGTGGCGTATCAGTGAGTACTTGGTCTGGTACGATTTGAAACACTTATCGCATTTAGCAAAATAATCTAAAATATGAAAAAATAAGAGGTAAATAATAGAAAAAGATCGTCACTACACAATATTATGGGTGCTCTGCAATTTATCTAAATAAGTTTAAAGCTATAGTTATTTGTGTCACTACTGCAAAAAGGACATATTTGTTGCACGGTGCAGAAGTTTTGTTGATGTTGAGTGCAACAAATATGCTTTTTGCACATGTTGCATATATTTTTTCTACGATCGAATTGAAATTCTTATTTAAATGTTCGTTAAAAAGTTTTTACCAGTAATTCACAGAATAATATTACTACTAACAATGACACCATAAACAATAGTTATTTATGGTACTAGTGTGTTATCTTAAGCCGCGTCCAAGCTAATCGAACAATATGTTCGCGAACATATATAATTAAACATATATTAAGTGAAAATTGTGAGATAGGTAGATTTATAAATAATAAAGCCAACAAGTACAGCTAGCCTAGGCCTATTAAGGTTGTCGCCCACTACACCGCAGCGCGACGCGGCGCGGCCCCATGTGGAAATTTCTTTTGTCTGCTTGTCATGTATTTAAATGGACCAACGCACATTAGAGCGCGCAGCGCAGAAGCGCGCCGCGGGATTTCCGTCAAGAAGTCGGAAGACTTCTCTAGCAACTTTTTTCCGTCTCCCGCGTTTTGGCGCGTTGCAGTGTGCGTACTCACAAGGGAAATAATGTTGCATTCGAGTCTTTTCAGTTGGCTTTTTGACTAGTGAGTTGACGTTTTGAACTAGTGATACGTATCAATGGTAGAATTGTATTTTTAAAGGTAAATTAGGCAAATCGATTTTCATAAAGGAATATGATATTTTTTTTAAGTCTTCCCTCACTAGAGACAGATGGACGAAATGCCGTTCTATCAAAGAATTAATATAATTGAGGGGTGTAGAGGCAAAACCGACAATCTCCACTTTTTAACAAAAGTGACAATCTCCAATTTTTAAATTCTAATTACCTAAATATATAAAAAAGATCAGGGTTATTTCACCACATAACTAATATACACATCAGAATAAATAAGAATTATCAAAAATATTAGTAATTTGTCTCTTCTGAAAAAATATGATGAGTAGAGATACTCGGTGTTTTGCTTCTAAAACCCTCAATTGAGGAGTGCGTAAAATGTTTCCTTTATATTTTGTAATACTGAAAAAAATGATCTTGTCTTTTATTAAATTTGGAAAAAGATGGTAAAATTCTCCAAACTTCTTTCTTTTTTTGTTAATCGTATGAGTCCCAACTTTTCCTCACCCCCTCTTCCTCTTCCTCTGTTAGAAGAGCACAAAAAATACGCTTTCGGCCGTACTTGAACTCATTGCTTTAAAAACTAAACTACAGTAAGTAAAAAACACTTCGACTATAACTAAATAGCGTTGCCGCTTTTCAAAAGCGCGCTATAGTGGGCGAATTTCATTTGCAGCTGGAAAAAATTCTCTTTCCAGCGCCGCGCCGCGCAGCGGTCTAGTGGGCGACAACCTTTAAGGAGCGCGAAGCGCCGAACGGCTAGCTTGTACGCCAGAGCGTGCGTCTGCCTAGGCCTAGAGCGCGCCCGTTCATTTTCCGACGGGTGTCCGTACATCAAAAGGAGCGAACGGCGTGCATTTCAGCGGATATTCTAGCGGACACTTGGAAGGGTCTCATTTAATTTCGGGCGACCATCTCTGATTTTTATTTTTTACCGAGTATTCGACAATGGGAGACGCAGTTATTGACTGGGATCGTGAAAAACATTTACAACTAAGTTGTTTTCACAAAGAAAAGATTTTATAATTTTAATTTTATTGTGGGTTGAGTGTGAATGTAGCTAGATTTCGTCCATATAATTTCATTTTTGTTAATAAAGACCTTTATGATTATTTTTATTAAAAATCGGAATTATTATGGGATTCTGAAATTAAAAATTACTACTTAATAGGAAGTTTGACACCGGAAATGACATTTTACCATTACATTTTTAGAAATAAATATACCGGGTGTTTCTGAAAAGTGGTTTACTTCTATAACTTTTTTGATTTTTAGATAAAAAACGAGATTTGGTATGTTAGTATAGGACAAATCAGGATTGATCGACGTTTTCATTTATTTTCGGTCACTACCTATTTCACCGGAAATGACAACAACTTTTGATTTAAATGGTACCCTCGGTATTTTCTTACCGTATATGATAGAAAATGACATTCTAAATAGAATGATATATTATATGTCAACATTTGACATTGGCCATAAATGAACGTAACGACAATTTTACTCCAAATACCAAGTATGTAGTACCAAATTATTAGTAAAAAATGCTTTTTCCAAATATGCTGAGCCAGCCGCGTACCATTTGAAAAATTTGTGTTATCATTAAAAATACGATTTGGGCATCTTTTAAGCGGCCATGAAAGGATACGAAGAAAATTACACGATCAAATATATGTTTCCAAAGTTCTTTGATTACAAATTAATAGTTTTAACTCAGTCTTGGCACTCTAGATTGAAATTTAAAATGCTATTTTTATTTAATTGAAAATGTCTAAAATTGACGCATGGTGTGTCATTCTATTCAGAATGTAATTTTCTATCAAATAAAGTAAAAAAGTATTTAGGATACTATCTAAAAATCCAAAGTTGTAGTCATTTCAGGAAGCGACCGAAGGTAATTGAATACGTCAATCAATCCCGATTTATGTCATATACTAACAAACCAAATTTCGTTGTATTATCTGAAAAAATAAAAAAGTAAAAAAGGAGAGCCCCTTTTGAGAAACACCTGGTAGAATCGGCTGAAAATGAATACCGGTCTTAAAAATACACTATAACGAATAATCTATCAAAAGACCCCTGTGACCCTCCGCCTGCTAAATATTGATTCTTCAACGACAAAATTTCTAAAACTGTGTTTACCGGTTAATTTATTTAATAAAATGCTTGCACTGTAGTTTTCTCAGCTTTGCATCAATTTTGTTTTGCTACAGAGTTCCTTTTTTTGTTTTTTTTGCAAGCATCTGCCGCAATTTTCACCTTATCATCCATATTTATTTTTTCAACTCACATCAAGCCGGGTACTCGAAAAAAAGCGATTGCCTAAACGCATCCTACATCTATAGAGTAAACTGAATGTCGCATTCTTCCCCGCAGCTCAGTCCTCGGGACCGAGGCGATGAGTTGTGCCGTCGTTTACGACCTGCTGCTACGAGTGTATAGTGCTAATTATTCTGTGTGATCGAAAAAAAACGGCGTCCAGTTGGCTAGGAAATGACGATCGATGACATTTCCCATATAAATTTACATATAAAATGATAGCGACCTTCATTTCATAGCCATCGCTGACGCCATTTTTTCTCGATCATACGGTATATGTTCGCGAACGTTTTGTTCGCTTAGCTTGGATGCGGCTTTACAATATACGTCACGCTGGGAAATGTTCAGCTAATTTTGTCAAGTGACTTATATGTTATAACACGCGAGTACCATACAAAGTTTTATCCAACAGCAGAACTGTTTCATGGCCAATCTGTAAAGAATAATTGATTTAAAAGGATCTACCAGTTCTACTTTCACTATTGCAAATTAATAAATTATCAGGGTGTGTTTATGTTACTATGCAATATATGTAGATGTGCGTTTTATTTTTTTGTAAGTAATAAATAGCACTGACATTAAGACGTCATTTAGATAAATCGCGATTTTTTAACAATAAAATAGTGAATTATGAACCAGTAAGTCAGATTTTCAAGAAAAATGATTCAGGAAGATCCTCCGCAAGAAATTATTAACCAGGCAGAGCCGGCTACAGCACAAATACTGCCAGAAAAGTCTCGTGGCGTATATGATAGGGAATTCAAGGCCTTGGATGAAAGTAAAACATGGCAAAGGTATAAACGAAACTATCTTGCTTGCTTACTTCGTTGAACTACAGAATAAATTTGTTGCATCATCCTTATGGACTAAGTATTGGAAAATGTCTTTAAGAAATTAGAATGGGAAAATAGAGGTCTAAACATTGATGGGGTACAGCTTAGCCATCTTAGTTTCGCAGACGATATTGTCTTGCTGAGCACCCACATTCAAGAACTGAACACCATGCCAAAGGAGCTAAATGACCAATGACCAATTCCAGAAAATTGGCCTTAAAATGAACTTGAAGAAGACTAAGATAATGAGCAACAATATCCATAACATTACCGTAGACAACGTTGTTACTGGAAACGTAGACCATTATATACAGGGTGTTTCAAAACAAATGCGAAAAACTTCAGGGGCTGATTCCTTGTTCAAAATAAAGGGTAGTTTGCTTCATAAACGTTGGGTCAAAAGTCAACCATTAGGGAGATATTGCGGTACAAAGATGGCGGAAAAATAATGTTTTTATTTTTATGTTGAAAACGAAAAGAGATAGACTAATAAAATTTTATGGAAGCATTACTGTTATGAAAACACACTCTCTGGTAATTTTTTCACTTTTTTAAAATGAGTGGAAGGGGTTGAAATAAACTACCCCTATCATTCTTGTTAATGAAATTTAAAGAAAAATCTTATCAAACACATGCAAAAAAATTAATTTGGATAGTATAGTTTGTTTAGAAACTTTTTTATCTCTTGTATTTTTTTGATAAAACTCACCGATTTGAAATTAAAAAATAAAATGTAAAGCATTACATGTCAGGACAAAAAACATTTTCTGATAAAGGATCTAGTGGGCTGCTGTAATTTTTTAGGAAAAAAATCTAGTCGGCCGCTGTTACTTTTAGGATGTTCCTAATATTATTTTATTTGACATTACTCTACTGCAATACGTTATTATCTAGATGATTATTATTATCGTTATTATCACTAGATTCTTAATCTAAAAATGTTTTTTGTCCTGACATGTAATGCTCTACATTTTATTTTTTAATTTCCAATCGGTGAGTTTTATCAAAAAAATACAAGAGGTAAAAAAGTTTCTAAACAAACTAAACTATCCAAATTAATTTTTTTGCATGTGTTTGATAAGATTTTTCTTTAAATTTCGTCAACAAGAATGATAGGGGTAGTTTATTTCAACCCCTTCCACTCATTATAAAAAAGTAAAAAAATTACCTAAAAGTGTGTTTTCATAACAGTAATGCTTCCATAAAATTTCATTAGTCTATCTCTTTTCGTTTTCAACATAAAAAATAAAAACATTATTTTTCCGCCATTTTTGTACCGCGATATCTCCCTAATGGTTGACTTTTGACCGAACATTTATAAAGCAAACTACCCTTTATTTTGGACAAGGAATCACCCCCTAAAGTTTTTCGCATTTGTTTTGAAACACTCTGTATATTTAGGTCATAAAATCCGCGTTTTCAAACCCTATACCGAGTTTATATCGTATAATTAATTCAGTTTTATAATCACATTGAAAAATAAATTTAAAACAAAGAAATAATAATAATTCATTTATTTACGATATTAACAATATTAATTATTAAAGTAATGTTGTGAAAAATGATGTTTCTTCAGACTCTCTTTTCTGTGAAACGTCTTGAAACATTCCTGACAAGTGAAACTCCTTTCCTTGCCGCATTCCCATTTTTTGTGCTTGTACAGTGACGACATGAACTTGTATTTTTTAAGACAGATGTCGCACTGAAATCCCTCTAAAAACAAAAACAATATAGAATAAAAGGGAGAAAACTTAATAATTACCACAGTACATATACACATACAAGATATGAGTTAATAATAAACAGATATAGTCTGTGAAACGAATAACTTTGAATTTGACAGTTCCCGCGGGCTTTTCTAGTGTAAATTTTATTAGGTTAGCAACTTGCCGCCATGCTGATGCAATGCCGTCTCTAATAGAACAGCCTCAGAGCGAAATTTGTGACGTCACGCTAGTTAGATACTACGGATTAATTATGTTGTAGAATACACGGAAAACATAATTATACCTCGTATATGTAATTTTCTGAATTATATTCGACACTATTTTTTTCATATGACACAACACTGATGAAGGCTATAAACGTTAGCTATTACGTTTTTTTTAAACCAAAAAATATAATGAAAAACCAAATTAATACTTAATCAGCGTTTTTCCCGAACCTAAATCCCAAGAAAATCAAAAATTTTAAAATACTTTTACATATAAAATGACAGCGATCTTTATTTAATAGCCATCGCTGACGCCTTTTTTTCTATGATATTGTATTATTTGCAAATATAATTTTTCGAATATTGATGCTTTCAAAATATACATATAAATTTTGTGAATGCAAATAATAATATATTACTATTAGTAGATATTGAATGTTTTTTGTTAAATTAGATCGATTTTCAAACCCCAAAATTTAAAATATATTTTACATTTTACCCATTATCTTATGTACATATTCATTATTTGTGTATTGTAAAACATTTGCTGCATTTGTACGGTTCATAGTTTATTTGCCAAAGTATTTATTACTATAAATAGGTATATATATATATATATATATATATATATATATATATATATATATATATATATATATATATATATATATATATATATATATATATATATATATATATATATATATATATATATTAAATATATATATATATATATATATATATATATATATATATATATTTCTTGTATTTTCTATTAGGTATATTATGTATATTTCATGTAAACTATATCATTTTTAAAATACAAACCAAAAATACGAGGAATATTTATGTTTTCCATGTATTCTACAACATATTTATTAATCCGTGGTATCTAACTAGCGTGACGTCATAAATCTCGCTCCGGGGCTGTTCTATTAGAGACGGCATTGGTCTGATATTTAGAAATGTCAAAGGCTGATGACATTTTACTTTTGTCAATTATGACATTTTGCGTTGATTTTTGCAAGAAGGGAAGAACTGTCACTTGTTTTATTATTTTCCTTTTCTATTTCACGAAAGTAAAAATAGTCACCTATTTGATTCGTTCAGGCACTCATTTTAAAGAATATCAGTAACTTTTTGGACAGAGGGATTTTATATTTGCCATGTTGGTAAAAAATAACGGCCAAAATTCAAAGTTATTCATTTTATAGACTATAGATATGTAAATATTCAGGAGTTTTTTGTACAAACCATCTGTCTAGGGAGAATTCATGCAAATATCTTCACCAATCAGGTTGGTTGAATACACAGAATGTCATGATGAATTTCTCTAATCCCCATCCAAAATATCTCACCTTGAAAAATCAAAGATCAGTTATCTTTCCTCCCTCATTTTGCAAATAAAAACAACGATTTCTTTATGAATAATTTTATATATTCAAAACTAAAGATATATTTTAAACAATTGCTTTACAGCCATATTAATAATTTTTATGCCTTTTCTATTGAATCACAACGAATATAATTAAATATCAAACTCTGAATATAATATTAACAATATTAATATAAATCAAAACATTAATTCTAATTTTTATTTTGTTTTAAAACTTTTAAATTAAAATAATTCGTTCTTCTAATACAAAAGAGTTCGAAAAAAATGTGTTTCAGGTACATGCCTAACACAATTAGCTCTAAGTAAATCTGTCACTTACCTAATTCTTATATACAGGGTGTAAATAAATATAAACATAATTTTTTGACGATTTTTTTAGATAAAAATTTTATATTTTGCGTTTATTTATTTATAATTGGCCAAGTTATATTTTTTTTCTGATTGACACATGCCAATTTTTTCTAATAGTTTTATTACTTCTATACAGGGTGAGTTTCCTACGATGTTCTCTATGGGTATCTCGGAAACTACTGGAGATAGAGAGTCGGTTAAATGGGGAAAGAAATGCAGTTTTGTGGGGTCATAAATATTCGCCTTTCAGATTTTTGAAAAAGTTCATGGCTTACTAGATATTTCGAAAAAAACAAATTTTGGCTATTTTAAAAATTGTCACTAATTCCATTATAATCTCTTTTAGACAAAAAAATTTCAGATAAAAGTTGTAAATAATCACATCCCTAATGAGTCTGTGTTCCCCGATTTTTTCTAAAGCCTGTCATTTTTGACATATGACACAAACATATGTTTTTTTAAATGGAAACCATAGTTGGCCATGAGTTCATAAAAAGTTATAGCCAATTCTTAACATTTTAAAACAATTTCACTTAGTTAGCCATGGAAACAAGATCAATCGTCGTGAAATGTGAAACTGTCACTTCCAAACTTTGTAAATTAAAATAAACAAAAAAACTGTAAATATGAATTTTTGAAATGAAGAAAAGCGTGGAGGATTATTGATTCAACTTTTTTTGGCCGTACGCAGTTTCGAGGATACGTTGACCGGTGAACATTACTTACGTTTTTTAGAGAACGGTTTTCAAGACATGTTAGAAAAGTTAATTTTAAATACTTGCGCATTAATAGAGTGGTTCCAGTGCCATTAAGGCACACCCCCCACAATGAAAGAAATGTTAAAAATTATTTATATCATAATTATGTAAATTATGTAAACTCAGGGATAGGAAGAGGTGGACCAATTGCATTGGCCTCTTCGATCACCTGACCTATCCATTTTAGATTTTTTATGCGGTATGGTTAACAAGGTTTACAAAAGAAATTATGAATTAAGAGATTCACTCGAAGAGGCGGTACAGGAGAAGTTTAATTAAATCGACCGGTCGTTCTGTGAGAATAGCTAGAAATTCAGTTTTAAAAAGATGCATTTATGTACTCAAAACAATGGCGGATTTTTTGAACATTTTCTAAAATAACTTAAAGTGTATGTAGTGATATTATTTTTTTCAGTTTTAGTTTGTGTGATATAAATTGTAAAGAGCCGTTTAATAATATATGTTGTCTTTTTATAAGTTATAAATTATAACAAAATAAGAACACCATGCCGACTAAATGAAATTAGTCAAGAAAGATAAGAATTGGCTATAACTCAGTAATTTTTTGAAAAACCGGTCAACTTAATTAAAGTTCTCTCATATCATACCGCCTCTTATTAAAACCTCTTGTAAACCTTGTTAACCATACTGCATAAAAAAAAAATTAAATCGATAGGTCAGGTGATCGAGGAGGCCCATGCAATTGGTCCACCTCTTCCTATCCCTGAGTTTGCATAACTATCATACAAATAATTTTTAACATTTCTTTCATTATTAAAGTCATGTTGGAACCACTCTATTGATGTGCGAGTTTCTAAATTTAACTTTTCTAACATGTCTTGAAAACCGTTCTCTAAAAAACGTAAGTAATGTTTAACGGCCAACGTAATCTCGAACATGTTTGGCCAAAAAAGTTGAACCAATAATCCTCCACGCTTTTCTTCATTTGAAAAATTCATATTTACATTTTTGGTTTATTTTAATTTACAAAGTTTGGAAGTGACAGTTTCACATTTCACGACGATTGATCTTGTTTCCATGGCTAACTAAGTAAAATTGTTTAAAAATGTTAAGAATTGGCTATAACTCAGTAATTTTTCGAAAAAAACATATTATGGCTAATATCGCTGAAAAGCTTAAAAAATGGCAAATTCACCCTTTTTAAACATATGTTTGTGTCATATGTCAAAAATGACAGTATTTAGAAAAAATTGGGGAACACAGACTCATTAGGGATGTGATTATCTCCAACTTTTCTCTAAAAACTTTTTGTCTAAAATAGATTATAATGGAATTAGGGACAATTTTTAAAATAGCCAAAATTTGTTTTTTTCGAAATATCTAGTAAGCCATAAACTTTTTAAAAAATCTGAAAGGCGCATATTTATGACCCCACAAAACTGCAATTCTTTCCCCATTTAACCGACTCTTTATCTCCAGTAGTTTCCGAGATACCCATAGAGAACATCGTAGTAAACTCACCCTGTATATTATATGAAAATAATTTTATATAGAAACGGCTAAAAAATAAAAAAAAACTGTTATTTAAAAAAGCATATTGTTGAATTTTATCGCACTTGTTTATTTACACCCTATATAAATTAGTTTTAAAGTATTACAGCCCTAGATCATATATACTTACGTGGATAAATCAACGCCATAAGTTTAGCATTAAAAAATATGTCTCCAACATCACCACATGCCATTTTCAAACTTTTTTTACTGCACTTATGAAACATTCAATAGGTTTGTCTGAACCTTATTTTGCGCATGCGTGTTAAAAGTTCCACGTATTTCCAAAATAATCACAATTTTATACGGTTTAGAAACTACAAATTATACATTGTTATGGAAACCAATTTTTCATTGTCATCATAGTGTCATAATCGACGCTTGATTTTTGTTTTTTTATTTTAAAAATTGTATTAATTACTCTTTTATCGACCGCTTTTATAGAGCTAAGTGTGCGAACACAGTGCAAGCAGGTTTGCCGCTTACTGGTAGTCAGCGCCAATCTGGGCACCTATTCTTGACATCGTTCGCAACTTTGCGTATACGCATCACGTGTATTGTTATAAACAGGGTATCCCAGAAATAAGTGCAAGTATTTTAAAGGGTGGTAGATCTCGATAAAAGAAACATATTTTCTCTGTATCGTTTTTCAAATAAGTCCAAAATAACGGAGTTATTTTATTTTAAAAATTTCCAAAAAAAATGATTTTTTGCTAAAATTTTGAGAACCACTGGATCTTTTCTGGATTTTCTTTGTTGTAACTTTAATCTACTACCTATGTTGCCATATTATCAAGAAATTATTTTTTTTAATAAAAACTAAAAAAAAACCAAAAAAAATTTTCAAAAAATTCCGAATTTTTAAAAAAAAATTATTCAGACAAAAACCTCATAGGCGTGTTTCTGGGGTTGAACTATACTACCGGTTAAGTTAAAATACTTGCACTTATTTCTGGGACACCCTGTATATGGGTACATCGTAGCGCCGCGCCGCGCCGCGCCGCCTCGTGCTTATAACCTTGAAAAATTAAAGCGTGTTATCAAATCGGCTAGTTCACAGTGAAAGCAGGCAGGCACCGTCAACCAGCGTTCATCGGCGTTCTCGCTTTTACCGGAACGAAAATTTATTTATTTCTGCTTTTGGACGCGCCGACGGCGCACAGAGGGTATTAAGAACTAAAAGTTGGCCAAAATTATGTTTTTTTTGCTTTTTTGCCTATAATATTAATTATTAATTAGAGGAGAGGTTGCTAATATGGAACCCCATTTTGTTTTTCCTACACAATATTTATTCCTCTACTCTGAAACCCTTTCCACCGATCAAATAGGGCCATTCTGTGCAAAACCAAGCAATTGGATGAGGATGCTAGAACATGGCTAGAACAAGAAAGTAATTTGTATATTATAGACGATATTTGAGCGAGGATGGGTGTTATAGGGTAAATACTATTTCCTTTTAAGAATCTATTTAAATCAATGTTTTTTGGCAGTGGCAAATATTGGCAAGATTTTTGTACATATTCCAAAGCTGGAGACTTTAAGCATTGAACGGATACTAATTTCCATGCGGAATATTGCCGAATAGTCTTACACCTTATAAAAAATACCTCTGATTTTTAAATATAAAACATAATAAAGAAATAGAATAGAAGGGAACGTTTCAAAATAAAAAATATGGCATAAAACAAGACTTGCCAGCTGGCTCTGTATCCATGATGACAGTTATTATAAACAATTTGCAAAAAAGCACTACAAACATTTCCACTATTTTATAATCTTAGAAATATTCAGAATACACTCAAGATAATTCATACTTATAATTGAAATATATTATTTATTTGATAGTCAACTAACAACTTAAAAAAACTAATAAACGCGCTTACATTTAGTATTTATAGATTTGTATTCAGTTAAGATAAAAAATGAAAATAAAAATATTTCACTTTTGGCCAGGTTTATAGACCAAATACCTCTATGTGCGGGAGCGGCGCACAGTAGTTCCCTCCCTTATAAAAATTTGGCCAAAACTCAATATATCGAAAAAAATTATTTTGATCATATATGGTCAAATATTTTATAATATATATTTAAAAACATGAAAGGTTTGTTATAAAAATATATTTTGGAAATTCATGCACTTTAGAGCACTTGTGTGATAACATTTTATATGCAATAGTCTAAAAAAGCATATATAACTGTTTTTGTATCGACAATGAATAAATTACTCATTTAGTGTTTTCAAAATAATATTAAATAGTGCATTTTATAATTAGACCATACTGCACGTATACTTTCCTCATATAATATCAGTTTTTGACAGATAAAATGAAAAAAAATAGTACTAACCATTTGAAAATATCAAAATTATATTGTACCTGTGAAATATATTTTATATACATAACTAAATCAAGGATATCGCAGCTGAACTAAGTGATTGTTTTTAAGTTAAATGAAACTTCATAATGTCTCTTTTTGAGAACCATGTCAAATTAGTTGCTAATATCTGCTATTCAGCATAAATTGTCTTGTAAACAAACGTCTTATATAAATGTCGCATGGTTTATAAATGTGCATTTAAAAATTCGAAATAGAGCATTTTAAATATTTCATTGTTAGCCACGCCATAAAAAATGACCGGTATAAGATAATGTGAGTTTTTTCTTCACAAATTTATTCTATTTTCTCTTTGGCGTTAAGAAAATATTGGTAAAGTACAGGGTATTAACATAGTATAAAGCATTAGATATTAACAAATACAAATTAACCCTCAGATTTTAACCAATTTTCGGATATACCTACTATTATTAATGAAAATTTTAATAAATAAGAAATAGCATGGTAACACCGCATAGTTTTTCAAATAAAAATAGTGTCCTATATGCACAATTTTATGCTGAATCAAATTATGTACAGAAAAAGGGAGTTATGATTTAAAAAAGCCCAGGATTATATCATTACTTTGGGACACCCTTTATAATAACAAAATATTTTTAGTATATGCACCTTAATAAAACATCAAATATTTATATAATACTTTTTTCATATTTTCGTCTACGCAACGACAATATTGAACTTTCTCACACTTATGGGACACCCTGTATCTTTATTAGCTTATCAACGATTTACCGCATATCTTCTAACCATTGTTCATTCTGTTTGTTGTTTTTTAATTTTTGCTAAATAACTTTATAAAGTAATACTTATTAATATTGGTAAATAAATTGCGCTTTTAAATTCTAATGAACCATCGTTACTTTACCTGTATAATTGAAAACGTCTAACGATAAAGAACTTTTTTTATATGTTTGGCAACTCCAAACGCCTAAATATTTATAGATTTACTAAAAAATATTAACTGATACATTAATTTTCCCCGATATAATAATATACAGGTTTTGGCCACGTACGTCCATAAGAGCGAACCAGTGTGCGGCGTTTGGATATGGTTAGGTTAGTTAATCAGGTAAATTTCCTCTTAATTAACTACTTCCGAACCCTGCTCGCATCTCCGAAAAAGCCATATAACAATACACGTGATGCGTAACTTTGCGTATATGTATCACGTGTATTGTTATATGGCTTTTTCGGAGATGCGAGATGTGAGCGATATGTGGTCAAGAATAGGTCCCCAGAGACGGCGCTGGTTGCCGGAAAGCAGAAACCTGCCTCCACTATTTCCGTACCCTAAGAATGCAAGTGTGTTCAGTAAGAAGTTAATTTTAAGTTTGTGCAATTATATTTCTATTTTTTTTTTCGTTGGACTTTCTAAATACTCGTAAAAATGACTAGAAAGTGTTTGGTGTGTGGAAGTTCTAATATTAAGATCCCCGAATTATCTTTTCATAGGCAAGTAAAGTATTCAGTTGTTCTTTTATTTATATAAAAACAGATGCATACTTTCTGGTTAGATTTCCTAAGAATATTGATACTCGTACGGAGTGGCTAAATATATTTATTACATAATTTAATTTTTGTGACAGTAAACATTCAATTTATTGTTCAAATATATGCATTTTACAAATTAATTTTTAAAAACTAATGTTCAAATTTGGCCCGTGGAAGATAGATCCTCGACAAAGATAGATAGAGTAGAAGTACCGCGTGTGCAACAAAAAAAGAAGATAAATAAGATAAATGGAAGTCGTTGATATGTTTGCGACAGTTTCCATAGTGATTTACTTATCTACGTAAGTATATATGATCTAGGATTACAGCTAAAAGGTTTGATTTAGGCTAAATCAGTGGCGTGGCAGGATCTTATGTGTTTCTGTAAATTTGACTTAAGCTTCATTCTGCGATCGCAATGTGGACACTGAAATTGGGGTTCTTTGCCGCATTCAAACCTGACGTGCCTCCTTAGCGACTCTATGTTTTTGTAGCTTCTTTTACAGACGGTACATGGGTTCTTTTGCACTGCAATAATTTACGAAAACGTTAACTTTATTCCGTAAAACAAATAATTTTCTCAATTGAAAAAAGTGAGTTAACTATATGTATATGTATTGTTAGTCTAGAGGCTGGTCCGAACTGAATACAGAGCCTACCTACCTATCTAATATACAGAGCGATTCGCATACAAAAAGTAATATGAAAGGTTAATCAAACAAACGATTCCAAATTAAAATTTACTCCTAATTTGTATTGAATATACAGGGTGGCGCCTCTTATACGACGCGAAGGCTCCAAGGAGAACGACAGTTTGTAATGAAATGAATGAAATTTTGTGAGCATATGTAGGCTAGTTTAGAGTATCTTCTAAAATTATAGTGAGTTTTACAGGGTGTCCCAAAAAAAGTTACACATCAAAGTTGTATTATTTGTAATGGAGTCTATATATTAATTGATTTTCGGATTTTAGAAGAAAAATAAAGGTGAGTTTCGTTAGGGAAGTATGTGGCTAAAATGTAAGGTTTTTAACATATTAATTAATATTAATATATTCATAACATAATATTAACATTTTCAGAAAATGAAGAACACATTTTTAATTTCAATGAAAGCTACCTAAATTGGAATTTACCCGGTATAGAGTAGTTAAAATAACCAGTGTACTCTAAATGAAATTAAAAATTGGCCCAAAAAGTTATACAGGGTAAGACAAAATTAATATTGAACATTGGTCAGATTTAAAAGCAAGTTACTTTTTTATTTTAAATAGAACACCCAGTATATTATTCTGATATTCAATGGGGGATTCATGTCTCTTCAAAATACCATTAAGGTTGCCGACCCCTCAAACAAAGATTTTCCTAGATATTTTCATTTTTATGATTTAGTAACAGTAGATCGTTATTATTTGATAAATCTAGGTAGCTGTGATATGTCGGACGTTACTTCAACATTGATGTCAAATTAGTTTAACTTTAACAACTAGCTATCAATTTGTGTCAGTTAAAACAAAAAAATTCTCAGAAATTTGCCGAAAATGAAAACTGATCCTATATCAGACAAAATTGATATGATTCTATTAGTTGGGGACTGCAGTGTGCATTCACCAATTAATAGAATACTTAAAAATGCTCTCGATTTATCTAGTCTAGACTTTTTTTATCGGTATATGCTAAATACAGTGTTTTCAAAACTATTGTTGACAACATGAAAGAAATGATTGTGGCTGCTTTTCGAAATAGATCACATATTCCTCTTAACATGAAAAGATCTTTTGAAAAGAGCATCTTTATTATATCTGTAGTATTTTATGTAGCGAACAGGAATGGAAGAATTTTAGAGCATTTGGTTTCATCTAGCTAATTTTTGATAGATAATTATACGTTTATATCTAGTATCAATTCTGTAATAATTAAAATTTATTTTAAACGCGTATCTTTTTTTACCGTTGAATATTTTTCTCTTCCTACATTAATTTTTGTTAAATTAACAAAAGGTAGGTATATCACAGCTACCTAGATTTATCAAATAATAAAGATTTACTGACGCAAAATCATAAAAATGAAAATACCTAGGAAAATCTTTGTTTAAAGGGTAGGCAACCTTAATAATATTTTGAAGATATATATGAATTCCCCATTGAGTATTGGAAATAATATACCGGGCGTTTTATTTAAAATAAAGGAGTAAATTGCTTTTCAATGTGACCAGTATTCACTATTAATTTTCTCTCACCCTGTATAACTTTTCGGCTCAAATTTTAATTTGATTTAAAGTACAATAGTTTTTTAACTACATATTACGCTATACCGGACAAATTATAATTTAGGTAGCATTTATTGAAATTTTAAATTTGTTCCTCATTTTTAAAAATTGTTAAACAGGTAATGTCAAAAGCCTTACATTTTAGCGATATACTTTTCTAATAAAACTCTAATATATATATACTTCTCTAATATATAGGGTGTTCCGTTACAAAAAACACAACTTGCCAAACTTGCTGAAGCTGTAGTTCTCCTTGGAGCCTCCGCGTCGTATGAGAGGCGCTACCCTGTATTTACCAGTGATGAGCGATATATTAGAAACTGTGTCACTGTTTTCGTTTATATTTAAAAATCACAGTACCGCTCACCCCCAATATTTACTAATAAAATAAATTCTTATTTCTAAGTTTCTAACACTTCTCGTTTTTGAGTCCGCCGTGTTTGGCACCGAGGTGCTTGATCAATTGAATCTTCTGCTTTCCCTTGTATGGACACTGGGCACACTTGAACTGGGGTTCCTTACCGCATTCCCATTTTCTGTGCTTGTATAACGAGTTTATTACTTTGTATTTTTTAAGGCAGACGTTACATTGAAACCCTCCTAAAAACAATAACTAAATAATTAAGAAAAAAACTAAAGAATTAACAAAATAAAAACACTAAATCACGACAGTACGCCAAAACACTTTTACTTTTACACTGGACGCTCGTTTGGCTAACAATGTTAGCATCATCAGCAGATGATTATAAACTAAAGTACAATCTACAAGTTGAGCGTTTATATACTCGCTCAGTGGGCACCGAGTGGGCGTGGCAAAATCTAGCCAACCGAGTCAGAGCCCACTGAGCGTAACAGATTACCGCCACTAGAGTAGTAGGAACAAAGAACTTGAAGGAATTGGACCGTTGTCTCTGTTCATACTATCTTAAATATGTCTCCAACATCACCACATGCCATTTATTAATTTTGATGCTTCTATGATGCATTCAATTGCCTGTAATTTCAGACTTGTTTAATTAATTTTAAATTATTAAGATCTATACAATGTTCTTTATGAACAATATGTTCGGCAACGCAAGATTTATCCGGTTTACCATATCTTATCTGAGCTAAATGTTCTTTAAATCTAGTTAATATTGATTTTCTAGTTTGCCCAACATATTTCTGATTACAATCTTTACAAGAAATTTCATAAATACCCGACCTTTCCAGTGGAGGTGTTTTATCCTTTGGATTACCTAATAATTGTTGTAATTTATTATTAGCACTATACACAAGTTTATAATTTACATTCTTCAAAATTCCTTTTAGACCACGGGATAACTCTCTATCAAACGGCATCGAAAAATATTTAGACGTGTCTTTCTCCACTTGAAAAGTCGAATTTTCAGAAATCATTAACCTATACCTACGTTTTCTAATTAATTTATCAACTACTGAAGGAGAATATTCATTACACTCAGCTACATTCCTAATGTAATCTCTTTCTATTTCATATCTTTCGTTGGAAAGTGGGAAACTAAGTAATCTATGAACTAAGAAATTTAAATTAGCCATTTTATGTTCAACACTATGATGTGATTCATTAGAAATATATCTGCGTGTGGTCGTATTTTTCCTATAGATATCAAATTCCAGCAGCTCAGATAAGATATGGTAGACCGGATAAATCTTGCGTTGCCGAACATATTGTTGATAAAGAACATTGTATAGATCTTAATAATTTAAAATTAATTAAACAAGTCTCAAATTACAGGCAATTAGATGCATATGAAAGCATCAGAATTAATAAATGTAAAGATAGTATGAACAGAGACAACGGTCCAATTCCTTCAAGTTCTTTGTTCCTACTACTCTAGTGGCGGTAATCTAACTGTTACACTCAGTGGGCTCTGACTCGGTAGGCTAGATTTTGCCACGCCCACTCGGTGCCCACTGAGCGAGTATATAAACGCTCAACTTGTAGATTGTACTTTAGTTTATAATCATCTGCTGATGATGCTAACAGGGTTAGCGAAACGCGCGTGTAGTGTAAAAGTGTTTTGGTGTATTGTGGTGATTTAGTGTTTTTATTTTACTGTGTAACACCAAAGGTTCCAACCCTCAACTGTAATAAAGAATTAACAACTAGTGTAAGACATAATCTACATAAATAAAACAACGTCTAGTTTTAAAAGTAACACAATTTTTCGTAAATTTTACAACAATATTAATGTTTTCACTGCCACTTTGGAACTTGTTGATGTTTGTACGTGACATGCTTGAGTAGGTTGCACTTAAGTTTGGCCTTATATTCGCAATAGGGACATGGAAATTGTGGTTCCTTTTGACATTCGAATTTGATGTGTCTCTGCAAAGACTCCTTCAGTTTGTATTGTCTGAAACATGTGGGACATGGATACGGTAACCCTAAAAATTATTAATACTTATTAATAATTATTGTAAATATGTAATGCTAAAAAATTTATTCGTTATGTAAAAAACATAAAAACTAAAAAATATGTTGTACAGTTTATTTAATATTTTATTTCAGAAATTGGTGGGATTTAAAAAGAAATGGAACAAAAATTTAAAATATTTTTAAAATCAAGTATAATATTTTTTCAGATATTTTCTAGTGCCTATATCACTTTTAATTTTAACATCTCTTTGATATTTTAGTTGGATTTTATGGATTTTTAGTAATACCGGGCGCGTCTCAAAAGTGGCTCACCCCGATAACTTTTTTATTTTTTTTTTCAGATAAACTAACGAGATTTGATATGTTAGTATATGACATAAATCAATTCTATCAAATAAAGTAAAAAAATACAAAGGGTGCCATTTAAAAATCAAAAGTTGTAGTCATTTCCGGTGAACAGGAAGTGACCGAAAACAATTATTGAATACTTCAATCAATCCTAATTTATGTCATATACTAACATACCAAATCTCGTTTTTTTAACTGAAAAAATAAAAAAGTTATAGGGGTGAGCCACTTTTGAGACGCACCCGGTATATCGGTTAGAGGATTTTATGATCCTCAGAAATTTGTTCAAAATTATTTGCAATACACCGGTTTGAAAATCTAAACTTACTATAATTCATAAAGCAAAACATGAAGGAAATAATATGCTAAAATGTATTGTAACTAAAAATATCTGTAAAATGTTAAATACTATTACATAAAAACTGACAAGAAATTAACTAAATTAACAATAAACTATGTTTTGAACAGTGTATATATACAAATTGCAAAAACAAATATTAAAACTCTCTGCGTGCTGCCAACTTTTGAATAAAAAAAATAAGAAAGAAGTCTAACGCTATCCATGTATTCATTCGACATCATAAACCCCCATTTTTGACAGTTTTGTTTGACGTTTCAATTGGCACATTTTAATTCGATTTGAAATTGACACTTTAGTTTTGTATTACGAGTTTTTTTGGTTTAAATGAATTATGCTGATACATTAAGCTTAAATATTTTTACCTTGCTGTCGAAAATTGTTCTTTTTAGAACCTTTTTTATCGCAAAATGTACAAGATAATAGCTTAATAGCCGTTGCAAAAAATCTCATCGCAACCTTATTAGAATATTTTGAACGGCGAAGCGGTAGTAATGGCCCTTTATGTCCCTTAAGTGCTGTTAAGGTTAGGTTAGGTACACACACACAAACCAAACCTAAAATATTTTGATTAAAAGAAAATATGAAAAAGTCGGCAACGCTGTTCCGGATAAGTTTAATCACGTGACTAAAAGCCTGTTTGGTATGACCTATACTTGTGCAGCGTGCGGTAAAACTCTGTAAAAAATATAGATACTTCAGAGATTCATTTTTACTTGTAAATAATTATATATATTTTTCTAGTATTTTCGCTTTTGTTCACAACTTCAGCTTCATTCAGAACCTCGCAATTAGTGGAATAAATTAGTGGTTTCAATTACACTTTATACTTTTTAGTTAACGATCATTCACAATGTCTAAAAAACACAATTAAAATTAATAGAATATCCTCGCAACAGCTTAGTCAGTTAGGTCGGTATTTGAGTAACGCGAATTTCGAGCGGTATTTTTTTGTAACGTCGTGTCGCGCTCCACAACGAATCAGGAACCTGTTACTGAAGAACGACGATCATAATGACGACAAAATTAGATATACATTATTTATAATTTGCAAATAAATTATTTATAATCGCACTTGAGGTTAGCTCGAACTGTAATAACCGCATAGCGACGTGTTTAGCCCCAGCCGCACAGTGGGGTATTTGACACAGATAGTTGATCGAAATTTTTTTATGTAGACTTTATATAAATTATTGCTAATTTCAATTAATTAGGAAATAATATGAACAAAATAAAGGAGAATTCGTCGATTCTAAAAAAAGAAAGAAAAATCACTGTTCCAGTGTTTCCACGGACAATGCCACTAATGCCAGTAGTAATATCGCAACTAATACTACTAATGCTACGACTGATCCGCGAGCAATGCCCATACCACTAAAGTCGCTACTAATGTCAAATTGTGTTATACTGCTAATGGAACTAATGCGATCGCTTTGTAAACAACAATTCCATCGCGGTTTACACCTCGCATTAGTATATCACTGATTGGCAAATTAGAGGAAACCAAGAATGTTTTTCTCATTTTATCAGCGAAGTCGCAAAAAGTCGCAGTATTTTATTTTACTGTATGAAAGCCCAATGTTTACTACGTAAAACGTATATAGACAATATGCTGAATTCTTCGAAATGCGCAACTAAATCTCTAAGTATAATAAAAATGTCACAAATTTAATCAAATTTTCTGAACGCCCAACTTTTAGTTGCAAAAAAATTGTTAGTATAGAGAATATCAAAATTAATAATACGTTTTTGTAGAATACATACCTGCAGCTTGCTGAGCCATTTTCAATCAAAACAATAATATAAACGTAAAAAGAGCACAAGAACAAAAACAATTTATAATTTTAGAAATAAAATTTGGTCATTTTCCTCTTATCTGTGAGAAGTAACAACTTTGACGTTTCGTTGAAACAAATGAATGCAACTAAACACACCCATAGCAACGCCATTCATTGCAGACATGATTTAACTTATCATTTATCTTTTTTTGGGAAATCTTAAACACATTTGCTTTTTCGAATTTCGATCACCTTTTTCATGCTAATACCCCACCGTGAGCCGTCGCGATTTCGTCGGTCGCCAACAGAAGTATCTGGAACTGGTATGTCCGTAGCGCCGCTGGTATGTCCGTTCGCTCCATCCGTCGCGCTCCTAGAGTTGTAGTTCCCTGTCGCGAACAGAAGTAACTGCTGTAACTGGGCATCGACGCTCGAGCTCGGCGGCCACCTACTTCGCTCCACATGTCGCGCTCCTAGAGTTTTAGTTCCCTGTCGCGAACAGAAATAACTGCTGTAACTGATTATCGACGCTCGACCTTGCCGGCCACGTACTTCGTTCCAGCAGTCGCTGGAGCGCTTCTAGGGTTTCGGTTTTGCCTGTCGCGATTTGGTCGGTTACTATAGGCGTTGGTGCTCCCGTCGCTACGTTACTTTCGAAATAGCGATTTTTGGTATGTACTAGGTATGGAATAAAATAGTGTTGTTTGAAAGATGAAACGCAAAAGCAAATAAAATAAAATAAAAATATTTTACTTGCTTTTCCACATTTATATAAGTTTTATTGTTTATATTTATTTTTAAGGTTAGGTTAGACCAATAAACAATTTTTTTTGACAGTGGTTTGGACTTTGTTCTTGATTTTGGCATTAAATATATTATATTGCAATACACATAAATATGAGCCGTTCATTTTATTTAAACGAAAATTGAAAAATAAAAAAAATAACAAGAAATGTCATCGATTTTCTAAAAATGAGATAGATTGGCTATACACAATTATAAACTCGATATTTGGAAAATGAGTGGCGGATAAAAGTTACACTAATCTACAAACATAGATAATTTAGATATATTTTTAGCGAGGACCGCAACAGTTTGGAAGTCGGAACCTCGGTTACAAAATCTCGGTATTTTGTCGCGGTATTTTTCTGGAACGGTCGCTATTGGAACGCGACTTACGTGGAACCGGTATTCCCATCACTAGTTGTATTCATAGAGGGAACCTAATATTTAACTTATAAAACAATCAACTTTTTCTAACCGAACGAATTTCTAACCACAACTTCTCTTGATGAAAGATAATCAAAGTCCAAAATTAACATTTCTCGTAAATTTTGAAGTATAATTAGTGAAAAAGTCAAAGGTTTGGTAACTTTTTCTACTAATTGAAAATGTGAACCACTAATTTTGACGTTCTGAATGTTTACATTGAAATTAAAGGAACAAACTTCTACGCTAATTGAAACCACTAATTTATTCCACTAATTGCGAGGTTCTGAATGAAGCTTTCAGAAATAATTAGGATACGTCAATTTGACTTTCAGTATCGTATCGATATTTTTGGCGAACATAATATATGCTCCTTCCTAAATCTTTTTATTCAAAGCTGCCAACAGTCTGCCAAAATATGTCGACAAGAACAAATATTCGACGAGTGACGCTTCTAGTCTCTTAATACTATATTTTTGTATCTTCACTTGACACTTCTCCCGTAATCTAAACTAATCGAAAAAAGTTAAGGATACTGTGTTTTCGCTAGGAAGAAAATTTTTCAGAAAAAATGTGTTATAGCTATTAATACCTATGTCGTTTGTGTTAAAAAAAAACACTGATTGTAAACATAAAAAATTGTACCCAAACAAATAAAAAGCATTATCAAAAATGTACATTTAATTTTTGGTTAGAATAGAATTTTTTTGCGTGTTGCTAAGCGGCAGTTTGCGATATTGTGTATATTCTGTTATCGATAATATGAACAGACGAGACGTCATTTAACAGCAGAGTAAGCAAATCAAGCCATTGGGTTGCTTCTTGGCGGTGCGCGACAGATCGATGTGGCTGATCGATTTAAAGTCACCTAAAGTGTAATTTCTAGACTTAAAAACCGATTTAATGAGACTCGATCTGTCATGGAGAGACCTAGAGGAGGGTAGACTAAGGTCGACAAATGCTAGAGAGGACCGAAGCTTAATGAGAGGAGCTAGGATAGAGCCTGCAAGAAACTACACGTTGCTCAGCCAGAACCTTTTGGTTGCCAGCAGGGTACGTATTATCCCTTACGGTCTTAAATCGATTAAAAAAAAGTACGTTTACATTGCTATAGGCCTATAAGACGCCCTCCGATGATGTCGTCAGCATAAATTTCACCTGTTATTGTACCTTCACAGACATACAATTCCGTTCGGCCTCCGTAGAAAATTCCATCCCAGACCATTACACCTCTAATTCTAAAGAGAATGCCCTTCTTGAACATATCGGTCGTTAAGTCTTGTATTTCTTAGTCTCCACACACGAACTGTACGTGTGTTAGTACGAAGACAATAGCGGTTTTCATCGTTGAACATCGCAGTATGGCACTGATTATTCCAGTTAGTTCTTTCATTACACCAGAGCAAACGTTGAGCTTTATAACCTCAACCTGACTCTCGCGGTCAACGGAGGGCGTTTTATAGGCCTATAGCAGTGTAAACCTGCTTTTTTAATCGATTTAAGACCGTCTGAGGGATAATACGTACATTGCTGGCAGCCAAAAGGTCCTGGCTGAGCAACGTGTAGTTTCTTGCAGGATTCTTCCTAACTCCTCTCATTAAGCGTCGGTCCTCCCTAGCATTTGTCGGCCTTGGTCTAACCTCCTTATGCCTCTCCATGACAGATCCAGTCTCATTAAATCGGTTTTTAAATCTAGATATTACATTTTAGGTTCGATCCGTCGATCCGTCGCGCACCGCCAAGAAGCAACCCATTGCACAGTGCTTCGAACATATGGCTCTAGAGGACAAAAATACAAAACTTCTCTTTTATTGTAGGCAATTTATTCAAACTAGGTTTATTTGACACAAATGATGAGTACCCTCGTTGTACTAAATGATGATATTCTTAGTCCCACGTTTATGAAAAATAATCTTATAAATAATAAAAATGTTGGAGCTGTGTTCCATCTAAGGAAATAATAATTTATAGTATGAAAACGGTGTAAGTATTAAATAAATACCTGTGATAAAAAAGAATTAGAATAACATTAGAACATGATTCCTACAATATAAACCTAATATAAAATAAAAATGTTTTTCTGTAATGAAAAAGAAACATTAATGCTATATTTAATTAAAAAAAACTTAAGATACTATAAATTTACTTTAGGACAACAAAATGCATAGATCGTAACTACTCTGATTCAGAAGAATCACTGCTGACATAATCTTCCAAATTTATAGTATCCAAATCACAGGTAGATGAAGTATCCTCACATATAAGATATTTCTGTACAACATTTTCTAATATGTTACTTTTTCGCGTTGTTACTGTTCTTTTTGTTGGTATGAGGGGTTCGGATGTTAATAGTTACCTCTTTAATAGACCATATCCATATATTATTTTTTCGTTTTCTTGGGTATGAGGTTTTATAATAAATTGAAAGATGGAAACTTTTTAGAAGCGGAATTTTTTGGAGCCGTATTTGCCGATGACACTATCTTTTCTTTGTTCTTGAAAATTGTCCTTATCGTTGAAGTGGATAAGTTCAAATCTAAGCCGATGTCACATTGACGTTCGCCATTATCCAACCGTGTCAGCACCTCCATCTTAGTTTCTAGGGAAATGCTTTTTCTTGATTTGTTTACTTGTTTTTTATTATAGTCTAAAAGTTATAATATCTATTAATATAACAAAAATTTAAATAATAGACGTGTTCTTTTTACACTCATTTATTTTTACCCAACATATACAAGCAAAATTTAAACAAAGTATTTGTTTATTTACAGTTCTGTGCCCCAAAAGCAAACTACAGTATGTCCCCGGAGAGGAAAAACTTTTTTATTATTGACATTTTGAGAAAAATGCATTTTTCATAAAAATTTTTGCTTGTTCTAAAATCATTAATTAATCGAATAAAATTGTCATTTGAAAAAAAATTACGGGCAAGCTGATTTTTTCAGTTTGTCAGCGACTGTCTTCTGAGTGTAAAATAAACAAAATCGGTTTACTAAAATTGCTACACGTTTTGCGGTTTTTGAGCAATAGGGGTGTTTTTTTTTAAAACTGTAGGTACTACAACAAAGTAATTAGACGCAAATTGTACATAAGAACATTCTCTATAGTTAAGCCTAATTATTTTTTTTATAAGTTTATTATTTCCGGACTTAGCGGCCGTTTCATGAGCCCTTTGGGGTGGTTTTCGAAAAGTTAGTTTTACAGCAAATGGACTCGTATGAATGTTGTTCATAATAAATGGACAAGCAACTTTTCCTCATGATTTTTTTTGTAGCTTGATTCTTTTTGGAGATAGCGTCCAGTTCATGAACAAATTGGGGTAGTTTCATAATTTTTGTTTAGTTCTACAAACTTACCAACTTAAAGGTGTTCATATTAAAATTAAATGCAAACTTCCCTATGATATGTATTTATTTCACCAACACGAAACATGGAATTCATCAAGTGAATGAATATTATGATTTTTTTTATTTGTAAAGCTACCACCACTTGTTCATGATCTGGGCGCTATCTCCAACAATAGTCAAGGTACAAAAAAAAGTTCATAAGGCAAAGGTATATGTACTCTAATTTTGAACGAGTTTCCTAGGGTGAATTTGCTGAAAAAAGAGTAACATTGAAAACCACCCTAATTTGTTCATTAACTGGACGCTATCTCCAAAAATAATCAAGCTACAAAAAAAATTCATGAGAATATGAAATTCATTCATTGCTTGTTCATTTATTACAAACAACTTTCATACGAAAAAAGAGAAAAGAGAATGAATAAGGTTAAGTATTTTTCTTTTTAATATGTGTATGTAAATGAATCTCCCAATAATGAACCAGGAAGACAAAAAAGTGTAATAACTGGGATGGTCGTTTGAACATTAATCCAATATGGATGAAATACCTACATATATGCACTTCCTAGTAAACGTAATAAGTTATTGGTAAGAAGTGGATTACTGGATTCTCAAGATAATTATGTCTGCGGACAAACATTTTCTGTGAGATGTAAATATGATAGGCCCTAAAAAATTATGCGCCATTAAAATTTTATGTATTTTCAACAATTCATTTTAGAATAAATCGTTATTTTCAAGATTCTAACCTAACTTTTTTTCAGCTAACTTCCTTGGTACACTTTTAAAGTTCTTAATTAGTTAATTTAACTTGTGGTAGGTGAGGTTTATTTTTCTCAATACTTTAAAACAATATCACAAAAAAATATTTTTTGAAAACAAATTGGATAAGAAAATGGCCGCTAATGGTGTTTTTAACTATTCGTCTATGAAGTTAGGTTTTCTACAATTTCAAACATTAAAGTCCGCTTTCTTTATATGAGGTTAAGATTTCTTTAAATTAATAACCTCAAAGGTCAAAATTTCTTGCTTAAGGTATTTTTCCTTCGAGACGCAAGTTAAATGGTCTATATTAGGTCCAAAAACCGTTGACGTTCTGTTAAAATGACATTATATCAAGTTAAACTTCAAAATTAACGATTACTACCTGATAATAATTACTTAATAAGGTAAAATCAAAAAGCTTCAAACTTTCTGTATAACTATTTTTAATTTGTTTTTAATTTTTACGTATGTTATGTTTATTTATGTTATAATTTGGACAATTCAAAATTTGCGTTGCCTAAAACCATGCATCTCCTGGTATATAATTTTCAATTTAACATTATGTGTCAAACAAAAATAAAAGATGCTTGCTTCATCCATGTTACCGTAGATAGAGCTAAGAAGGCTTAGGTAGGGTATATATAATAAATAATAATAATTCGGAAAAAAATCTCCGAAACCGGTCGTCGAATGGCTGTTCCCTTCAGTCTGATGAACTTAATGCAGAGAATAAGCATATATGTAGGGTTTTTTGGCCCCTTTTTCCGCTACTCGTATTTTTGTTTATTTATTATATATACCCTACCTAAGCCTACGCGGTACGATCTGTGATAGTCACAGCTACCGCTAGATGGCGTAGAGCGTCTAGCACTCTCGCCATAGTAGTACTTATTGTACTCAAATGCTATTCTCTGTTTTTCGTTGGTCAGATCGAGGGTTACACCAGAGTCGGCCTGACGATGGAGAAAAATCTCCGAAACCGGTCGTCCAATGGCTGTTCCCTTCGGTTTGATGAACTTAATGCAGAGAATAACTAAATAGCATATATGTAGGGTTTTTTGGCCCCTTTTTCCGCTACTCGTATTTTTGTTTATTTAAAAATAAAAGATATTCAGTATATTTATTTATAATAACTATATTTTATTATTAAAAATTTCTTTTTGTAACAATTTTTATTTTTCTCTTATTTATTTTACAAATCTAATGCAAACTAAAATTGTTTCTTCGGTGATCGCAGATGTTTGAGAGCCACGTGTTTCAAAAGGTTACAGTTCAGTTTAGCCTTGTAACTACAGTGGGGACATCGAAATTGGGGCTCTTTCTGACATTCGTACGTGTGATGTCTGATTAGGGACACCTTGTATTTGTACCTTTTCGGACAGTGTTCGCACTTAAAATAATCTGAAACTAATTAAAATTATTTATTACAGAAAAAAATAAATAATTAAGCATTTTAATTTATTTTCCTACAAAAACTTCGTCTTTTAAAAATTAGCTATGTTGTAAAATATTTACTCCAAAAAAATTCTACTAACAGATTCAAAGTAACTTTACCATATTTAATAAACTAAACAACTACATGATCTAGACAAAAAACAGTATGTTAGTATTGTATTAGGAACAACGGCCTAACAAAATCTCTTCTTTACGGTTAGCTTGTAGATGGTCAGAGGAGATCAGGTGGACAAGGATACTCTCCAGTAGCGGGTTAACCATGAAGTCAAATGGTCAATACCCCCCAAAAAAACCAGGAAAAAATTAAAAAAACTTATTTAAATTATACTTTATGTAACTCACTTTTTTTTCATCATAAAAGATTCAAAACCAGGGTTGGAAAAACTCATGATTTTTAAAAAAAATTATTTTAGATTTAAATCAGATTTTTTTTATTTAAATCAGATTTTTTTGATTGAATTTGAATTGTAAAGAGCCATTTAATAAAATATTTTGTCTTTTTATAAGTTATAAATCATAACAAAATTAGAACACCATTGGAAACCGTTCTCTAAAAAATGTAAGTAACTTTCACTGGTCAACGTATCTTGTATGGTCAAGAAAAGTTGAACCAATAATCCTACACGCTTTTCTTCATTTAAAAAAAATTATTTACAATTTTTGTTTATTTTAATTTACAAAGATTGGATGTGACAATTTCACATTTCTGAGAGCAACGACGATTGAACTTGTTTCCATGGCTAACTAAGTGAAATTAGTCAAGAAAGATAAGAATTGGCTATAACTCAGTAATTTTGTAAAAGAAACATATTATAGCTTATATCGCTGAAAAGCTTAAAAAATGGCGCTTTTTATGAAGTCATGGCCAACTATGGTTTCCATTTAAAAAAACATATGTTTGTGTCATATGTCAAAAATGACAGGCTTTAGAAAAAATCGGAGAACACAATCTCATTAGGAATGTGATTATCTACAACTTCTATCTGAACACTTTTTGTCTAAAATAGATTATAATGGAATTAGGGACAATTTTTAAAATAGCCGAAATTTGTTTTTTTCGAAATATCTAGTAAGCCATGAACTTTTTCAAAAATCTGAAAGGCGCATATTTATGACCTCACAAAATTGCAATTCTTTCCCTATTTAACCGACTCTCTATCTCCAGCAGTTTCCGAGATGTCCATAGAGAACATCGTAGGAAACTCACTCTGTATATTCCGCAAAGAAAAGTCGTTCGCTTCAGATCAAAAAAAATTTTTTCAAACGTCTCAGAAGTATTAATTTTTTGTCATTTTAACGCCCATGCATAAAAGTAAAGCACTGTTAGGCCTAAGCACAAAAGTACAAAAATATATTATTAAACTGATATTAAGTGTCAAATTCAACGAGTGTACAAATTGTCGATTACTGTTTATATTATTTGTAATGTTTGAAATTGATTAAAAAATTATTTGTAATGTATTTATATTTTTGTGACATTATTATTTAAGTGTCTTTTAAATCCTACCGTAGAAAATTTGTGTAAAAAACATTGACTGGATTTTTAGTGAAATGGCACTAGACCACCTGTCTAAAAATGTAAGGGTAGGTTTCATTTTAACATAATTTGTATTTATTTTTAGATTTAGTTTCCTCTAACTAAACGTACAGTATGTCTGTCCGTTCTGTAGCTACGGGGTATCCGTGAGAGGGGAAACGATATTCTCTCGATAGTTTTCGTAAAAAATTAGACGACGCGTCCCATCAATAAAAAATCGACAAATTTGCAAGTAGCCAATAAAATGAGTGGGCGGAGCGATTTGCGGTGACGTACTCGTCAAGTCGACGTATAAAATATATTGCTGTTTATTTAAATGTTTTTTGTCCGCATTCCTTTCTTAGACACAGATCCAGCAGACGTACTGTACATGTATCTTGTAAGAAACAAACTAAATTTGTTCGCGATATTTTTAGATATTGACCTCCCTACAATAATAAACACGAGCTACCACTGATATTTTCCACAAAAACTTAAAAAGGATATGTAGAATCAGTGGGAGGAAGCAGTGCACAATAGAACGCAATTTAGAAGAATTGTAAATTCAGTTGGTTAGGTCGCTATTTCCTAGTGAATTGTGTAGTTTATTACAGTAAAGAATCGTCATCGACGTGCAATTTGTTGCTTCAAGCCCTTTTAGCGCATATGTCTCTTATAGTTTTGTTTGAGTTTGAAATAGCAGTAGTAATTTTAAAGTTTACTATAGTGCATACTTCTTAAGAATGACATTGAAAAAATTTACACAATTTTGAGATATATGATTCACCATTTATAATAGTTTTTTTTTTGAAAATATAATTATTACCAAACTAAAATAGAAACTATACTGCATAGTCAAGTGTGTTTCACACTGTAAATCCATTTTTGATAGAATAAAACAATGCATTTCCAACATTTTATATATTTATAACATTTATATCCAATAGTAAAAAAATATAAAATCAATTATGAATATCTTATTCAATAATAGAATGTTTCATTCTTAAATGTCTCCTATAGTTATGCTTGTGTTTGAAATAGCAGTAGCAATACTGGCACTTGAATTGCGGTTCTTTTTGACATTCGATCGTCCTGTGACGACACAAAGATTCGTAATGTTTGTAACATTTCTTGCAGGTTTGGCAAAAATACTTTTGTCCATTTTCTACAAAATTAAACAAAAAAAACTACGTAAACAAATGAATTGCTATTAAATGAATTTGATTAAGAAATTACGAATTAAGAAAAACAACAAAAAATTTGCTCTAAATGTATTTATTTTTGGTTGTTATTAATAAATGTGATTTTTAATAAAGCAAGACTCAACAAAAACACAACTAAGAACATTAATACAGAGCGATTATCAATGGTTGGAATAGTTGGTAATACCACAGATTATACAGATTATAAACATTGTTTTTTCTTTATTGTTTTTCGTGGTTCCAATATTCGGAATCGGGCACTAGTTAGGTTACTAGTTTGCGCACATAGCACGCCCACTTATGGTCTCTAAAATTGTGCACAGCGCCTGACCGGCACAGTTATTAGAGAGATATCGGAAAACCGAAAAGCGTCAGTTGTGCGCGAGCCGCGAGTCAATTTTTAACGCAACACCCGCTAATAACGTTACCGCCTGACGTAATTTGCGGATAAATTACACCAAGCGCTATTTCTAAATAACGTTTAAAAATTGCTTAAATGGGCACGTGCGGGTATTTGACAACAGGGGCCGGCCGGCGAGATCTTTTATTTAGCTTATGTTTGAATTGTTTTGAATTAGTACTTTAGTTTTATTAGGTAATTTGATATTTAAGTAGCTGGGATTAGTTTTAATTAAATAAATATGGCCCAAAATATGGATTCCACCTCTTCCAATATTAAAGAACATATAAAGAGGCTTAGGTTTACAGCAGATGACGACTTAGCCCTTCTAAGAGCATTTGTTGCTTGTTGCCCTAAACCCACTAGCAGACGTTGAACAATAAAGCACTGGAAATAAGCACTTTAGCCCATTAGTTTTAAAATACCTAGTAAAGAAAACAATTTCAAAGTTTTAAATACAAAGTTAAGTTAAGTTTAAAATGGCGGACGCGACGCGAACAGAATTCTTTCCGATCCGATAACTATAAATGAAGAGAGTTTATACCACCTCACGTAAAGGAAATAACACCTGGCCTTATTAACGTCCATGCACGCTATTCGGTTTAGCGATATCTCTCTATTACGCTGTTTATTGTTATTTTAAGCGAGTTTATTTTTGCGCACAGGAAATTTTACTCGTTTGCACATCGTCATAAAAAACAATTTTTGTTCCACGAATTAGGGATAAGATTTTTATCTGTATACATATAGTATACCTAATCTGTGGTAATACTGTGTTAGAGAATGTTAGGATGACACTTCACTGTTAGGCTGTACGAAGTTAGCCGGATCAGTTAGTAGAAAATAAAGTGAGACAACACAATACAACAATAATACATCAAAATAAAATAATAGAAGTGTTTTCTTCCTTTTGATAAAACTATGAAATAGTTTATGTTACAGAATGACATTTTAAAAATATTTTAAAATATTATTTGAAAATATGAAATAAACAAGTAATATAAAAAATATTTTTGACAATGTTTTTCACAACTTATCTGAACATGATCGTCATTTTATAACGTATATTTTTAAATCAGCTAACATAGAGGCAATGATCCAGCTACGTCGACACATTGGTGCTCAATCGTTCACCGAAGTTAAACGACGTTAGACAATGCCAGTAGATGGATGGGTGACTGCCTGGAAACTTTATCATGCTATTGTTTAATGGCAAGAGCGTAAAATCTATAGATACTCACTGCTGACTCACGCCGAGACGCTGGATGAGATCGGTTATCTCGCGAGTAAAAGTCAATTAGTCACACTAGACATGATATGGCAGAGGACTGCGGTTCGAATTCCACGTAAACAAAGTAGGCCCCGTCTAGATTAGTCTTAGCAACAAAAAGAAGACATTAGGTTGAAATACTTGCTTTTTGTAATAACATACCGAGTGCGTCTAAAAAGTGACTCTATAACTTTTTAATTTCTTCACATAAAAAACGAGATTTGGTACTTTAAGAATATGACATAAATTAGGAATGATTGACGTATTCAATTGTTTTCGGTCATTTCCTGTTTCACCGGAAATTACTTCAACTTATGATTTTTAAATGGCACCCTTGGTATTTTTTTACTTTATTCGATAGAACATGATACTCTGAATAGAATGACATCTCATATGTCAACATTTGACTTTCTCGCTTAAAAAAAATGAATTTTAAATTTCAATCTAGAGTGCCATGGCTGTGTGAAAAACACCAATTTTTATTTAGGAGCCTTGGAAAAATAGATTTGATTATCTAATGTTTTTAGTGTCTTGTCCTGGCCGGGTAAAAGATGCCCAAATCGTTTTTTTTTAATCATATCTAAATTTTTTCAAACGGAACGAGGGTGGCTCATTAGCATATTTTTACGAATAATTTGGTACCACACACTTGGTATTTCGAGTTAAATTGTCGTTATGAACCGCATGTTACAATTAAAAATAAACCATATTATGCGAAAATGTCAAAAGTTGACATATGGCATTCTATTCAGTGTCATTTTCTATCGAATAAAGTAAAAAAAAAAATACCGAGGACGCCTTGTAAAAATCAAAAGTTGTAGTCATTTCCGGTGAAGTAAGAAGTGACCGAAAACAATTGAATACGTAAATCAATCCTAATTTATTTCATATACTAACATACCAAATATCGTTTTTTTTTATCTGAAAAAATAAAAAAGTTATAGGGGGTGAGCCACTTTTGAAACTCAGCCAGTATAAATCACATAAGATTTGACGAGTTATTAATTAATTTACACCATTTTTTTTTAAATTAAATCAAAGCAAAATTAATTCTATTTTTTAACTTGTAATACAAAAATTCATTGCTATAATAAATTTAACAAAAAAATAAGGTAAATAGAGACATTTCATATTATATCTGTTTATTCAAACGCAACAGTGTTACATTGTTTATATACAGATTTTTTTCTAATACTATAATTGTACTACATTAAATAAATACTACAGTAGATAACTACCTATATGTTATTGCATTATACGATCGAAAAAAACGACGTCAAAAACGGCTGGGAAATGGAAACCGATGATAATTTTATTTACTAAAAATTAACCAAAAACTTGTTACAAATTAACACTAATTATAGAGAGATTAAAAAAGGATAGAGCGTTTCTGTTATAAAAAATCTATTTCCAAACAATTATTTTTTTCTCGAATTTTAAATTGCATTATTGAAAAATAATTTTTTCTCAATCATCATCATCATTTTCAGCTTATTCAACCATTTTCAATTATGGTGTAGCCTCATACATTTACATACTCTCTTTGTAGTGTGGGTCCGTTGTTGTCTATTGTTGGCTATGCCGGCCCAATTTATCCCTGCTAATTTCTTTCATTCAATATAATTTATCAGATTTGAAATAAATACTGTCCTGAGGGTAGTTTACTTTTGACTCGAAAAATAGCAAACCCCATTAAAACGTACGTATATGAGGTATCGCATTTCTTACCCTGGGCAAAATGTACGTCTTATAGCCATACAGCCTCCTGCCAAAAATGAAAAAGATCGCTCAACAAACAACCAAGATATTGGCTTGTACACATCTTAAGTGGGACACCCTGTATATTCTTCAACTATTTCAAGTGTTGTATTATTTATTAGAAGCTCTTTTTTCCCAATATAAAAATAAATTGCAACTCTTCTCAGACCAACTGGCGGTAAGTGCCATTAGAAAATAAAGACGAGTATGGGCCAAGTAGGTAAATAACCTGTAGGGCTTGATCTCGTCAAAATTATCATCTATTTTCATTCCCCAGCCGTCTTTGAAGCCGTTTTTTTTATCGTATGGTAGCAGTGTTTCGTAAACTCCATGTTTACAATTAAACTAAAAGTAAAGGTTAATATAAACCATGTATTAACATCATGTGCCTCTTAAAGCTGTGCTTGTGCTTGAAATTTGAGGTGCAGTGTGCGCACTTGAACTGAGGTTCTTTCTGGCATTCGTATTTTCTGTGTCGCCACAGAGACTCGTATGCCTTGTAACTTTTCATACAGATTTTGCAATTGAATCGGTTGGTTCCATTGGCTACAAAATAGTATTTATTGTAACATAGGTAACACAAATTATAGATATTTACGATACAAGTGAGTTAACAGCATCATTAGGATACACGTGTGAAAGTTTGAACCACACAAGTATCTTAATGGAGTTAACTCGCGCGTATTGTACAATATTTTATCTACGTCTAACTATAAAAACACACAATGAATTTTAAAAATTATTGTACTTAACTATATACCTATCCTAAAAATCAATTACCTTAATACCTTTGTTCAAATAACACCATGCATGGCAATGTCAATATGACAGTAAATAATATTGATGTCACTAGTTTAAAAATGATAACAGGCGCTATTGGTCAGCACGCTCCGCGCGCCAGTTCAAATCGTTTATAGACTTGATTTTTTGTTTATATACCGTCATTGAATTATCGCTAAGCAAGTTACTGTGGAGCAGTGCGTAAGGAGTCGGGCTAGGAAGCGAGAGACCGGAGTTCGAATCTCGGCCGGGACATAACTTTTTATTTATTTTTTTAAACACTGTTGTATTCTATAGTTTATTTTTATAGTATAAAAAAAGAACTATTTATTCTGTTATTTTTTAATCTCCGGTATTAATATAAATTGATTGTTGGTACAATACCTAATTTAATATAAAATAATATTCTACTTTTTGAAATGTATCGGGCCCTAATTGTACCTAAAAGTAATATATTTTTAGTGATATACCATATTGTAAACTATTTAATATTTCAGTCACTTAAAAAGTTAATTCGCATTGAATAATTGCATACCATTAAAGGAAATTTGAGCTATATAATACTTGATGGACATTTTCTGGGTATGCAAATACTTCCTCTAAATTTTGGGTTTCGTTCAACCGATTTATTCTCAAAACCTGAAACATCTACATATAAAAAGAAGCACAGGTCACTAATTATAATAAACTCTTCGCTCTTGGAATTACTTCCACTAAATATAATAAACTTCACCCTTGGAATTACTTCTATCACAATTACAATACATTCATTTGCATTGGCATTTTCTACTTTTCGATGGGAAACTTCAACTTCCCAACATTTTTTTAAATGATGTAACAATTCCTCTTGTGGTTACTTTTCCATAGATATCCTCATCTCTGTCCTCATGTGAATTCAGAGGCAATGAACATGAAAATTATTTACCATAAACATCGCAAACTAAAAACCTAATAAACAATTTTATACCGAATATAGAAATAAATTTAGTATTCTTACCTATTATCGTCCAAATCCATGTTAATATATAATTATTATCTTTAAATATATTTTTGGAACTGCCGGTTTTAGTAATTATTAAATTAAACGAACTAAAAAGTCTTAAAAATAAACAATTCTTAACCATAACCCCAAAAAATGCAGATCTCCTGTCAACTTTTTTTATTTTTTATTTATTCATTATTTTCCTAGTGACGTTACAGGTGGTATGCGCGAACTGAACGAAATTGGAGCCGCTATCGATCATACCTTGTATTCTTTGTACCATGGTTCAAATAATACCATGCATGGCAAATGTCAATATGACAGTAAATAATATTGACGTCACTAGTTTAAAAAATGAGCGATTCGGAAAGTATTCCCTCTGACATTGAAGAAGAGACATTCAGAGCCATTTCTGGATTGCTTCCAGCAAGATCGAAACAGAAGTATGCATATACATACTCCAAGTAAGAAAAATGGTGCACCGAAAAATCAGTACACAGCTATGGAAATGAAAAGGTACTCATAACATATTTTTCCAATTTAGTGCGAAATAAATGTTTTACAAAATATTTTTAGCCGACCATGCCAATAGGTATGGTACCTAGGCTATTAAGATCAGCAAATAGAGTTTTCTTAATTTCACTCAAAATGAGTTATTTGGGTCATAAATGACCTAAATACAAAATATTTTCATGGTGTCTGTCTGTCCGTCTGTCTGTAACACGATAACTCAAAAACCGCTAAACCGATTTTAACCAAATTTGGCACAAAAATACTGTGGCACCCGAGAATCTGGCCATTAGTTTTTGGTGGGTGTGGGGGGTTGATAAGGAGGTATGGGAGGGGGTTAAAAATTTTAAACCAAACCAAACCAAACCAAAACTCCAAAATTACAGTAGCTAGCGAAACGCGGTTTTCAATTTAAGACTAGGAATAATATTTGCAACAAAATTTGTAATAACATCAAAATCAGTCAAAGTCGCAGTTTTTGAGATAAAAAAATTGGAAAAATTCCTTTACTTTGAAACTAAGAGAACTGCCTACCAACTTTTTATTATCATATTTTAGTATGGGCGGCTATACGTGCCTCTCGGCGCCAATTTTTTGCTCTTTGGTAGTCATCTAAACAAGGAGTGTGGTAATGAAAATGCGTGAGTTAAGAAGCTCTTAACTCACTCAAAATGCGTGAGTTAAGAGCTTCTTTCTTCAATTAATTACATAATCACAATGAATAAATAGACTTTAAATATATTATTTACTAAATATACATATATTGTTTTAAAACACAGAAAAATGTCATAATATGTGCACTAAAAATATAAATATATTATTATAGACAAGTTTGGTATTGCAGAAATATTCATAATTTGGCTTAAGGCGGGTACACACCAAAGAAATATTTGTAAACTTGCTGGCAGCCCATTAGGGTGGGTCAAAAAAATCGACTATTTTTTTCACTTTATATTCTAAAAAAAAGGGTGGTAGACACCTTAAAAAATTCTCTTCAAGTATAAGCTATTACATACATACATACTGCTATTACTCGCTGACGAGTATTTGACACGCATCAGAAGATGGTCACGCAAGGCGTTTCTAATAATAAGAAAAAAAAGAGAAAACTGAAAGGTGGAGGACTTTCATATTAAAATTAAGAGCTCATACTTGGAGAGAATTTTTTGAGGTGTCTACCAACCTTTTTTTTAGATTATAAAGGTGGGTATTCACTTGCAACAAAACACTTCGAACGAACCAAACGCGCCGCGCGCTGTAACAAGTTTGTGTAGTCAGTACGTTGCGCCGAACCGAACCGAACGCGCCAGACATTTTCCGAAGCTTGTCGGTAAACGGGATTTGCTCAAAAGAATTTGTTCGTTGGCCGGTGTTCAGAGGATACGGTAGTTTTAAACGTTCGTTGTGTTTGAGGCGTTTTTAAACTGTACCTAGGTATGGAGTGGAACAGGGAAAAGTGTTTAGAGTTAATTGATGAGTTTGAAAGGCGGCCTATTTTATTAAATTAATAATTAATTATTAAATTAATTAAATTCTTCGTCCTTTCCTTTTTTTCTCTTTTTTGATGCCCGCTAATGCCTCTATAATTAAAAAAGCACCAGCGGCTATTTTAATTTCCAGATGAATCCTTATCGACAAACACACTAACACTGATTACTGGTGGGAACACAGCGAACACCGCAAACAGGCCGAACGCTCCGCGCAAAATGTTTTGTTGCAGGTCGTTCAGAGCGCTCCCGGAAAGTGTTTTGTTGCAGATTGTTTGGAGTGCGTGGCGCGTTTGGTCTGTTCGGAGTGTTTTGTTGCAAGTGAATACGCACTTTAAAATGAAAAAAAATAGCCGATTTTTTGACCCACCCTGCTACTACGATTTTATCGTTTACCCGCGTGAATTTTTGAAATACTTTTCGCGTTAGGTGTGTACACGCCTATATCAGCGTTTGACAAATGCCTCATAGAAATAAGTAAACACAGAAAGGCGACGGTTGTATTAAGGAATATTTCTCTAGTATTAGTTTTTTCTCTAAGTTAAATGTTGTTTTGTCACAAGAGTATTTTAACAAAATTTCTTGAATCTCGAGATATCCATAGATATAAAATAAATTTCAATACCTTACAACCTAAGTTATAGTCTGCGAAATGAATAACTTGGAATTTGACAGTTCCCGCGGGCTTTTCTAGTGTTAATTTTATTAGGTTAGCAACTTGCGGCCATGCTGACGCAATGCCGTCTCTAATAGAACAGCCTCGGAGCCAGATTTATTCACGTCACGCTAGTTAGATACTACGGATTAATAAATATTAATAAATATGTTCTAGAATACATGGAAAACATACTTATTCCTCGTATTTTTGGTTTGTATCATAAAAATTCCCGGTGCATGAATGAACGTGCCCGGTGGCGTAGAGGTACAGGCTCTCGTCTACCAATCTCAAGGTGTGGGTTCGATTCCCACACCCGGCATTTCATCAGCCGACTATTCTTATTAAATAAAAATAGTTTAGGTACCTAGGTCGACTCAGCCTTAAATGAGTACTTGGGGTTCACAATTCTGAGGTAATAATAGGCGGTTGAAGCCTAGTGCTAGCCACATTACCTTCCTTGTATACCGAACGGCTCTAGTATAGCAAGCTGTACCTTACTACTCCCAAGGCGTTAAACGCTATATACGGGAGCTATTATTATTATCATAAAAATCACAACCTACTAAAAAAATAATATTATTAAATAATTAATAATAAATACATCACTAGTAGGTATTGAATGTTTTTTTTGTTAAATTAGATTGATTTTCAAACCTCAAAATTTAAAATATATTTTACATTTTACCCAATATCTTATGTACCTATTCATTATTTGTATATTGTAAAACATTTGCTGCATTTGTACAGTTCATAGTTTATTTGCCAAATTATTTTTGTTAATATATATGGTATTTATTAACTAGGAACTATATGTAGTCAGTCGAGACTACTTTCTGCGTATTTATTAACTGTATATTATGTATATTTCATGCAAACTATATCATTTTTAAAATACAAACCAAAAATGCGAGGGATAATTATGTTTTCCATGTATTCTACAACATATTTATTAATCCGTAGTATCTAACTAGCGTGACGTCATAAATCTCGCTCCGAGGCTGTTCTATTAGAGACGGAATTGGTCTGATATTTAGAAATGTCAAAAGCTGATGACATTTTACTTTTGACAATTATGACATTTCGTATTGATTTTTGGAAGAAGAGGAAGAACTGTCACCTGTTTCATTATTTTCCTTTTCTATTTCACGAAAGTAAAAAGAGTTACCTATCTGACTCGTTCAGGAACTCAATTTAAAGAATATCAGTAACTTTTTTGGTAGAGGGATTTTATATTTACCCTGTGGGTAAAAAATAACGGTGAAAATTCAAAGTTATTCATTTTATAGACTATAGTAATAATCCAGTAAATAAAAACACAAAAAGACCCAAGTCTCTGTCTAATGTTGACTTTGACTTTTTAGACGCCCTTAGATGCAAAAAAAATGATCCCAAATGGACCAAAAATCAGTTTTTTGAAAAAATCTACCAAAATATGCAATTTACAAAAATTTTCTTGGAATAAAAAATGAAGCTTAGGCAATTGCCTACAAAAATGGTCCTTATACTTATTTATGTCGGATTAGTAGTTTTCGAGATATTCCGCTTTGAAGATCGCTGAATTTTCTCTCCAAGTCTTAACGCTCCGAAGGTTTCATAAGCGTATCATTGATTGATAGGACAAATTGTTTAATAACTCTGTTAAATTTTTTTTTTGATAATTCAAAGTTCATTTAAAAGGTAGAATCAACAGCTGTCACGTTTTGGAACTTGTTTGAATTTTGTCACATTTTATGACAATAAAAAAAACGGGCAAATTTATTCCTTGGCCCAAAAATTTTCATATTTTTACAAACTTATTCATATTTTCACTAATAATAGCTTATTTGTCAAGATTTTTTTAACAGTTGTTCTTAGAGTCTCTTCAAGCAAAAAATCTTGTCCAATAAGCTATTATTAGTGAAAATATGAATAAGTTCGTAAAAATATAAATATGAAAAATCTGCCAAAATATGAAATGCATATTTTGGCAAATATTTCCAAAAAATTGATTTTTCGGCCATTTGGGGTCATTTTTTCGGCAGTGTTGCAGTTTTTCCCTCTAAGGCGCAATGCACACTGAACGGACGTCAGGCGTGGACGTGGCACAGACTTATGGTGCTTCTACGTCTCTTCTATGTAATCCGATAGTCCAATGCACACAGAGGCGACGTAGCGCTGACGGCCACCATCCCGCCCTTGCCACGTCTCCTTCCAGTCGCTCGTGGCGTATAGGAACAGGCACGTCCGTTGAACGACACTTGTGGCGTAGTAAAAAATGCGAGACGATATTGAATTTACTCAGTTTTGTGAGGAAGCTGAAGCATAAAATCAAATGTTCCACCCGTTTTCCCCTTCTTTAGCCACAGTGGATAAACCCAAAATTGTCTGTTTTTTTATACATTAGCCAAGTACACCAAATCCAATATATCTTCATCTTCCTCAGAACTTGAAAAATCTATGTTCTAATCTAGTCGGTAATTACAGTTGTAGCCAAAACTAGGACTCTTTAAACTACTTCACCAGAGACTACACCTAAGGAATGCAATCCCGCAAATGCGGGATCCCTCTAAGATTCCGCGGGATCAAAGTTGCGGGATTTACCGTGCGGGATCCGCGGGATTACTACTGGGTAACTGAATCGATCTCGATTAAGATCAAACCGCTTCGTTCCGGGCCGATGCGTCGACGCTCGGAACCCGGGGGATTCCCCTTACGGCTTGGCCATTAAAAATAAGTGAAACAAACAGGCTAGTTGTTAGATTTCTTTCTGGCTATGTGCGTAAGTGAAGAAAAGCGTTTAACTAGTACTTGTGGACAATATCGTCAAATAAATTGCCAGACATAATTATTGGGACCAGCAAAATTTTAGGGTAAATTTAAAGTTGAATATCTCTTGAACTGAAAAAGATTTTGGGATGCGGTTTAGACCAGGTTTTAGATGAATCTATTGTGATTAAGATGCTGATGTGGTTTTCGAAAATATATTTAGCGAATTCTCGTATACAGGGTGTTTTATAAGAGTGTGAAAATTTGATCAACAATCTTTTTTACCGCAAATTTACAATTTTTTAAAAATCGAAATTTTTACCAAGTACGACGAATCTGTATTGAAATTAGAAAAAACAATTTGATCGGTTTTTTTATTTTTTTTTGTTTTAAGGAAAATACGACGTTTTTTCGAAAAATATGCATTTTTAGTCATACGTATGGCCCTAAATGCTACGAAAAGCTTTGTACATTCTGCATATGCCAAACAATTATTGATATAGAGTGTATCTAAAAGCAGATAACTAACACAAGTTAAAAAAAACTTCAATCAGAATAATATTTTTATTTATAAAATAAGTAGATAAATTATAATAAAATTTAAGTTTATTTAATATTAAATATATTTCTTGAACACCCTGTATACCTCGGTGTCCAAATTTCTGTACATCTAGTTTAAGATACACGCTCTATCAATAAATTGTGGGCTTATGCAAAATGTACAATGCCTTTTGTACCATTTTGTACCATTTAGGAATGTATGACTATTGTTTACAATCCCGCAATTTGGCGGATCCGCGGGATTGATTGCTTTAATCCCGCGGGGTTGCGGGATTGACAATTTCGTGCGGAATTGCATTCCCTAACTTCACCTCTCCGTTCCTAACTGACCGAAATTTCTCGTCACTACCCTGCCCCTTCTGTGTGGATTGGCACACGTCAGATCTCCGCCGCGTCCGTGTCCCGTCCTTGCCACGTCCTCGCCCATGTCCGTTCAGTGTGAATTGCACCTAAAACTACTCCCCAAAAAAAACGTCCCGGTTAGGCCGTGGTTTCCAACCTTTATTTACTGGATTACATAAAATTTATTAAAAATATTCTGTGGTATTATGTTTGAGGACCATGTGCCTTTTTAGGTTATGTTTCAGCTTAGAATGGTAGTTGCAGTAGCGACAGGGGAACTGGGGAAGTTTTTGACATTCGAATTTCTGATGACGCCACAAGGATTCGTAGTTCTTGTATTTTTTCATACAAGTGTTGCAAGCAAAACGGGAGGAATCTGGAAAGAAGATGTATATACAATTTTATGTTTAAAAAGATACAATGTATGATGGATCAAGAAATAAAACTTTTTGTGAAATACTAATAATATTTTTTTTAATAGGTGCTACTAACATTAATATTGACATAATTTTGTATATACATATCATACACTATATTTGAAACTAAAAAAACAATGAATTTGGTTTCTATCAAACCTTATACTTAAACATTTACGATCATTCACAATGTCTTAAAAAACACAATTAGAATTAATAGAATATCCTAACAACAGTTTGTGGTAGTCTGTTGTATCGACAGAGAAAGCCTAATAATATTTTCATGGGTTACACTTTTTAAGTGTGATTAAGTACAACAGAATATTATACAAATTACTACAATACACGCAAGTTCTCATTTACAATAAATATTTTTTTAAGAATTTAGTTTTAATAATACACTCAGATGCAGAAAAACACAACGGAAATTTAAATAAAATAAGTTTAAAATATTATATCTTTTTTATTTTTAACCGTATTTCACCCTGTATATGCATATCGGTTTAGATGAATACCTTGGACTTGCTGTGTTTCTTCTGAATATGCTTAAGTAAGTTGTATTTGAATTTAGCCATATAGTCGCAGCTGTGACAGGCAAAGCTGGGTTCCTTTTGACACTCGTACTTCCAATGACGTTTCAACGAATCCGCTGATCGGTACTTTCTAATACATTTGTGACAAGAGTACCATGCCACACCTAAAAAACAGACTAATTTTAAAATTAAATTTCTACACCCTTAAGTTAATACTGTTTAGTTTAAATATTCAGAACACATATTAAAAGAGTATGGAAAATAGTCTTTGACCATAAATACTTTTAACTGTAGTCTTGAAATTTCGCAGTAAGCATATCACAAATATTCTATGTTTCTCCATCTTTGTTATATACGGGTGACATGTGAAAAATTAGGCTATTTTATACTTGCGAAAACTTTATATTTTTGGAGCTCCCCCGTATACAAACTGAAATGCAGGAATTCCTCGATTTATGCTGGTGTTTTATGTCTTTAAAACACCGCGTATATTGAAACAAACTTTTTTCGCATAAACTATACAGGGTGAATCGTAAATAAGTGTAGATATTTTTGCGAGTGGTATATTGTATCTTGTAAAGAAAAATTTAAATTTTTGGATTTTTTTTTTAATTTTCTAACTTTTATCTATTTTTCCAAGGCTCCTTGATTAAAAATTAGTGTTTTTAACACAGCCATGGCACACTAGATTGAAATTTCAAATACGATTTTTTTTAATCGAAAATGTCAAAAGTTGACATATCATATCCCAAGTAGCATTTGGACGTTATCTAACGTCGGGTATACGTCGCGTTCAATAAACCCGACGTTGGGTACCAACGTCGGTTCGACCGCCTGACGACCCTTATTTGCACCTAAATGGGGAATACAGATTCGGGTCGCCTCGACGTCGGTATCTGACCTAATAGGGAATGTAATCCTACCAATTACCAACGTCATATTACGTTGGATTTTAGTCACTTAAAATTCGTCGCTAAGCACTTACGTTACGTTTGGTTTCATATTCGCTACCAAGAATACATAAAAACCTAACCAAACTACCTAATTACAAATGGATTCATAATCACTCCTGGAATATAACTATAAGTGCTATCTAATTTCATATTATAATAATTCTGAATCATTAATCCAGACATCAGTTTTGTCAACGGAAGTCAGTTTTTTATATATCTGATTAAAATACTCCGGAAAACAACGAGCGCCTTCAAAATTAGGTAGATTTATGAAATAAAAATATCTATAAAAAAGTAACTAGCAAAATATTTTTTTAATTTTCTAGCTGGTTTAATCCTAAAACTGTACTGTGGTTCCCCCAACCTCAACCTTATCAATATTATTCTACTAGAAATCGAAATGTGAATATAAATTTTAAAAACAAAAAACGATTTTAAAATGGCTGACAATCTGATACTTGTTAAGAATGGCGGATTTCTGTGTTCGACTTAATATGAACTACCAATATACAATTCCGACCGGGTCTCCAACATTAGTCGTCTCACACGACCGAAGTCATCAAACCGGACGACCGGCAATCGTATTATGACGTATATAATTCCAACGTACGCCACGTAACCTCACTTTGCGTATCAGTGATTTGTGGATTTATGCAACTATATTTTAGTTTTTGTTCTCTTCTTAAAAAAAATGGGCAGCCCCTTTTTTAAGCCTAACCTCACATGTGGGAGGAGGATGGGGTCTGGTTCCCTAAGCTAAAAAATGAAATTAAGATGCACCAGTGTAATGCAGCATCTCTTCCGGATAAAAAAGCGTTTATGGGTGGAGGCAAGACATCACTACTACTATTATTATTTTGCAAAAGCCTCGACCTCTTTCTGTAAAATGTAGATAAATGTGTAAATGCCTTTTTAGTATTTTTTTAGGCGTAATAAAAAAATGAGTATGTTTACAAAAACTTTTTATTAGGTTATATTCATGATGTTCATTAGGTCGCAAATGCTACTTAATGGGTTGTATTTACGGACGTATATAGAGATACGTATATTAGGTTATAAATATGAACATAAAATACAACAAAATATAATTGGACGTTACTTTAGGGATTATCAGTGAGACGTATCCTATTCGGACAACGGGTAGACGTCGGGCTAGTTCAAGTATATGTACGTCGTGCAAGCCAACGTGGAAACGACGTTGGGAAAGTAATAAAAATGGTACGTTGTTATTTTGTACGTCGACAGATCGTTGGATTTACCAACTCGGATCCAACGACGTCGCTTTTAATAGGAAAGCGACGTCACCGGTCGTATCACCAGCACCCGACCTAAATTTGCACAAAGTCTGACGTCGCTTTAGGTCAGATTTAGTTCGAAGTCAGATAGATGCTACTTGGGATGTCATTCTATTCAGATTGTTATTTTCTATAAAATAATGTAAAAGTATACCGTAGATGACATTTAAAAATCAAAATATGTAGTAATTTCCAGAGAAAAAGGAAGTGACCAACAACAATTGAATACGTCAATCAATCCTAATTTATGTCATATACTAACATACCAAATCTCGTTTTTTATCTAAAAAATTAAAAAAGATATAGGGGTACTTTTCAGATGCACCCGGTATACAGAGTGAGTCATAAATAAGCACAAATATTTTCAGGGCTGGTAGATCTCGATATTCTCTTTGCCGTTTTTCAAATAGTTTTTCAAGTCCAAAATACCGAGTTATTTTATTTTGAAAATTATAAAAAAATGATTTTTTGCTTAAATTTTAAGAACCACTGGAACTTTTCTGGGTTTTCTTTCTTGGTTTAATCGTACCTATGTTGCCATATTACCAAGAAATTATGTTTTTAACTAAAAGCTGAAAAATCCAATTTTTTTTAAATCCAAATTTTCAATTTTTTTTCCCGAAAGACACTTCATAATCGTGTTGGCTAGGGTCCAAATCTATTAAAATATTTGCACTTATTTAAGACTCACCCTGTATCTTTTTTCATAAAAAAGTTGAGTACATTATTATGGTTTATTTATTCACATAAAAACGTTAAAAATACAACAATTTATAAAAAATATATCATGTGAATATTAAAAAATTATACTCAAAAAAAAATTAAGAGAAAATGTGTAAAAAACACGTGAATTTCCACAAACTAAATTTTAAAGCAAAGTTTGAAATTTACTCGACTAAAAGTGTAATAATTTCTTTGTCATCCTGCTCGGAGTTGCTGTGTTTCTTCTTAATGTGCTTAAGTAGATTGTACTTGTATTTTGCCATATAGTCACAGACGTGGCAGGCATATCTGGGTTCCATTTGACACTCGTACTTCCAATGACGTTTCAGTGATTCGCGTAATTGATACATCTTGTCGCACTTATGACACATGTACCGCGTGACAGCTAAAAACCACTTAATTTAAAAATGTATTTCCACAGTTAGCTTATTTTTGTTTGAATATAGGTATACAAAGGAAGGCTAGGAACGTTTAGGCATAGTTTAAGGAAAAGAGTAGTTGCACTCTCGCAAATATTTTCTGTCAGTTTTTGCAAGCTGGCAGGTTGCAAAGCGTTTCAGTTGAATTCGGTCCGTCGAGCTGTGAGGTTCGAGCGTTGCCTCCGAGCACAGGGACGGATTGACAAAAAATGAGTGCCTTACTGTGCGCTGCTATTAATTGTGGAAATAATTCAAAAAATTGTTCTTTGAGTCTTTTAGATTTCCATCGGATGTAAATCGGCAAGCTGATAGTAATTATCAATTAACATTTAATTATATTTGTTTATTTTAGAAGCTGACATATTATGTAATTAATTAAATGTTATTATTTTTTTTAGCATGTGTGCAGAGTTTAAAAATAGTTTTTTAGATATACAGGTTGTCTCAAATATGCGCATGAAAATATTTTTTGGTCAGAACATTTTCCATAAAATTTTAATTCCAATAATAATTTACGAGATAATTTATATAAATTGGATTTTGAAACAATTTTAGAGTAAATATTTTGTACATCTAAAGTCTCCGCAAATTATTCATATTTTTTAATTGAAAGAATTTTATATTAGCATAATCTCTTATAAATTTAGTAGACTGTATTTTTTATGTTTTTTTTTATTTATTTTTTATTATAAGTGGTCGTAATATAACAATATTCAAAATATTATAGACAAAATATTGAGTTTATATTTGAGGGAAGAAAAGTGCCACACCTAGCTTTAAACCACCGTAAATATACAGGGTGGCCCATTAGTGCGAGGAAGTTCAATATCGTCGTCGTTGTGGAAGATGTGAAAACAATTTATTCATATGTTTCAAGGTTTATAAAGGGGTGTATCCTAAAATATTTTGTCATATACAGGGTGTCACAAAAAAAGTTATGGTAAAGTTGGTTTGATTTTTTTTATTATTATACATCATTCTATATACATTATTCTATATTGGGTATTTTTTATGGCGTCACCAAAATCGCAATATTTAAAATGGTGTATCTCAACTTTTTTAAATGCGACATTCTGTATATTATTTTTCTGTCAGATGCAGAATTAAAAAGTGAACATTTTTTTATTAATTTAAAGTGTTTCTAAATTTTTATCGCTGTTGCAGATATTCGCAGTATTATATTACGTATGGCTCCTTCAACAGTAAATTTTTTTCAAAGCCACCTAATATGATCTTTGTCTATCTTGTCTTGTCAAAAAATGTTCACCTTTTAATTCTACATCTGAAAGAAAAATAATATACAAGGTGTTGCATTTAAAAAAAATGAGATACACATTTTTTTAAATATTACGATTTTAGTGACGCCATAAAAAATATCCTGTATACGATAAAGTAAATTTTTCTACACGAATTTATTCCGATATGCTTCATGTTTAAGAAAACATTGCAAAGTATTAAAAAAGTTATATTCACTCTAGTTTTTACCACTTTTCGTATATAATGTTTTTAACCAAAGTTTTTTAGTAAATAAGAAATAGATTGGCAACACCGCAGTGTGCTTTTTAAAGCACACTGCGGTGTTGCACACTGATAATCACGTACAGCTGTGAAGTCTGGCCAATTAAGGAAACAACAAAACGAATGCTGGAAGCTACAGAGATGGATTTTTGGAGAAGATCAGTAGGCAAATCAAGACTCGAGCGAATAACTAATGAACGCATAAGAGAGATTATGGAAGTTAAACATACGATAGTGGACGACATAAAGAACAGTCAACTCATATGGTACGGGCATGTTCAAAGAATGGCAGAAATAAGAATCCCAAAGCAAATTATAAACTGGAAACCTGCAGGAAGAAGAAAACCGGGTAGACCGAGAAGAAGTTGGCAGGAAGGGATTGACACGTTTATGGAGGAAAGATCTCTCGGAGACGGTGCATGGAGAGACAGACAGACATGGAGAGATGGCATCGGAAGACGTAGAACGTTTTAAACCGATTATTTTTTTTTACATATAAATTAAACCCTAAATGGTTTAGAAGGGGCATATACTAAAAATATTTTGTTGTACGCAGGGTGTCATAAAAAAAAGTTATGATAAAGTTTAATTTTTTTTTAAATTGAAGATTAGAAATAGATGATTGGATTGGATTCAACATAAAATTCTGCATATGGTACACTATTTTTATTTGAAGCAATATACGGCCATTTTATTGGCAACACTGTATAGTACTGAAATAAAAATAGGGTGCTATATGCAGAATATTATGGTGAATCCAAATCTGTACAGAAAAATTGGGGGTGGAAATTGTGCAATTTAAAAAAAATTAAAACTTTATCATAACTTTTTTTGGCACACCCTGTACACAAAAATATTTTTAGTATATGCCCCTTTAGAAACCATGCAACTATGGCAACAACCATGTATCTTTGATAACAACGAAGATATTGGTCTTCCTCGCACTAATGGGCCACTCTGTATGTAGGTGATCAAAAACTATAGTGTAGTCTAGATCATATACGAGTATACTTACGTGGATAAATCAACGCCATAAATTTAGCATTAAAAAATATGTCTCCAACATCACGGCATGCCATTTTTAAACCTTCTTTATTGCACTTATGAAACGTTCAATAGCTTTGTCTTTTCCGGGGATTTACTTTGTGTATGCGCATTAAAAGTTGCACGTAAATAATCACAATTTTATACGGTTTAGAAAGTACAAATTAATCAGTGGCGGATACAGAGGGGGGGGGGGCATGGGTCCCGGCCCCCCCTAAAATCTGTAAATTGGGTTAAATCATAGATTTAGTAAGAACATATATCACATTGTGCATTTTAACCCGATCAAACAATCGGAGGTTGACTACGTACTGTAAAAACCAACTGAGATAAAGGAGGCGACATTGCCACATCTCAAATTTGCGCCTATCTACTTAGTTTGATTTGCAGAAAAGGTGACTTTAAAACATTCACCGGATATCAATAAATCTCAATTTCTTAATAAAATTAATAGTTGATTTTTAAAGAAGCATGCGTAATAATATGTTATTAACCAGAGGATATATGCGTTACTATTAAAAGACGTGTTTACTGTTTAATGTGCTGAAACGTCTAGAACCAGTGGCAACGTCGCTGCTAGTCTTCCAGAATGAAATGAGCCATCCGTCCCACCACCCCTCGCGACGGCCCTTGGTCCGTTATAGCGTACTACCTTTAGCTTACGGTGTGTTTGAAGTCGGAATCAAGTCCGAAGTGAACTTTTCAGTAGTTTTTGATTTTGTTTAACATACTTTTGAATCTGCGAATTTTCAATATGGTAGGACAATGTCAAATGTGTGGAAAAATAAGCTCAAATTACCCGAATTTGTCTTTTCACAGGTAGATATTGTTTCCGCCGTAATCGTACATAGGCGTCCCACAAGGGAAATTAAAATAATTTCTAATTATATTTGTTGAATTTTGATCTATTAAAACAAGAACGTAGTAACCGGTAATTGAATTATAATTCGTCTCAATTACTACCTAACTGTTGTAGATCATAACAAATTTGAATATAAACGTTGCATATATTTGAAACTTTATTATATGCCAGAAAGTAACATTTTTTTTAAAATTGCGTCATATTTTGGTCATTATATACGATATTCTAAAGGATTTTGCTCAACAAATAAACAAAGGTGTTTATCGGTCCTTTTTTACATTTTATTGCTTTATTATATGTTATATCTGCCCCTTCGGTCTTGTTTAGACAAGTTTCTACCACCGTACAATACAAATACCTCTTCTTAGAGTTATTTGTACGGTGTGTTTACCTTCTTTTAGAATGGGACGAACTGTAAATAATTCTTAGGCTACTAGTTTTATACATACCTATATACAGATTAACCCAGGCCTCCAAAAAAGCTTTTTACCTATTACGTTTTTGGTTTGTGATTTTTATTTCAATCTTTACATAAGATCGGGGCCATTGTAACGTACATTTTCAAAATATTTTTGTCAACATACAGGGTGATTCAAACCGCAATACATATGCTTAATGCAGTTCATGAAGATTGGGACGTTTAACTAAAATTTGATTGTCTGATTAAGCTACCTAAGTAATGGATTTGTAAATAAACGTAATATTCATTATTATGCGACAGAAATCACATACTGTAGCACACAGATTTGATACTTTTAATGATAAATGCCCTCTATTGAGGGACTAAAACGTAATTGCCTCGTATCAGAGCCATCATAATACAAGAAGAAGACCGAAAGTCAAATCTTGTCTTATATTTTCAAAAAAACACAATTTTCTCACTAAAATAAATATTGATTTTAGGTATAGGAAGTTATTAATAATACAAGATTAAACAACTATTACACAGTATTTCACAGGAAGCTATCGATTGCGAACTAACTAAATCGTTACTAATTACTAATTTTGAAAAGTTCTTTTTAAGATAAAAAAAGATAAAACTAAAACCTAAACTATCATTTGAGATTAAACAGGAAGTTCTAAATAATGTTGCCTATTCTAAACAAGAAAAAATTATTTATAAGTTTTATAACACCTCTAATTAAATTTGGACGAAAAGAATATTTCTGTTTGCTGTAGGTAATTTTCTCAGAGATTAAACGGGAAGTTCTAAGTTCTCTTCTTCTCCCAGGGAAAATACGTAAATAAAAATGAATTTTTAAGTCAAAAAAAGTCAAAAGGACAAGTTATTCCAAAAAAGGACTGTCCTTTTCAAAAAAGGACAGGTGGCAACCCTAGGTATCTCTGGAATGGAAATTTAATGGCAAATCTACAACTTTAGTTTGAAAATATGTTCCGGCCACCCATGATTACAAAAATGTCTAAAATGTGCTTTACCATTGCCTCCATATTCTAAAAAAAAATTGAAAGAAAAGTCACCAACCACAAACCTAATATAGAACTGTTTCGGAAGCCTGAGAACTGTTTCGGAAGCCTGAGTCACCCTGTAAATATTCAAAAGTAACTGAAAGTTTATAGAGAAGTAACTGAAAGTTTAAATTGAATATCGACGTTGGAGCGATTTTCGAAAACTACCTATTAACGTTTCAACATAAGTATATGTGGGATATTAATTATATTATTATATTAGACCTTATAACAAAACTCATCTAACGAAAAAGTGTTAATGTAGTATATTAATATGGAGTAAAAATTTTACTAATTACTTTACTTTAACTTTACTAATTAAATTCATTCCTAAAAACGATACGCCACTGGCCATTAGAACAATCCAAATGCGCCTAGTTGCCGGCTGGGTTGCCGGGGTCGGAAATTTTAGACTTCTCTGTCTCTTCTGTCTTTGTTTGACACATTGGAATGTTTGATACACTACCAACGAGTATTTATGAATGAGATGTTCGGTCTATCTTTATAATGTCTTTGGGTTAAATATTAGGCTTTTGGGTTAAAAATGGCGCCCTAAAAGGCATATTTTGCATTATTTTTTATTTGGGCCCCCCCTAAAATAAATTTCTGTATTCGCCCCTGCAAATTATACATTGTTATGGAAACCAACTTTTCATTGTCATCATATTGTCATAATCTTGTCATAATCATATGTCATAATCACAAAACATCGTCATCATCTCATTTCCTTTGTGTAACTACGCTTGTCTTTTGCGCTTTTTATTTTAAAAATTGTATCAATTACTCTTTTATCGACCGCTTTTATATAGCCAAGGATGCAAGTGTGTTCAGTGAAAAGTTAATTTTAAGTTTATGCAATTATATTTCGATTTTTTTTCCTCGGACTTTCTAAATACCCGTAAAATGACTAGAAAGTGTTTGGTGTGTGGAAGTTCTAATATAAAGGTCCCCGAATTATCTTTTCATAGGCAAGTAAAGTATTCAGTTGTTCTTTTATTTATATTAAACCATGCACATGGCATACTTTTTGGTTAGATTTCCTAAGAATATGGTTATTGGTACGGAGTGGCAAAATGTATTTTTTGTATAATTTAATTTTTGTGACAGTAAACATTCAATTTCTTGTTCAAATATATGCATTTTACAAATTAAATTTTAAAAATTAATGTTCAAATTTGGCGCGTGGACGATAGGTCCTCGGCATGGATGGGTAGAGTCGAAGCACCGCGAGTGCAACAAAAAAAGAAGATAAATGGAAGTCGTTGATATGTTTGCGACAGTTTCCACAGTCATTTACTTATCCACGTAAGTATATATGATCTCGGGTTTTAATGATATTTGAAAAGCAGTAAAGTATACTAATAGTGCTGGATATACTTGGAGTACTGATCGTAATCTATGTCTCTGTGGCGGTGCTTCATGTGCGATATCACGTGAGCTTTTTGAAAGGCCTTGTAGTCGCAATAGCTACAACCGTACCGTGGTTCTTTTTGACATTCCTTGGTCAGGTGACGCCACAGGGAACTCTTAACCTTGTACCTTTTCCCGCATTGGGTGCAATCGTACCGACCTGAAACTATCAAAAAATTACAACGAAAAACTGGCAACATAAGAAAAAGAAAAGTTAAATAATCTTAGACTAATAATAAATCTAAATACATATAAAACAAAGTTGTAGCTACACCATTTATAACTTAAGAAAGGGCTAATTTTTTTTCTATAGGCTTGGTAATGCACATATTTGTTCAATTTATTTCTGTAATCTGTACAGGGTGGGTCAAATCCGACGCTTTTAAATGGAAACACCCTTTTCTATAGGGGATAGACGAAAACTAATATCGGTATCTGGAGCTCAATTTTTATCAAAAACATGATGGTGAAAACCGCACATCAATATCTGTTACCTTTTCGGAGTTACGGGGTGTTTTTCAAAAATGTGCATTTTTAACAAATCGCTGTAACTTTTTTGCTATGGAAAATTTTGTATTTTTATGAAAACATTTCTAAAGCATCTTTTTACGTAGAATTTATTGGTTTAAGTATAATTTTTTTAAAATTAATGTTTTAAAAGTTATCAACAGAAAAATTGATTTTTTAGGGTAATTTTTTTTTGTTAAAAAATTACGTTATAGAATACAGAACTATTATAGGTATGGTATGAACTAAAAGCCATGTGTAACAAAAAAAACGCCAAACCAAACCAAACCAAACAAAAAAACGCAGACTTTGGCCCAAAATCCCAAAAATAAAAATATATTGTTTTAAAAAGCGAAAATCAAAACGATTCCTTTATTCTTTAATTTAGTCTTAGTTGCCTAGCTACCTACGAAAGTTTAAAATTTTTACTTCGTTGTGCAACAAACTGATTTTTGTTTACTCGAAACAGTCTTTTATTGAAAAACTTTTTTTCTTCGACATTACTTAAATTCGTTTAACTCGATAGAAGTTAATAGTGAAATTTTTATACAAAAATGGTGCCATAAGAACAAGAATATATTATATTTACGACATTTCTTTATTCTGAAAAGACCGACTGATCGAACAGTTTTGAGGAAGTTATCTTTTGATTATTTGTAATAATTGTAAATAAAGAAATGTAAATAAAGAAATGTATAAATTAGCGTTGTACGAGAAAATATTTCCCAACATAGTTTTTTATTTCCATTTTTCTAGCCTTTTATGAGCTGTTGAGATATTGCTGCATCTAAAGTTTTTCGAGATAGAGAAATCTCGAAAAAATTTCTCGATCTCGAAAAATCTCGAAGTCATTTTCTCGATCTCGTCTCGAATTTCGAGAACCTCGTGAAACCTTAGTCAAGGCCGTGGTGTGTCACGGTATTCTCAGATGCTACCGGCGGAGACTGCACCAAGCCTATACCCTTGTATATGAATTTTTAAAGTAGCTCAACCTAAGACGTTTATGGATGTAAAGCACCAGATGGCGGGGCGTATTTCACAGTCTTTTACTAGAGAAAAATATTTTTTGTTACTCTGAATTTTGAAGCGGCCAATAAAAACAGAGAAAATAAAAATCGATAATTTTCGGACTGTGCCAATTGGTTACTAATCGACCAGATACTTTTTGTCTATTAGATATGCTATAAAAGCTGGTAATTATACAATTCGACCATTGTAAATACCCGACAAATTCCGCAAGGCCGACGAGGTCGATGTTTTTCACTGATAAGAAAAAAAAAATGTTTGTTTAGATAATTTTCGAGATATATTTTCTTTCTAAATGCACATTTTAAAGTATTTTATATTCTTTGTCCGCTTGATCTATATACTGGTCGCACGTATCGAAGTTTTATTTCTTGTAGTTTTAAAATATTTCCTTGTTTCTTTGTAGTTGTAATGTAAAATTAGATTAATTTATTAAGTTTGATTATAATGTTTAGTGTAGACTACCAGAAGAAATCTAGTAGTGTTTTTATATTTTATTTTGAAGTTAAGTAGTAGGTGAAGGGGTAATTTGGTCAATTTTTCTTTATGTTTGATTAATTAATAAGTTTGATAATTTGTTTAGTGTAGAATACAAGAAGTAGTTTGTGTAGTGTTCTTGTAAGAGATTATATTCATTTATTTTGTAGTTGAGTAGAAGGTGAAGGTATTTGGGTATTTTTTTCTTTTTGTTTTTCTTCTAATAATTATTGTAGTAGTTCTTTTAAATATTGTGATAGATACATTATAATCTTCCTCCTACTTTTCTGGTAGTTGAATATACGAAAAAAATCTGATCAAATTTATTTTAAGTGACATTAATCTAGTCTTATTAATTAATTAAATTAAACTAGTCAAATAATATTAATTGCAATCAATTATTAAAAAATAATAATTATTTTAGAAAATAACTTTTGAAGTGGAGTATTATTGATAAAATTTAGCCAATTTTTTTTACCCAGTAGCGTATTTCAATATGATCTTATCATTTATCACTGTATAATAACTTTGTTGTGGCAGAAAAATATACCAGTTAGTTTCAAAAGATTTTTTTTTCAAACGTCACAAAAGTATTAATTTTTGCGACGAGATTGACAATATAAAAAAGTCATTTTAACGCCTAGGCATAAAAGTAAAGCACTTTACGCCTAAGCATAAAAGTATATTATAAATAAGTAAATATATTATTAAAATGACATAAGTCTCAAATTCAACGAGCCGTAACCATAGTTTCTTGATATATAATTACTCATGGTACAAAGAAAACTTGAAAACAAGGTATGGTCGATAGCGTCTCCAATTTCGTTCAGTTTGCGCATATCGCCTGTGACGTCATATGCCATACAACAAAATATCCGTATTGTTCAATTGCCACTAATAAAAAAAAGACCTAAAATAGGGAAGAATTAAATAACCCCTAAAGTTATGTAAAATCATCGAGCTGGACATTTGAAAAGTTATGACACATTATACACATTTATTATGTGTCATCTGTTTGAAAATTTGAAATTGGCGCGTGGAGCTTGCTGACCCATATTGCCGTTATCACCTGTGACGTGGTGACCAACCTGCGCAATATCATACCTTGTTTTTTTATGTATCATGATAATTACTTACAAGGTATGAGTTTTAAATATTTTTATATTATTTGGAACGTTTGAAATTGTTTAAAACATTATTTGTGGCGTTTGAAAAAAATAGCATGTTCTATTCGGAGTATATTCGGAGTAAAAATGACTTTTGTGCTTCGGCTGTATGTCAAACCTACAGTCTCGCCACGAAAAGTGTCATTTTTACTCCTAATAAAACAATATACTAGAAAGTTTTATGGTTTAACGGGCTTTGTGAGTTAAAACATAATGATATTTTCAGTTTTTATAATTCTTAATCGAAAATAAACGGCGTCAGCGATGGCTATGAAATGAAGATCGCTGTCATTTTATATGTAGATTTATGTGGGAAATGTCGTCGATCGTCATTTCCCTGCCAAAACGCCGTTTTTCTTTTCATATTGTACAAAGTTAAAGCAAACTTGACTCTGACCATGTTTTACGCTAAGAAAGATTTATTTCGTGTAATAAAGATTTAAATGGTGTATTAAGTACATAATATTTATTTAATTGTCAAATAATATTATTGAAACAAGTGCCAAGTTTTATTTTTAATTAAGAAAAAAATTGTATAAACGTTTAGTTTTCAAAAAAAATATTATCTTAAATTCGTAAAACCTCAATTTAGAATAAAATGATCGAAGAATGAAATAAAATTTTATAGCCCTGGGTCAAACCGAAATAAAGTAAGTGTATGTAACTTTTTTTAAATATTAATAATTACCAGTAATTAGCATTAATGTACCAACATATTGAAAATTGTTATTTCTTTGTTAAATACGGTTTAGAATCCTTAAAATAACAGCAAAAATAATCGAAAATTAACAAAGAAATAATAGTTTTGTTTAAATTTCTTAATCAGCTCAGCCCTATTATAGTTCGCAAAAGTCCGAGCTATATTATTACATTACTCTGAGGGAAATACCGCAAATAATCGATATTTTTGACTCCGCCCCTAATCACATGCTTCATTCTTTTAAAGCTTTACGATTTGTTCACCAGAGGCAGCACATTTTGTCGAGAGGTTGACCAACTTTAAGAATATATAAACAAGGCCTATACACAAGGTTTTGTTTGACATATTTTGAACAAACAGGTAAGACTGACAGGTAAAACGCTAGATGTAGACAAGGCTTAATAGCAAAAAAAAGTTTTAAATAAAAGAAACTATTTTTATTTTAAAATATTATTTATTAATTCCATTTTGTGTATACAAATAAATATCTATACATTAGGCTGTCCGTTATTTACAAAGTTGATCATTTCTCTCTCGACGCCCTCTAAATTTTTAGTTTATTGTCTAAAAAACAATAACATACCATTGTAAATCCTTAATATTTACAATAAACCTTGCCCCAAAGACGATTCATTTCCCATGAAAATACATACATATTCTTATACAGAATTGAACGCTCTACAAAAAAAAGTCTCTTACACTTTTTCGATAAACCTACTCTTTCAAAAGTTATTCACGCTTAAAGTTAACCACTCGGTAAATTCCTAAATTCAACTTTTTTGACAAAATTATGATTATGTTTGACAAGTTTAATCTGTTACTGTAAAAATATACAATTATGATGGTGTTAAGGTTGGGAATTAAGAAATATTCAAGTCTAATGAAGTTTAAACCATTTAAGCTGATTTAAGTATAGAGCTGATTTATTTTAATAAACATTATTTATTAAAATAAATCAGCTATACTTAAATGGTAGGAATAACTTTTGCAGGAGTAGGTTTACCGAAAAATTGTAAGAAACCTTTTTTGTAGAGCGTTCAATTCTGTATAAGAATATGTCACTGTGATTTCACTTTTTGTCTGCGAGAGAAGAAGATCGAGAGAAAAAAAAATATTTATAAAAAGTGGCAAATTCCCATGTATTTTAAATGGGATATACAGGCCCGGCAACGGATCTCTAGGCATAGGAATTACATGCATTGGAATGAAACGCCTATAAAAAGTCTATGCTTAAACAGAGATGGACAACAACTTCCCCGTTTCCACTTCCACTACGACTGTCTACTTAGACAAACTCCAATAAGATAACAAATTTTGGAAATTCCGCCACCTCCCATCCACTCATGATACCCATCTCCCTGCCCTTTATTTATCGCCATTATTTTATTTCCCTTCCCGCGCCTCCGCACCTCGCTATTCTGACTCCCGTCAGTTCATCACAGAGTTGCCAGGTCTACCGGTTTCGTCTGTAAGCTACCGATCTACCGATTTAAAGAAAAATCTAACGATATATTCAACTGCGTCTTTAGTTTTTACAATAGAAGCACTTATAAAAAGCTGACTTATTTGACTAAAAATTAAGCGACTGCCGTGTTGGAATCTGTATAATTTGACTTTATTATTGTTTCATTAAATTTTATTTAGTAATAACACACATACAGGTCATCGTTCTGTCTAGTTGCAGAGTTACAGAGATATTCCTAAAAATCCTTATTACTCCTTATTACTCCTTATTAGGCGCGGTATTGGCGACATGCCCGAAGAAGTTGATATCTTTTGAAAAGATTTTATTTCATTCATCTACTAAAGTTGAACCCATATTTTCCCCAAAAAATGTAAACAAAAAACAAAATTTAAGTTAAGAAACAACCTAAATTCGGACAAATATTTTAGTGATTTTCCCGTCAAAAATATATTAATATGAAAAAGAGTTGAGAGTTGCTACAGCTTTCCCATTGAAATGAAATTAATTTTAGATATCACTGATCAAAATTTGTACAAAGGTAAAAAGTGACTGCTACACTAATTTGTGACTGCTATCCCTACTTGTTATAGTTTTATATGTTTTTATTAATATATTAATATTATTTAATTCAATATTTTTTTTAATATCAAATAATATACCTAGCTATTTCTAATTCTTGTTATATTTATTATATTTGTATTTTATTTGAGTGATCTATTATTACGACACATAGGAATGCTAATTTTGGACTTAAATATTATATTTTATTTCGTTTCTGTACTTTTAATTTTTGTTGAAGATCTACCGAGAATTTTGTTCTCGTATGGAATTATAATCTAACCAACCCGGCAACCCTGTTCGGCTACTCCTTATAAAGTTTTTTTCGGCCTAATTCCTTTGTCACAGCCGCGGCTTTGTCAAGCGCCGCCGCCGACCGACTGTGTCGGGGCGACTGCTAGGAAGATCGTACAGTATTGCCATTTCATAGAATTGCACTTGCTATTTTAGAAATGATTTCAAAGTTTTGCATGTTACTTTTCGTTTTAGAAAGAAGTTATGTGCCTAGAGAAAACATTCTTAAAATTGTTTCGTACTTTATTTAATATTTCATTAAGTAGGCAAGATAATGGGATTAGAAGATTTAGGATTTTGACAAGCCAACATAATTTCGATTTAATTGAATGGCAACACTGTCCGTCCTGTTTCTATTTTTTCGATTCTGTTCTATTAGTAGGCGGTAGCCCCCACACAAGCGTCTAAAGACCCGCCCGGCGCCCCCTCTCGCAGGGGCTCTCTCGTCGTATCACTTCTATGATCACTTCCCCTATACGATGGTAGGGAAAAGACACTTTATCCGTCTCTGTTGCACTGCAGTGTATTTTGCAGCCTTACCATCTTTTTTTATCGCATTGAAAACCTCCTATTGCTAATATTCCTTTGCCAGCAGTGTATATGAATCGTCTTTGATGCAAGGTTTATTGTGAATATTAAGGGTTTACAATGGTTTGTTATTTTTTTTTAGATAATAAACTAAAAATTTAGAGGGCGTCGTGACAGAAATGATCAACTTTCTAAATATCGGACACCCTACTATGCATAGTCTTCCCATTAGACGCCCCCATGTTGTTTGTTTGTGTGTCTGAGCCAGCAAGATTTGAAATGAAACTTCGCTGGACAGTGCCGGCAGAAAAAAGTGGGATCCTTGTGACATTTGTACTTTTCGTGCATACATTTGGCAGACCTGGTGTTGAATGTTTTGCTACAGATTTTACAGACGTGTCTCCTCTTTAAAGTTACTAAAAAATATAAGTTAACATTCAATTTAAAATCGGGACATTTTTCACTGAAATACACTAAAATAAAAAAAAAACTAAATCAGGTTAAGAATATATATCATATAATCGAAAAAAAAACGGCGTCAAACATAGCTGAGGAATGGTAACCAATGATAATTTTGTCGAGCTCAATCTCTAGATGTCATTTACTAAAAATTGACATAAAAAGCTAATAAATTGAAGGATTTGAGGGATATGTTTGAAAAAGTGACATATAATGCTCTGTTTTAATATAAATATTATTTTCAATTTATTTTTGTAATATGTATATTTTCTGTTTCCACAATAGCCTGCAAATTTTGTGGAAAGCCACCAAAAAATATACACATTTATGCAAATGCCTAATATAATATTAACGCCGCTTAAAAATTAAGAGAAGAAATTACCCAACAATTCGTGTGGTCTGTTTTTGTTTACATGTTTTGTTCATTATTTATAGTGATATTGGTCCAGTCATCTTAGGGGTTTCATCTCGGAATTCGAAATAACCGGCTGTAAACTCGTATAAACCTTTATTTTAACATCCTAAAACATGTCTCAAAACCTACATATGATAGCGTATGCGCGACTTGTAGATATCCGAGGTCAAAGGTAAAAAAATCGATGTTTTGTGCATTTTTTGCAAATATCTCGTTCCCTTTCATATTTACGCTATTTGTATTTATTATAAATATTGTAGAGGATAAAATTCTCTACAACTTTTGTTTGAAAAATTTTTTTGCACCTCAAACCGTTTTTGAGATAGAGGGCGGTGAGCGCAGAGTCTTTCATTATGTACGGTATCATTCAAGTTCAACCTGTAGTCTCGGTCAAAAACACGCCGTATAAAGTCCGTTAATTGTTGAAAAATATATAATTATAAATAATTTGCATTCTTTCATAACAGATCATATTGAATATAATAATTTTTTTCATAAATTAAGTATATCTTCAATTAATAACACTTACCTCTTTGTACAATTGGAAAATTATTAACAGAAATACTTTAATTACATTTTCTTTATAGTTAGATTTATACTAATTACATTTTAAGTAAATATAAAGACAAGAAATACATTTTTAATTCATATGTCTATTAAAAAACACGATTTCATACATTTCTCATGGTTGAAATTAAAAAAATTGAATAAAAATTAAAAGAACTCCATGTTCTTATTTTTAGTTTTCTTCTTCTTCGTCATCGTCGTCTGGTCGTTGTGGAATTTCAAATTCTTCTTCATTTTCATCTTCAACCACATCACGCTATCATATGTAGGTTTTGAGACATGTTTTAGGATGTTAAAATAAAGGTTTATACGAGTTTACAGCCGGTTGTCTTGAATTCCGAGATTCCTACCCTATTTCGACTAAGATGACTGGACTATATAGAGTAATTTTTATTAAAAATTATTTTAAATTTACTTCCTAGCACACAGCCAGATGATATTTGTACACAGTACACAGGTACAGTATCAAGTTGTTTATAATGATTTTCTTAGCTTTAAATCAACTGTTCTTTGGTGTTTGATTTGGTTTGGTTTGGTTTGGAACAACACTTTTCCTCTTGCTAGCTCGTGTGTCACGACCTTGAATTTTTATTCCCAGCGCACGCAAAGGAGTTTCACTTCAAAAAGTTATAGGGGTGAACCATTTTTGAAAAACACCCGGTATATTTAAAATCGGAAAAATAGATCTTTCAAAATATACAATTTATTCCATTAAAAATATTCCACAGTTTTTGTATCTTATTTTAAATAAATAACTCTATTCAAAAATAAAATAACACATTATTTGTCTCATACAAAATTTATTTAAACAAAATATATACATTATAAGGATACAAATAAAGGTTTCAAAAATACAGAATACCTGGCAACATTTTTAGGTTATTAACTTATATTATAAATGAGATCTTTACTGGAATAATACCATAAATAAAGTAACTAAATAATTAAGTAAGAAATCATTATTAATATACAGGGTGAGTCTTAAATAAGTGCAAATATTTCCAGGGGTGATATATTTCGACCCCAGGAACACGTCTATGAGATAATATTTTCGCAAAAAAAGGGGGGGGGCGTGATTTCCTGTATATTTTAAAGAACTTTTTAGAACTGCCTGTTTACCGCAAATTGTCCACGGTATAATTTGGTAATCTCTAATATTACCATGGTTACGGCACTAAAAAAGATACAAATACAGAAAAAATCCGGTGGCTCTCAAACTTTTTTAAAAATATTTTTTTTTAATTTTCAAACTTGAATAACTCGGTTATTTTGGACTTATTTGAAAAGCGACAAAGGGAAAATATGTTTCTTTTATCGAGATCTACCAGCCCTGAAAATATTAGCACTTATTTAAGACTTGCCCTGTATATTTGGCGATATAATTACGGAAAAAGCCGAAACACCCCGAAATCATACAAAAGCTTTGCGTCTCATCCGCTGCAAGAATAGTGCCACTAGTATTTGCATTGTTCTTCAGAGCACTTTCCAATCTAAACTTGTTTCATTTATCTATGGATAATACTGTATGTCTACGTTTTATGTGAGTCTGTAAGTGGACTTTCTGACGGGCCTTGTAATTACAATTATGACAGGAAAATTTCCTTTCACATTGGCATTCGTAATTTTTGTGCTTTCCCAAGGCACTGGCCGTCTGGTATTTTCTGTGGCAAATGTCACAACTGAACCGGCGCACTACAAAAAAAAACTTCCTTAGTATATTTAGGTATTATTTTAAGTACATTTACAGTAATAACTATCCAAATCATAAATAAGATCCAACATAAGAAGCCTAATATTGTTATTTTTTAAAAAACAAAGAAATATATTTTTTGGTTTTCCTAAAAAAATTAAAAATATAAAAATATACAGGGTGTTCTATTTAAAAAATACAACTATAATATTCTTTTACTTATTTGGGACACTCTGTATCTTGTAAAAATATTTTTAAATTGTAGCTCTAACAGTCCTTCAACGAACCCAAAACTTACAATTTGTAAAAATCTAATCGTTTAGCTACAATACTCCGTGTCGTATGTGGTGAACAACCCTGTATAAGTGTCAGCTGTCATTTTTTAAATAAACCAATAAAATTGCATACAATCAACGACGGACGACGCATGACGAATACATGTAACTATGTATCCTAACTGTATAGTTCGGTTATTAAAGCTTCGTCTACACATAACGTTTTATCTGTTAGTTTTGCGTGTCAGGTAAAATTCACGGTTAAAACTGAAAGAAAAAAAAAGGAAAGAAATGGTAGATTTTTATTACATTATATTTTGATTCATCAACATTGAGTGCTACATATGAAATACTAATTATTTGATTAACAGAAATTGAAAATATTATTTATTAGACTAGTAAATTAATATTGGCATGTTTCTATATTCAGCTTTTTTTAAATATAATCCTATGTTTGAGGAGTTGTAAGAATATTTACTAAAATTATTTAATATACAGTTATATTTGGAATGTATGGAAACATAAATATCTATGGAAAAGAATAATGCCCCTTAAGGCTGTTTTAAACGTATCCAGTAGTTGACGTCAGGCTCCCTGGTATGGTAGTGGTACTCTGTAAAAAGTTTTTGGTGATAGAGATACACCCCAATAGAAACACCCCGCTAAAATTGGGTCACTGGCGTACCAACTTTATTGGTACCGGCTGCTGAAGAACTTCCATATAATCCTCAGTTGAGATTTTAGATTGTATGACTTTGACAAAAGCAATTATCCATGTAGCGCGGTTTTACAGAGGTTAGTTCTCCATCTCCGATATCAGTCATACCAGAGTTTATGGATTGAAGGGTTTATGGCTAAAGAGCAGACGGACCAGTGACACTGCCACCAGCTACTGGATACGTGTAAATCAGCCTAAGTAAAAAAATAAGTAATATTTTAAAGGATAAGCTATAATACTGATTACATGAGATATCCCTAAGAAATAATACAATAAATTAACATGAAAAAAAAACAGTGTGTGCACTATGAGCACATATTTGAAGTGAAATTTCTTGTGCTATTAAATTGAAGGAAGGAAGTGCTATTAAATTGAAGGATTTGAAGGATATATATTTTTTATGAATGCTTTTTATAAACAAAAAAATTAGAGTTAATATATAATCGTATACTATTCTAGCTTTATAATTTTATGTTTTTTTAATGTTTGTTAAACATTTCATAGAAATTAAGATAGCGATACAACTTTATAGGCAAATGTTAGCGTTATTCCATGCACCATCAAAGAAAGATATGTTACAGCTTTGTTATTTTGCCATACAAGGGAAAAACGAGAGTAGCCTACGCGTAATTGCTTTTTTCTCTGTTAGAAAAATATGTTATCGATATATTAAAAGAAAGCCCCTTACTAGTTTGGTGACAGAATGACCAGTGGCCCGTGGCTAACATTATGTTGGTAATGAATGACCTAACCTAAAGTCAAGAATCGTGTTTTTTTAATTCCTTTGAATATTAAAGATGTATTGAAATCCTTGGAAACTGGGTATACCCATTAATATTCTTGATATAAAAAGTGCATTTTTGATTATTTGCTTGGGCTAGGATATTAAAATATTGGTTAAAATATGGTTGGATTGTAGGACATAAATAGACTTAAGTATGGCTATTTGTATATAATATATTTATAAAGTTAATATAGTCTGTGAAACGAATAACTTTGAATTTGACAGTTCCCGCGGGCTTTTCTAGTGTTAATTTTATTAGGTTAGCAACTTGCGGCCATGCTGATGCCGTCTCTAATAGAACAGCCCCGGAGCGAGATTTATGACGTCACGCTAGTTAGATACTACGGATTAATTATGTTGTAGAATGATGGAAAACATAATTATTCCTCGTATATGTAATTTTTAGGATTATATTCACACTATTTTTTTCATATGACATAACACTGATGAAGGCTATAAACGTTAGCTATAACAAAAAATTTTAGAATAATTTTACATATAAAACGCCTTTTTTTCTATGATATTGTATTATTTGCAAATATAATTTTTCGAACATTGATGCTTGCAAAATATACATATAAATTTTGTGAATGCAAATAATAATACATCACTATTAGTAGATATTGAATATTTTTGTTAAATTAGATCGATTTTCAAAAACCAAAATTTAAAATATATTTTACATATTACCCATTATCTTATGTATATTCATTATTTGTATATTGTAAAACATTTGATGCATTTGTATGGTTCATAGAGATTAATTTGTCAAAGTATTTATTACTATAAATAGGTATTCATTATATGTATATATATAAATACATATATATATATATATATATTCATAGTATTATATATATATATTTATATACTATATATATATATATATATATATATATTGTATTTATTAACTGTATATTATGTATATTTCATGTAAACTATATCATTTTTAAAATATACAAACCAAAAGTACGAGGAATAATTATGTTTTCCGTGTATTCTACAACATATTTATTAATCCGTGGTATCTAACTAGCGTGACGTCATAAATCTCGCTCCGAGGCTGTTCTATTAGAGACGGCATTGGTCTGATATTTAGAAATGTCAAAGGCTGATGACATTTTACTTTTGTCAATTATGACATTTTGCGTTGATTTTTGCAAGAAGAGGAAGAACTGTCACCTGTTTTATTATTTTCCTTTTCTATTTTACGAAAGTAAAAAGAGTTACCTATCTGATTCGATCAGGCACTCATTTTAAAGAATATCAGTAACTTTTTGGATAGAGGGCTTTTATATTTGCCATGTTGGTAAAAAATAACGGTCAAAATTCAAAGTTATTCATTTTATAGACTATATATAGAATTTATTAATAAATAAATTATTTATAAAGCTTACTAACTGTTTTGCATTTTCAGTTCTTGATGAGACAATTGATTTTATTTGTGAAATACCACAAAAGACCTACCAATGATTCAACATAAATTTAACTTTACTGCATAATGGGTCATTCCTGCTGATTTTTAGACCATTAAATTGAAGACTACATGGGAAAAACCAGATGTCACATTTTCATAGAAATTAAGATAGTGACATTACTTTATAGGCAAATGTTAGCGTTATTCGAATCATTTTAGTGTTCTTACCTATTATCGTTCAAATCCATGTTAATAGATAATAAATATTTTGGATTTTACCCTTTATTTTTAAATATATTTTTGGAACTGCTGGTTTTAGTAATTATTAAATTAAACGAACTAAAAAACAATTCTCAACCATAACCTGTGCCATAACCCTATAAAATAATCAAAATAAGGCATATCTTCTGTCTCCTGTCAACGATTACTTCTTTCTTTGATCTGATGCTTCGCATAACCTTCGCGTCGTGACAAGGTCATGTCCCGCAGCCGTCAATCAAAGCCGACTCTCGGCCTTCAATTTTTACTCCCCATCGCGCGTAAAGAAGTTTCACTTCAAAAACATACAGCAAAATAGACAAAGCTACTTTCCTAGAGTTGTTTGTACGAAGAATTATAAAAAATAGTTGTTTAACAGCACATGTTATTAAATAACTGCTTTTATGCTAGTAATTATAATATTTTTTGCATTGTTATAATTACTAGCATTTTTAACATACAAGTAATAAAATAATTAATCTTAAGTTCAAGGTATCTGTAATATCGATAATTCGAAAACTGTTAGCTACTTATTTATAATAAACAAAAAATACTAAAACTTATATCACATAAGCAGTATGTTTACATACATTACAGTATGATTCGATCATACTGTATTAAGTTTTAAATAATACTCTTGGGCATTTTGTTACAAAAACAAAAATTTAAAATAACGTTTTTCATGCATAAAGACTCTTCACTGAATAATAAAAAATATATGAAGAACAATACCTATTTTGTCAAGTAAGTACTATGTTATACATACATGTTGTTAACTGGACAGTTACTTATAGGGGAACAGAATGGCAACACTGCCTATTGACAACGCATGCACTTATAGGATTTCCTGCCGACTCGTCCCGTTGCGTCGTCTATCGACGAGCGGGCCGAGGTTGCCATATTTCAACCATAAAGCTCTTGCCGCGAGTAATAAACAAATTAACAACCTGTATATGTGATTAAAAGGTTTTATAATCAAGCGTGCTATGTATGGTGACAGATAAATATCTTTTGACAACTAGATGGCCGGGCTTTGATTATCCTTTTTGATATATTATATCATTTACACGAAACACTGATTTATTCACAATTTATTATTATATGATCTGCAGTTTATACTAACTAACTCTCCAAACAAAAAAAAATATTTAATTGCCAAAGTCGATGCCTGCTTGATCATACAACTTTTTGATAATACGGTATACTAGCACTACATAAAAAGTTGAATTATATGAGACAGATATAATTCTCTTAGTGCACATATTTAAAAGAAAAATAGGCATATCCATAAGATAATTGCTTTTTTTATTTGTAATTATTAAGCATTATTAAGTACATGTATAATACCATATAATTTATATTAGAAGAGATTTTTCACACAACATATTCGTTCAATAAAATCGTAGAGTATTTAAATCGTAGTAATAAAATGGTAGAGTATAAATAAGTTTTTTTCTTGTAAATAACTTTCTTATCGTTTGCATTTAATCCCATGATGTTTGTTTAGGACTTTTGTTCAAGTCTAAATATTGGTGCCTGTATTTATGCCTATATCACCGGCGCCAGCGCCGCGCCGTAGAAACTAACGATCGCATGGTGATCCGATTCAATTCTCACGATTCTTTTTTACGGCTTATCGTTCAAATCTTATGGATCCGTGATAGCCACGATTCAAATGAACGAACCGTATTGTAAGCAATGAATCAATTCTCACGACTCTTTGAACGAACGATCGTATTGTGATCCGATTCAATTTTCACGATTCTTTTTTACGGCTCATCGTCCAAATCTTATGGATCCGTGCTGGTTACGATTCAAATGAACGAACCGTATTGTAAGCAATGAATCAATTCTCACGACTCTTTGAACGAACGATCGCATTGTGATCCGATTCAATTTTCACGATTCTTTTTTACGGCTCATCGTTCAAATCTTATGGATCCGTGCTGGCTACGATTCAAATGAACGAACCGTATTGTAAGCAATGAATCAATTCTCACGACTCTTTGAACGACCGATCGCATTGTGATCCGATTCAATTCTCAGAATTCTTTTTTACGGCTCATCGTTCAAATCTTATGGATCCGTGCTGGTTACGATTCAAATGAACGAACCGTATTGTAAGCAATGCATCAATTTTCACGACTCTTTGAACGAACGATCGTATTGTGATCCGATTCAATTTTCACGATTCTTTTTTACGGCTCATCGTTCAAATCTTATGGATCCGTGCTGGCTACGATTCAAATGAACGAACCGTATTGTAAGCAATTAATCAATTCTCACGACTCTTTGAACGAACGATCGCACTGTGATCCGATTCAATTTTCACGATTCTTTTTTACGGCTCATCGTTCAAATCTTATGGATCCGTGCTGGCTACGATTCAAATGAACGAACCGTATTGTAAGCAATGAATCAATTCTCACGACTCTTTGAACGACCGATCGCATTGTGATCCGATTCAATTCTCAGAATTCTTTTTTACGGCTCATCGTTCAAATCTTATGGATCCGTGCTAGCCACGATTCAAATGAACGAACCGTATTGTAAGCAATGCATCAATTCTCACGACTCTTTGAACGAACGATCGTATTGTGATCCGATTCAATTTTCACGATTCTTTTTTACGGCTCATCGTTCAAATCTTATGGATCCGTGCTGGCCACGATTCAATTGAACGGACCGTATAGTAAGCAATGAATCAATTCTCACGACTCTTATGGATCCGTTCTGGCTACGATTCAATTGAATGAACAGTATACTAAGCAGTGAATTGAATCACACGATTCATTTTTAATACTCGTTCAAATGAACGACTCGTTCAATCTTTGCCCACCTCTACTACATACCGCATAATAAAAAAAAATCTCGAAAAAATGGACATGGAATCATTTACTAAAAATTGACATAAAACTCGACAAAAAATAGCACTGATTATAGAAAGATTAAAAAAGGATAGAATGTTTCCAGACACACAAACATATTTCAAAAACAATATTTTTTCTAGAATTACACCATTAATAATAATAGTTACTCTGGATAGAAATAAGTTACAATCTCCTTAAGGCTAACTGGCGCCATTAAAACATTAAGAAGAGTACGGGCCACGTAAATGACGTCTAGAGCTTGACATCGCCGAAATTCTTATCGATTATCATTCCCCAGCCATATCTTTGACGCCGTTTTTTTTTTCGATCGTATGGTACTTGAGCTGTGTGAAAAATCCAGTAGAATACCAATGGTTACATCAATATACACAAATAAGTTACACAATTTACGATCCTAGTTATAAATCGGCAAAGTTGTATTTCACCTCATTCACAACCTTATACATCTCGTGCTTTTTCAGTTTGACGTTGGGATGCTTGCTGTACACGTGGCCCACAACCGTACACTTTTGTTTCGCCTTGTATGTACAAATGGGACATTGGAACTTCGGTTCTATTTGACATTCGTACTTCAGGTGACGCCACAGCGATCTTTTCGCCTTGTAGCTACGGCCGCATTGGTCACAGGGATATATAATATTTCCTAAAAAATATTTTTTTGTTAGTAAGTACTGATAATAATTTACTATGATATATATTTTTGCACTAAACGTACTACGTTTTATTTAAAATACTTCCAACGTTTAGTAACTTACAGGTAGATAAAACTAATTCACTATAAACTTATGTTTGTGTCTGTTATGGCTCTACAGATATGTGTATTGGGGTGTCCATAAATTACGTAAGGTCTTCTTGAGGATTTGGAGACCTTCCTTGGGGATTCGGACACCCTTTCTCCCCTCCCAAAAAACAAGATTTGGTATGTTAGTATATGACATACATTAGGGTTGATTGACGTATTCAATTGTTTTCGGTCGCTTCCTGTTTCACCGGAAATGACTAAAACTTTTGATTTTTAAATGGCAACCTCGGTATTTTTTTACTTTATTCGATAGAAAATTACACTCTGAATCGAATGACATATCATATGTCAACTTATGACATTCTGACTTAAAAAAATCTAAATTTCAATCTAGAGTGCCATGGCTATGTTAAAAACACTAATTTTTAATCAAGGAGCTTTGAAAAAATAGATTTGATCGTCTAATGTTTTTAGTGTCTTGTCCTGGCCGGTTAAAAGATGCCCAAATCGTATTTTTAAGCATATCTCAATTTTTTCAAATGGAACGAGGATGGCTCATTAGCATATTTGTAAAAAGCATTTTTTTACTAATAATTTGATACCACACACATACTATTTCGAGTTGAATTGACGTTATGAACCGCAGGTTACAATTTTAAATAAACCATATGTGAAAATATCAAATGTTGACATATGATATGTCATTCTATTCAGAGTGTCATTTTCTATGGAATAAAGTAAAAAAATAGCGAGGGTGCCATTTAAAAATCAGAAGTTGTAGTAATTTCTGGTGACACAGGAAGTGACCGAAAACAATTGAATACGTCAATCAACCCTAATTTATGTCGTATACTAACATACCAAAACAAATCTTGTTTTTATATTTCAAAAAATAAAAAAGTTATAGGGGTGAGCCACTTTTGAGACGCACCCGGTATATAACATTTGAAATTTTCACACCACAACGCGACGCCTAGTTCGGATTCTTTTTCACTTAATTTTTACTACCCGAAACAGCGTTACATTACACAAACCTCGCACCTAAAACTATTATACTTAAATATTGTGACAAAGGCACGATTTTAACATTATTTCAATGCGATCAACATAAAATGTAACCGGAACTGCGTGAATACAGTGCAAGAAAGTTCTGATTTCTGCTGTACCGAGCGCTGCTGAGAAAATTTTTAAAATCATCTGAAACGCGCCAAGCCTGTAATAAGTAATTCATCAATCATAAAATCTAGTAATTATAAGACAGCGCATCGAACTTAAAAATAATTTCCAGCAACTTGTCATGGCCTCTTTAGTAATAGTTATTTTTTTCCGCAGGCTCTACAGCTAATAAGGGGTTTACACGAGTCGATTTCCGTCCGTGTAAATATTAAATCGACTATACATTAAGTGACTAAAATCGCAACCGCCAAAATAGAGTACCATCCGACTTTTGCCGCGCGATCATAGGATGCAAGCGACGCCGACGGGTGACTAAAATCGACTGTAAATATGCTTTAGTTCTAGTCGATTTCTCGCTGCATGAAAGCCAAAGCTGGTGTAGTGTTTTCCTTTTCTTCTTTCTTTGCGCTTTAAGCAATTCCTGAGCAATTAATTCACTAACTATTTTGATGCCAACGTAAAACGCCCGCTCTGCTTAACATTTTCAAAAAATAAAGACTGAGTCGCTTGCGATTTCAGTCGACTGTGTAAGGCCCGCCGCAAATTGAACCCAGCCCACGCACAGCACACTCCCAACCCATTCTTGATTCCACGCACACGTTTTCCTTAGCACCGCATATTGAACACAGCCCAGACCCAAGTTTTTAGTTTCGATCATGAGTGAATACGAGCAACTTCTTGATTTAGAATCAGGATCCGAGAACGAAGAAGGATTTATTTTACTTCATTTGCTTAATAAACAGAGAAAAAAAGAAATGTAAAAAACGCATATTTGCGAAAAAAGCAAGCAATGGAGAGTTTAGATTGTTTAGCGAAGTTCCAGACAGTCTATTTAAAGAGTCTTTTCGATTAAACAGGAGAAAGTTTTTTGAAGTGTATGAACTAATAAAAACAGACATTACCGGTAAGGAATGCAACGCCCGAAAACCTATTGGAAGTGAAGAAAAACTAGCGGTTTGTTGCAAAAGTCGCAAAAGTAGAAGGGGAAGGAACCCACGATCCACGAAAACTGTGTCTGAACGCAACTAGATCCACGAAAAGGCTGTGCTAGGCGTGGAGTGTGTTTAATTTGCGGTACTCCCTTCTTTCCTGTGTTTTACAAAATTCCCCACGCATGGGTTCGGGCGTGTGCTGTGCGTGGGCTGGGTTCAATTTGCGGCCAATACCATTATACCAATATAATTTTGTGTATAATACCAATTACCAATATACGGTTTTTTGCCTCGACTTTATTTATTATATTTCATTCTCAACTCTAAAACACTGGCTATGATAGAAAAAAATTGAACACTGGTCAATACTAATGCCGGGTTTATACAACATTTGCATAAGTCGTAATCATAATCATAGTCTTAATCATCGTCATAATCACAACGCAATTTTAATGTGCGTTTATAGAACATTTACATAATCATAATTTTTAAATCAGTGAAGTTGGATAACATAATTAAAGGCTAAGTTCATGGTAGATGTCAACAGGTTTATAACAAGTGGATAGTTTAACTTTTATGATTATGACTGTGATTGTGATTACGACTATGTAAATGTTGTATAAACCCGGCATAACTTGCGCAAAGACCTAATTATCACTTAAGAAAATGTATCATTTCTAACTTTCAAGAAATCTTGAATTCAAGAAATCTTGCAAGACTCTTGAAATTTCTTGCATATTAAAGTCGTGTCTTGTCTTGAAATTCAAGAAAAGAAATTTTGAAAGTCTTATCTTGAATTTCTTGCAATAGTCTTGGTCTTGCAAGACTTTTTCAAGACTCTTATGCAATACTAATTATAATGCTTTTCTTAGCTTTAAATCAAATGTTTTTTGTTGTTTGCGCGATCCTTACCACTTTTTTTCTCGCTAGCTCGTGCGTCAAGGCATGGTCAAGGCCATGTCGTGTCAAAGGTGTGTCACGGCCTTGAATTTTTACTCCAATCACGCGTAAAGAAGTTTCACTTCAAAAAGTCATTAAAAATTAACTATGAAATAATACAATAGAAACATTACAATAATTTAATATTTATATCTAACAAACACAACGAAATATTACGATACAGACTAATACGAAGAAGAAAAAGAACTTTGTTGTTAAAATATTATAAAAAAATATGTTCATCCAGATCTAATTATTCTTGTAAATAAGTTTGCAGATCGATTATTTGTAGTCCTACGTCATGAGGATGTTTGCAGTGCATGTGTACTTTAATATGAAACCTCTGGTAAGCTGTCGCAAAACAAATGGGACATTGGAACGAGGGAACTTTGGAACACTGGTACTTTTTGTGCCTGTCCAGAGAACTCTTGAATTTGTACTGTCTTCCGCATTTGACACAGAAAAAGGGAGTTCCAATTTCGTGATCTGGAAAATAGTCAGTTAGTAACAAAAATGTATTTTAGTGTGCACAAAAAAATAATATTTTTTTTATTTTAGTTACCGTGAAAATCGTTCACATTGATAGAAATGACGCAAAATCATAAAAAATAAAATATCTAGGAAAATCTTTGTCTGAAGTGTAGGCAACTTTAATAATATTTTAAAGATATATAAATTCCCTATTGAACACCGGAATAATCTACTGGGTGTTCCATTTAAAATAAAGGAGTAACTTGCTTTTAAAAGTAACTAATGTTCTATATTAATTTTGTATCACCCTGTATAATTTTTCGGTACAAATTTCAATTTGGTTTAACATACAGTGGTTACTGTGATTAAATATCAGGCTATAGAAGGTCATCAAACATTTGGGTAGCTGTTATAGAAATTTAAAATTTACTCCTCATTTTCACAAACTGTGAAATATGTCAAAATCCTTAGATTTTAGGTATATGCTTCTTTAATAAAACTCACCTTTATTTTTTTCCTAGAATGAAGCTTTCCTAGCTTTCAGTTAACCTACATATGCTGCCAAAATTCCATATCGATATAAACTACCGTTCTCCTTGGAGCTTCCGCGGCGTATGAGAGGCGCCACCCTGTATATTGAATCAGGATGATTCCTAATTATTATTGTAATTCAATGTTTTGTCAAATAACACTTGATGAACGAAAAATAGAATATTTTATGTTTTTGAGCCATTATTTCGTGATAAAATATAAAAAATTGTGGATGTTATCATATACGATTTGAAGTTGAACTTTAACCCTAAATAACTTTTAAACGAGTCGATTAAATGAAAAAGCATAGTTTCTTTTTTGAAGACCGTTCAATTTCCTACAAGAATATGTACTGATTTTTACAATACGCTGAGTTGTTAGAACGCAATAAAATTCCAAAGAAAGTAAGTCATTATGGGTCTTGTCTATGTCAAGCTATAGGGGTGAGCCACTTTTGAGATGCACCCGGTATAGTATTGGGTATACGTAATAATTTTAAGCGAGAGAGAAAAATATAAAAACATTTTTTACTACTTATAATATATCGACTTTATTGCAGAAATCTTACTGCTGACCAATATACAATAAAATATATTACTAACATTTTATGAAGTATGTATGCACGCCTATGATATAAAAAATAGTGATTAGCTTTAAACAAAAACTAAATATATTTCCAAAATTTTCATAAAATTAATACATTTTTTATTAAAATATAAAAAAATAGTCTTGAAAAATAAAATATCTTTAAAACAACTTTGTAATCCTCAAAAAAAGTACATATACGTGTTTATTTTTCAAGAGAAAAATACAGAAAACTCTTAAAGGTACATTTAGAAAATATCCTTCCCTAATACTTAGTTACACATTTTTTAAAATAAACTTTATTTCTAAAAAATATACACAACTCACATATTATAATGGAATAGAAAATTTATGACTATATGAACAGTGAAAAGGTGTGTGAATGCTATATGAACAAAAAATTAGTACACATCAAACACCGTACAATGCTTTGGGATCTCGCGAGGTACATAGTACATAGTACATGCATTTAGTGCATGTAATAATTAATGTTATAATAATAATTACATCTCTGAATCAAACTGTGATTTTTGCCTTACATTGTATTATATTGATTTTAATTTTAAACTACACATTCTTCTGAGTATGTACTATAAATATTTTTTTGCTGGGATTATATTGTGACCAGTGGCGGATACAGAGGGGAGGGCCATGGGGCCCGGGCCCCCCTAAAATTTGTGAATTGTGTTAAATATTAGACTTTTTGGTTAAAAATGCCACCCTAAAAAGCATATTCTACATTACTTTTTATTTTGGGCCCCCCTAAAATAAATTCCTGTATCTGGCCCTGATTGTGACATATACAGGGTGGCGCACCTCATTCGCCTCAGATGATTATACGAAAACGGAAAGATGTAGAAACAAAATATTTTATGGGTATATGCGGGGAGGGAATGTGCACAATTTAAAATTATTTTGAAATGTACAGGGTATTCCAGAACTAAGATCCATACCAAAGTTATATTTCTTCTTATGGAAGACCCGGTATTTTAGTTCATTTTTGGATTCTTAGGCACAAAAAAAAGACGTTTATTATAAGGTTATATATGTTTAAAATCTTTGGGTCTTGAGTTATTTAAAGATAATTAAACATGTATGCTACTATTATTAACACCCTGTACATTACTTTTCAGAATAAATTATTGTGCCAAGTTTATAGGTAGAGAAATAAACATTACTGAAAAATGTTATTGCTTCTTTAAATTTATACAGGGGTACCAAAAATTGCTGATCTCTTTTAAGGTTTTATTTTTTATAAAAACTTTGTTATTTTAAATGCAACCCCCTGTATCTTTTAAAATAAATCGAAGCAAATTCAAATGTTCTTTCAAACTGTATTAGGGTTTTCTATACCTATCTAACTTAGATTTTGAATAAAAAACGATTTTTAAATAAAATGGCAATCAAGATGGCTGGTATGCAATTTTCTAGTGACTATTTTGGTATAGTTTATGGACATTATTATTTATAATTTATAACAGTTTACTTAAATTTACCTACAATAATTTAATAAGTAAGTATTCATTATTTTAGCATGAAAAATAAAGCAGTATCTGCTGGCGGACCGAATGGATATGTTACTATAGTAAACGCCACGAATGTTTGGGAGTGATTCATCGGTCGCTACCATGTGAACTGATCTGTTCAAGGTCACAGAAAACTTAATTCCAGTGCCGTGGTGTTTCAAGTCATATAATAATCAATATATAATCTGTTGTAATTTGTTGTTTTAAGTCTGTCAAAACATATATTTGGTTATAAATATAAAATGGAATGCCCCATTGGTCGCACTGCAAGCACACCAATGGACTGACGCACAAAAACGAATCAATCAAAGAAACGCGATATAGTATCGTCTCTGTCAATCACGCTAACATTTTAGAATAAGTAGGAGGAGCGCAGGCAGGATGATTAGATCGGGCTTTAAAAACCTACGTCTGCGATAAAAAAATAACGTTTTTAATGTAAAAATGATAGCGCGCGTGTCGATTCTAACTTCATCAAGCGATGAATCACTCCCAAACATTCGTGGCGTTTACTTTAGTGGTTTTATTTTGTGAGGAAAATTGCTTCTTTGCCTCAAGGGCTTATGCTGAAAGATATCCAAATAGGAATCTCCCCGATAAGCGTTCCTTTGAAAAACTAATTGTGCTATATTCGCTGGTATGTGTGGTTTATAAAAACCTATTAGGCAGAAACCTGTCGTTGGAAGTGTTATAAAAAGTTAGTTATAATAAGTTATAAAAAAACCATGTATCAAGCCATCGTAAAATAAATGAAAGAACTACTTCTTCGTTTTTCTTGATAGAATAATAAATACATATTTAATAAATATTATTTATTAAACTATTGTAGGTAAATTAAATAAAAGTAAACTGGTATAAATTTAAATAAGTACATAACTAATCTCTATTTTGAAAATAGCTACTAACTGTCACTAGAAAATTACCATGAAGACACTAGCCCTCTTGGTTGCCATTTTATTGAAAAATTGCCCTTTATTCAAACTCTGAGCTAGATAGGTATAGGAAACTTAATATAGTTTGAAAGAGCATTTGAATCTGCTTCGATTTTTTAAAAAAAATACAGGGTGTTGTATTTGAAATAATTAAGTTTTTTATCTAAAATATATATTTAAAATAGACCAGCAATTGATACCCCTGTATACATTAAACGAAGCAATTGCATTTTTCAGTAAAGTTTATTTCTTTGGCTTAAAATTCAGCACAAGAATTAATTCTGAAAAGCAATTTACAGGGTGTTAACATTCTTTTTTATTATAGCATGTATATTTAAATACGTTTAAATATCTCAAAAACCAAAGCTTGTAAATATATTAAACCCTTATAATAAATGCCTTATTTTATGTCCCAGAATCCAAAAATGAAATAAAATACCGGGTGTTCTATAAGAAAAAATATAACTTTGGTATGGATCTTAGTTCTGACACATCCTGTATATTTTAAAATAATTTTAAATTATACACATTGTCTTCCCACATATACCCATGAAATATTTTGTTTCTACATCTTTCCGTTTTCGTATAATCCACCGAGGCGAATGAGGTGCGCCACCCTGTATAAAAGATGGACTAATTGTACCGGGTGCGTCTTAGAAGTGGCTCACCTCTATAACTTTTTATTTTTTCACTTAAAAAAACGAGACTTGGGATGTTAGTATATGACATAAATTAGGATTGATTGACGTATTCAATTGTTTTTGGTAAATTCCTGGTTCACAGGAAACGACAATCAATCCTAATTTATGTCATATACTAACATACCAAATCTCGTTTTTTTATCTGGAAAAATACAAAAGGTGAGACATACCCGGCATACCACTTTTGAGACATACCCGGCATACCGATCAGAATCTACACAATATGGCAAAAATTTGATCAATGTTGCAAATATGTTTGCAGGTCGATAATGTCCATGCCGCATGATTCCGGATGCCTGTTGACCATGTGAACCTTGACATGGCATTTCTGGTAGGACTTCGAGAAGCAGATGGGACACTGAAACGATGGTCCTTTTGAGCACTGGTACCTCATGTGACGGACTAGAGATCGCTTCGAGCGGTAGTTTCTTCCGCATGTGTTACACATGAAATATTTAACACCTAAAACACAAAAGCAGTTAAAATAAACATACCGTATGCTGTCAGGCTTACTTTGAATTTAATAGTTAAACATTTTATAATAATGAAATAAAATATAAGAAAAAAAATTCAGATAAAATTATAGTTATTTCTTATACAAGACGATAAAATGGCATTTTATCGTCGACGGAAAGGATTAATTCATGAGCATTAGCGTAACTACAGGGGTGCCCGGGGGTGCCGGTGCCCCCCAGGTACTGCTGGGCACCCCCAGAGAAATCCTGAATTATGACTCTTGGCTACGTATTAATTGTTATTTGCTTGTGATGCAATAAAAATTACGTTTTCTAGTTTTGCTTAGTTAATATTATTTTATTGTGTTCAAAAAATGTGTTAATTTTTATTTTTTTTAGAAAATTTGTAGGTAATTAAGTAATCTACGGGAACGCTGTTTGATAACCAAGTCTAAAAAAATATTTCAAATATTCAGAAATTATTATTTCAAGCAATTTATTAAGAGTAGAAAAAATATTGTGCTGGGTTGGCGTTGGTTTCTATGTAATTTGACAAATAAATAAAGCTGTCTCTTTGTGCTGGGTTGGCGTTGGTTTCTATGTAATTTGACAAATAAATAAAGCTGTCTCTTTAGTTGTCAGTTTTGAGTCAATATTTTTTAATTCTCTTTCGTGTCGATTGCTGATTGAATTAGAGCCAGAAATGGCTCAAAACGAAATAAGTAAATTACGAACAGATATTCAGGCTGAGGCGACAAACGCCATATCCAAACTACTTCCATTTAAATCCCGAATAACTTATGAAAAGGAATACAAAAATGTTCAAAAATGGAAGCAATTAAAAAACATGCGAGAAGAAATAAAGTTTTTAAACTATCCTCGCTGTTAAAGTATCATTTAATCTACCTTTGCGGTTAAAGTACTATTTTATCTACTATTTTTGATAGATATAAGGCAATTCTAAGTTGCTATGGAAAAATAAAATTAATGTGTATATTTGTCGGTTTACCTCATGAACTTACATAAGGTTGTCCCGATTATTGTACCAAGAATTTAACATCTTAGTTAGAAAAATGTAACTTGATATTTTTCCTTCAAATATGTTTTTATCTATCTATAGTAAAATTCGTCCCCAAAAACTGTGTATGTGTCACCCTGTATATAAACATATGTAAAGTATGTCTACTAGATCTATACCTATGAAAGGATGTATGGGTTATCACTGGAATATTTTTCTAAAAAAGCATGTATGCCACTGACTTTTTTATTGGCGAAATAGTGTAAGCAGTTTAATGCCGATTAAAAGTTGTCTCTTGACATTTTGTCGATTTCGGCCTCCTTGATGAGATAAACGCAATTTTATTAATTTGAATTGATCCAAGTATAATAGAAACCTTTAAAAAATGTTAATATTGTTGCGGACCCGTGTGGACTCGACCTAACCTAACTATATGTCCCGCCCTCAGATGACCTAAACATCGCATTAAAGGATAGACACCGTAATGATTCATTCGAAGTTTCGAGAAGAATGGAGTTTCACTGGAATGGAGTAGTACATACGAGAACATTCGAAACCTTCTCTATGCACCTAACGATCTATGGACTATTCGAGAAATCTTTAGCTGAGGGTATAAAAGCCGGCGGCTGTGGCCTGAAGAGGACAGATATAAATAGACGAGTACAGTTGACGCGCTAAAATTCAAAATAAATTCTTTCTAGATAATAGTTATAAATCGTTTGTAAATAGTTCCTTAGGTCTTTTATCGTTATTGTTTTTGTTAATTAGTGTTAAATAAATTGTGTTTAAATAAATTGTGATTTTCTATCCACACGGAACCGAGGAAAAACGTAACAATATCATTAACTTGCTTATAAATAAGTACTCATTGATTCCTCATCAGAAAATATGAATAAAAGTTCTTAAAAACATGGGTATGGAAATGTATAGTTTTAGAGTTACAGGATGTTCAAAATTTTTAAAATTAGTTTCTTTTGTAATTATCTTAAATACCATTATATTTTTATTTGAAATTGCTGTAGGTTGGACTAATAGTAATAGTAACTAATAGTAATAATATTTAATAATTAGATAAAACATATGATTTATTAATTTTTATTTTTATTTTAATTTTATTAATTGTGATTAAAATATTGGCGTTTTTATCTCATCAAGGAAGCCGAATTCGACAAAATACCAAGAGGTAACTTTTAATGACATTTAAAAGAAAAAAGTCAGTGGCGCACATATTTTTTTTAAATATTCCAGTGATAACCCATAAGCACGCCCCTGATGAATTTATCGACACTTTTTTAACATTAAAATACGTATCACTTACAGTGGCGGACTAAGCCTGTCGGGGGCCCGGCGCGGTTAAGCTAAATGTGGCCCCCGGTCTGTATATATATATATATACCGGTCTGTAATATATATATACATATATACATATATGATAAAGAATCTAGTGGGCTGCTGTAATTTTTTTAGGAAAAAATCTAGTCGGCCGCTGTTACTTTTTAGGATGTTCCTAATATTATTTTATTTGACATTACTGTACTGCCATACGTTATTATCTAGATGATTATTATTATCGTTATTATCACTAGATTCTTAATCTAAAAATGTTTTTTGTCCTGACATGTAATGCTTTACATTTTATTTTTTAATTTCAAATCGGTGAGTTTTATCAAAAAAACACAAGAGATAAAAAAGTTTCTAAACAAACTAAACTATCCAAATTAATTTTTTTTGTGTGTGTTTGATAAGATTTTTCTTTAAATTTCGTTAACAAGAATGATAGGGGTAGTTTATTTCAACCCCTTTCACTCATTTTAAAAAAGTGAAAAAATTACCAAAAAGTGTGTTTTCATAACAGTAATGCTTCCATAAAATTTCATTAGTCTATCTCTTTTTGTTTTCAAGATAAAAAATAAAAACATTATTTTTCCGCCATCTTTGTACCGCGATATCTCCCTAATGGTTGACTTTTGACCCAACGTTTATAAAGCAAACTACCCTTTATTTTGAACAAGGAATCACCCACTAAAGTTTTTCGCATTTGTTTTGAAACACCCTGTATATATATATATATATATATATATATATATATATATATATATATATATATATATATATATATATATTATATATATATATATATATATATATATATATATATATATATCACAACCAAACCAAACCATATTTTTTCTTTATCGTTTTTCAAATAAGTCAAAATAAGTATATAAACTATACTACCATAAAATACTTGTACTTATTTCTGGGACACCCTGTATATTACAGTCAGTATGTCCCCGGATCTGGAAGACTCCATCCGTAACTTGGAATGGGTGTCCTCCAACGGTCTAAGACACTCGAAAAAGTTCCTTAGAACTTATGACCGAGAAAAATCAAAGGTTTTCCTTGATTTAAGTAAAAACAATCTTCGGATTGTCACGGGGTTTTTAACAGGACACTGTCTCCTCAACGAACACCTCAGTAGGCTGAAACTGAGAAACAACGGCGAATGCAGATTTTGTGGGGAAAATGGGGAAACACCAGAACACCTTATCACTGAGTGCGCCGAGACGACGACCATTCGTGCCATGAACCTTGGCACGTCTGATGTCGATGGAGAGCTGGCCTCTGTGGAGCTGTCTCAGATACTGGCTTTTCTTAAAGCCCTGAGACTGTATGATGAGTTGTAACTCGTTATAACTCAAGAAAGGGGAACACACAATAGATCTATAAGGTCGCGGTGATTAACTCCCCTTCTAAACATTCTACATTCTACATTCATGTCCCCGGATTGTCTTTACAAGAGAAAAAACTTTTTAATTATTGACTTTTTTAAAAAATGCGTTCATGAGAATTTTTGCTTGTTGTAAAATGGCGTTTATAATTTTCTAAATATCCATACCGTTTAAGAAAAAATAAAAAAAACATAAAAATGTAGTTTTTTAATGTAATTTTTCCGCCAAAAAAATCCTAAAAAAACTAAAAGTCCTAAAAATTAAAACGCTAGGGTAATATAATTTCGATTTAATTTTTTGATCGATCGTTATAATTCATTTTGGATTAACGTCATATTTTTTGATGTTAAAGTATCACATTTTCCGATAACTATTATCACCCTTTCCGTAGCATTGAACTAAATAAAATTTGTGCTTCTTTAACATTTTAGAACAGCAAAAAAACTACTTTAATTAAAATTCTGTCAATAATAATCTATCAGAAAATTATCACGAAATTATATTACCATAGAAAGGCGTTTTATTTTTACTAGTTCAAAAATTCAACTACATTTTCATGTCTTTTTTTTATTTTTCTCTAAAACGGTATGGAAATTTGGAGAAGTATAAACAGGAATTACCATTTTAGAACAAGCAAACATTTTTATGAAGACAATCCGCGGACATACTGTAGATATAAATATGTTATTCATCGGCAGTGCCGTTTTTACGTAGGGACCCGAGGCGCGACGTGCCCCGACCAAAAAATTAAGAGCCCCCTAAGGGCCCCAGCTTCAAAAAGGTATCAAAAACGATAACATCATTTATTTTAAAGCTTATAATAATACATTTAAATTGAAAAACGAATGCAATTTGACGTAATAAAACAATCCCCGAGCGAATGTTTACATATATTTAATGGCAATTTATGATGACAAAGTGATGGGAATACCGGTTCCACATACCGACCTGGTCATTTGATTACTGTGTATAGGATTTTAACGTGTAAGACAGAGAATAATATAAACGACCGGTTGACAGACAGAGAGACAGCATCAAAAGGGGCCGGCGAGGAGCCGGTGCGACCGATACAGTGTTGCCGGTTTTTACGGGTGTGGGCAAGGCAAAGCATAAGCATGGTGGGAGAACGCATTGAGAGGGGCGGTGCTTTATGTTAAGGTTCGTATTCACTATCCGAAAGAACAAAGGAATGAAATTCGGTATATTTGGACAGCAAACCGAATGCATGCGGCCGTTCGCCATTCGGTTCGCTCCATCATCCGTTTCCAGTCGGTATATCAGAGACGTTCGCAAACGAATGAAAATTATAGAACCGCGCGAACAAGACTGGACGTTCGCTCGTTGGATAGTAGCATTCGTTCGTTCGGATAATGAATACGCACCTTTATGTAGATGAAAGGGTGGGGAAAGGAAATAGATCACCTGAGATCCAAACTATTTTTGCATCATTCTTTTCGCCTAGCTGTTTCGGTATGTACGTTAAGTGTTTCAAAAATGGCTATTTATACGACCGAAGAGAAGGTGCATATCGTTAAATGGTTTTAAATTTCGTCAAGTGTGAAAGAGGTCATTGGGCGTTTTGTGTTCACCTTTCAAGATCGCCCTGTGCCTTGTGCCACAACTGTACGCAACATTGTCCATAAATTTGAGCAAACAGGCTGCATTGTACCGCGGTCGAAACAAGCGAACCTTGTTCAAGCCGAAATATAGCCGAACAAGTTGGTTGCAATGCTCGAACGGTGCGCAGGGTTTTAAAAAAGCATGGATATAAGTCCTACAAAATCAGTACCACGCAAGAAATTTTTCCCGCAGATTGTAACAGACGTCTGGAGTTTTGCGAGGCTGAAAGAGAAAGAGCCGATCGGAATAATTTATTTTTGGAAAATATATTATTCTCAGATGAAAGCTCGTTTCCCTTACATTAAGCCGCGTTACTTTCGCGACCGTTCCAGGTAAATACCGCGATTTTGTAAGGGGCCCCTTACAAAATCGCGATATACTCCTATATAGATCCAAGAATAAATAATAATTATTCGAATATAAAAAATAATAATTATTCGATATTCTAAACAAAGAAAATTACCCCTTGATTTAATTTCGTAAATAGAAAAATGCCATTGAATGAATAATAATTGATAATTAAGTAAATATCTGCTTCCATTTTTATACTGTGTTTAGTTTGCGTATACTTATGGTTTGCATACTCTAACTACAAATTGCTTTATAACTACTGAACACATATTGGCCTGTTTGCCAGTTGAATAAAAAATTACTTATTGATTTGGAGGCCCCCTAGAAGAAGGGGCCAGGGCCGGACCGCCCCTTCAGCCCCCCCCCCCTAGTCCGCCACTGATCATTTATAGTAACTTTTACTCTCAAAAGTTCATTCGAATCACTAAAAGTACTTGGAAGAAAATTATAATAAATCCAAAGATTATTAAGACTTTAATACACTGTAGCTACGACACAAAGCAGAATCGGACCTATGTTGATATGAAAAATAAATCTTATTTTTACGTGGGGAAACTCCCCACGAGAGAAACTCCCCACATGTTTTTTGAAACACCCTGAATATACTACCTACACCTAAAAATATTTGCACTTATTTAAGAATCACCCTGTATAATGTGGATTGAAAAACATATACAAAGTTAAAATATAGAAAAAAAATCTGTAATAAAGCTTTTACTCATTAAAAATTCTTTTATTTTTAATTTGATAAATAAATACATCAAAATACTGAAACACAACATGTATACAATTATATTGCAATTGTTAATAAAAATCGTTCTGTCATTTTTGTCATGATCAAAACTGAATCGTATATTTACAACTATTATTATTAAACTCCAATTATTCATCAAGAAGTTATCTTTATGATTAAAATTAAATGAAATTACACAAAGTTCAAAATCCTTAGTATTAGTAAGTTATCAACTTAATCATTACAACAATAGTTCTTTAAACACAATAATTTAACAAATAATACACTGCTTTTAGTTCTGATTGTTTTCGTAAAATAATTTGTGCGGATGCTTTTGTTTCATGTGACTCAACAAACTGGCTTTGTATTTCGTTTTGTGGTCGCAATACAGGCACTGTATTTTAGGATCTTTTTGACATTCGTACTTCAAATGACGTTGCAGAGATTTTTTGTAGTGGTACGATCTGTAACAGTGCTCACATACGTATACATCTGTGAAAATAAAAAGATATATTACACAAAAATTTCTACAGATATAATAATGCAAAATTACTGTAACTTTGACAGATTTTTTCATTTCGTTTATTTTATATTTTGTTAAAAGGAAGATTAATAGCGAGTGTAAAAATATTTGAGAAGCAAAAAACAAAAACCTTTTTTTAGTTTAGGTAAAATCGAATTTTATTAGTTTAAACGTAATCAAATTAAATTTATGTACATTTAAAATAACACAAACATATTTGTTCTTCAAAAGATTTTATTTTCAAAAATAATAACAACTGGTAACTAAAGAAATTATAACAATAAAAAATAAATTTAACATTGCTTAACTAAAAACAAACTAATCACACAAAGTGATTCACATTAAAGAAATAATTTAAACAATACAAATACATTTCCTGATAAAGTATACATATTTGATATACAGGGTCCTACAAATTCGAGGTACGAGCATTGGTATCTCGGTAACTGATTGCTGAGTTTTTTGTAAAAAACTGATTTTTTTGAAAATCAATTTTATTTTTTCCTGTCGTTACTTTTTGGAAAATCAAAAAACTAATTACATATTCTCATAGCCACTATTAGGGCCATCTGATAGTATTTTTAGATTTTCAAATTAGCTGATAATTTGTGAGATACAGAAACCAACTTATTTTTTTTAAATACGGACCTGCATTTTTTATTTCAGATTTTCAAAGAACTCATGAGGACAATGATATGCCACACTTAATATTTTTTTTTGTTTTGACATTTGAACACAATTTATTTAAACTAATTTCAAGTTCGGTCCTGTTTTTTTTTAATATTTAATCTATTCATCGTTAGAATATTGATTAGCAATCATGACGTGGAGTAAAACATTGAATACGGAAAATCAAATGCAATAAAATAATATAAAATAATTAATAGAAATATAATATAATATAAACAATCAAATCATTTTCCCGGAAGATAAATTGGAAATGGTAGAGCAGTATAATGTACAGCGAGATTTCTCGACCTATCGCCAAGTAGCTACATTAAGTGACGTAATTTCTAACAGTAAAATCAATTCATCTCAACATTTACAATAAAGACTACAAAATGCATTCGGAAGTATAAGAAGAAAGTTCAAAGCGCTATAAATAAAATTGAACGAAAATTAAATTTGTTCAATAGGGGGGGTGGTAACCCCTTCGAACATGCAGAACATTAGACACTAGTGTGTAGAAGTTGATTTATTTACAGGGCCGGATCTACCTACGGGCTGTTTGGGCTGCAGTCCAGGGCCCAGTTACAAGGGGCCCCTAGGCCCCGCTAAAAACAATAGACCCATAGGTGGGAACTGTTGAATCGTAAAATAAAATTAAAATTCAGGTTAAAAGTTTAAGCCAGACAAGATGGCCTTGCCACTATGATGCTGTCAAAGCCTTAAAAATTAATTATGATGACATTATGAAAATTTTCAAAAGTTTCAGCGAAAATGAGGTTGAGAAAGTTGATTTCCGGAAAGAGGCACGAAATTTATTCAATAAAATGGCGAAACTCGAAACTGCAATTTTGATTATCTTTTGGGAAGAAGTTTTGGAGAGATTTCATTTAGTTAATAAAAAAATACAGAGCCCTGGTTTAGACATTTGTGAAGGCAACAAGTTAATTGTTTCTTTAAAAGACTTTGTGAGCAACATACGACATCAATCAGATCAAATGTTACAGGAATACGACGAAAAAGCTAAAAAATTAAGTACTAGTGTAATAATAGACTAAATTACATAAACAAGAGATGCATTATCCCAAAATTTTCAGATAAGTCTACAGGTGAATTCTCAGTATACGGCGCAGAAAGATTTAAAGAGACACGTTAAAAGTTGCGTTGGATAAGCTGATTATGGATTTAAATAAAAGGAGACAAGTCTATGAGACATATAGCAAGAAATTCAAATTTTTAATGGATTTGCAAGACAAAAATATCGAAAACATAGATTTGGAAATTACACTTCATATTATTGATTACAATCCCGATGACGTAGACGAGCATTTAGTGAATGAGTGCATTCAATTAAAATCATACTTACTCCAATCTATGTCTGAGTCTTACACCTCTTGCAGTGACATTTTTATGCTCATGTATGAAAATAAACTTATTAACGTGTTCCCTAACTGCTATACCATTTTAAAGATTTTTTTAACATTGCCAATCACTAGCTGTAAAGCAGAACGCTCCTTCTCCAAGATGTCCTATGTAGAAAATAAATATAGGACAACAATGTCTAACCATCGACTAAATAGTTTATCACTTCTTTCCATAAATTGTGATCTAACTAAAGACTTGGAATGTGATGACCAAATAACTGTCAATTTCTGTGACTACTACCTATCAATTTATTTTACTAATTCATAATAAGTAAATAAATAAAATTGTTTTATTGTTTTTTTATATTCTTATAAAATTCACTATTTCGGTTTCTCTCTCACCCAAAGATTGCCTGGAAGAGATTGCTACCACAGCAATAAGGTCGCCTTTTGTACAACTAATACTTGCGTAGATTTAAGTAACATTTATGTTACTTAAATCCACATATCTCAAATACCGAAGTCTATAGCAGAATAGGCAGAGAAAGAGAATTGCTCAATATAATAAAAATAAGAAAAACATCATACTTAGGAAATATATTGAGAAATGAAAAATACCACGTCTTACAATTGATAGTTAAGGGTAAGATTGAAGGAAAGAGAGGTCTCGGCAGGAAGAAACTATCTTGGTTGAGAAACATCAGAAACTGGACTCACCTAACTTTTGAAGAACTTATAAGGAAAGCCGAGAATCGTGAAGATTTTGCCAATGTGATCGCCAACCTCCACGAAAGAGACGGCACGTAAAGAAGAAGAATAATAATATATCATTATAGAAACAGTTTTTTGATATGGCTATTAGTTGAGTACTTATGTAGGCCCCTAAGTAGTTTCAGCCCAGGGCCCCACAAATTCACGATCCGCCCCTGTTTATTTATAATAACAACGATTAATATTATGCATATTATTAGATCGTACACTGAGATTTCAAATTCACAATAAAAAAGTTACAAATAGTATCTTTAAGTGTGGCACATCATTGTACTCATACCCAAAACGAAAAAAAAGTATAAAGTGTGGCATATCATTGTACTCAGGAGACCGAGTTCTTTCAAAATTTGAAATAAAAAATGCAGGTCCGTATTTAAAAAAGTTAAGTTGGCCTCTGTATCTTACAAATTATCCGCTAATTTAAAAATCTAAAAATACTATCAGATATCCCTAATAAAGTGGGTGTGAGAATGTGCAATTAGTTTTTTGATTTTCTAAAAACTAACGACAGGAAAAAGAAAATTGATTTTCAAAAAATCCGTTTTTCCAAAAAAACTCAGCAATCCTTGAAATTTTTGAAACTTTTTTGATTTCATCATGGTGAACATCCCAAAGCGCAACTTTGCCCCAATTTAACCATCTTTTTGGCTCCATGCTCGTACCTCGAATTTGTAGCACCCTGTATACCGTTTCTAGTACCTATATTTAATTGATGTATCTATGCTACCATCTGATCGAATGTCATATAGAACAATCATATATTAAGGTGGGTCCACATTGCTTCCTCGTATACAGTACATATTTTTGAGTACCCACTACAGTCAAATGTAGTAGGTCAACTAACAAGGCGTTGTTGACGGATCAAACCATCTTTTAGCACATTATATTGTTTCACAACGACGTAGATAAAACCAAGAAAAATATCCTGGTTTTATCTAGCTTCCTTTGACATTAAGTGTCAAACAATCAGACAATTTATTTCCATCTGTCAGAAAACTAATTATTTGAATTTCGTATATTATAAAATAAAAAGTGATGTTTAAGACCTAACCTAACTAAAGTTTAAATAACTTAACAACAATTTATTTTAGGTACAGGAACATGTATAATTAAAATGTACCACATGGAAAAACCTTTTCACTAGTGAAATAAAAAAGTGGATTTCCATTTGAAAAAAAAAATGATTTAATGATACTTTTATAATCACTCAATTCCATGACAGCCTACGGCTACGTTCAGCCTGGGACATCCTGTATACGCACGATACAAGTGTGCTCACGAACAAAAAAACAACGTGGATGCACCTGTAGAGGGTAGGCCAAATTGGACGCTTTTAAAGGGAAACACCCTTTTCTATCAGAGATAGACGAAAACTGATATCGGTGTCTGGAGCTCAATTTTTGTCAAAAACATGATGGTGAAAACTGCATATGGATATCTGTTACCGTTTCGAAGTTACGGGGTGTTTTTCTTCAAAAATGTTCATTTTTAACAAATTGCTGTAACTTTTTTGCTATGGAAAAATGTATATTTCTATGAAAACATTTCCAAAGCACCTTTTTACGTAGAATTTAATGGTTTAAGTATAATCTTTTTAAATTAATAATCTAAGAATTATCAACAGAAAATTTGATTTTTTATATGAGACACCCTGTATGTTTTTAATTCACTGAAAATAATTTAAAATTACCTTTCCAGAAATATTATAACACACTTGATATTTTGCTCGATTCCTCTTCGAGATACAGAGTTTAGAAAAAATCGCTCACTTTGAATAAGTATATATGTAGGCTTTGAAAGGCGAGTGCTGTAATGCAAAAAAAAATCTAGCTGTGAGCATCAATTAAAATGAAAATAATATTTGCAGTGAGAGATGCAGAATTTTATAACAATTTAAACTATATTTAACTAACATCAACCAACACATTTAAACAATATTTAATAACAATAAAAATAAATAGCAAACCAAAACATGAGACTTTGCTATATACAGGTGTATATCGACCGTCTTCTGTTATGAACAGATGGGGTCGTTTTTGAACATTTCTCGCGGAATTCATTAACTCAGTGGGGGTGAAATATACCCTCGCATAACCGGCTAAGCACTTCTAATTCTTGTATAGATTATACGGGCAATTTAAAAATAAGAACCTGTATCCTTCCACAAAGATATTCATAGGATTAGATCCATAGGCACTAAGTCCGTTGGCCTCGGCGGCCAACGGCTGGGATCTTGATTAGCTATTCAATGTTCAATATTCAATTATTCTCGAAATTGGCTGCAAAAACTTCAGCGTTCTGAGGCGGTACCTCGTCTTGCTGGAAAAATATGTTTTTGAGTTCCATTAGGGATAGATCATCAATAACGGGTCCAAAACCTACTAGTTAAAAGTGGCGAACTTTTGAAAATTCTGTATTTCGAAGAGGATTATAATAAAATATCAAGTGTGCTATATTTTTGGAAAGGCAATTTTAAGTTATTTTCAGTTAATTAAGTCCCAAATAAAAAATCATTTTTTTTGTTGATAACTCTTAAAGTATCAATTTAAAAAAATATATACTTAAACTATTAAATTATACATAAGGTGCTTTGGAAAAGTTTTCACTTATAATATCACAAGAGCTTAAATTATTTTCGGAAATTTTTTTGAGGGCACGAATATTTTGAAAATTATCCCGAGTCGAAGACGAGGGATAATTTTCCTAAAATATTCGTGCCCGAAAGAAAATTTCCAGGAATAATTTAAGCTTGCGTGGTATTCGGTAAGAAAATTTCACACCTAAATTTGAAAAAAAAATTAATCCAACATGACATTTTAAAATAATTTCAATTTGTTAATAATATTAACAAATATTATTATATTTTTAATTAGTTACATCAAATGCTAAAACTCAAATGGGTAATATTTCAATATATAGACATTGTAGTTCATTCACATTATGATTGTAGATCTTATGTTTACCTTTTCAACTGTCAAAAAATTTCCACTAAAGTTTCGTGGCGCCTCGAAAAAATTTCCGGAAATTTTTTCAGTTGCCATGGTAACTAGTCAACATTAAAGCATGTTATTGGTTGAAAAGTAGAGGTGTGAAATTTTCATAGAAATACAAAATTTTCCATAGCAAAAAAGTTACAGCGATTTACTAAAAATGCACATTTTTGAAAAACACCCCGTATCTCCGAAACAGTAACAGATATCGATGTGATCATTCAATTTGGTATATTCTTCATTATCTTCATCTTTCAAATTTCCAATGGATCCACTTCTATTTCCATCCCGGCGTGACTTTTTCTGACATGTTTTTTCAAATCGCTCTTATAGCGGGCCTTGTACGAACATCCCGCAGCGCTACAGGCGAACTGCGGTGCTTTGTCCCCGCACATGTACTTAATGTGTTCGCGTAAACCCCCCGAATACTTATACTTCCTCCCGCAAGCGTTACACATGTATTTCGCAAGGCCTGAAAGAAAATCTGTCGTAAATAAATATTGCAAAAAAGCTGGATTTTAAAAAAATTAAAAGTCTTAAAAGATTATTTTTCAAATAAATGCTGAGGCAATGCTAGTTACAGGCTTAACCATTTTTAAATTGTTTTGTTTTTCGAACGTCACAAGAGTATTAATTTTTGCGATGTGATTGACAATATAAAATAGCTATTTATGTAACAAGTTGCGAAACGAATGTGGTTTAAGCACGGGACGCAAAATTGTCCAACGAGGCCAAAGCCCAGTTGGACAATGTATCGAGTGCTTAAAACACTCTTTTCGCAACGAATTCCATACAAGATTTTTTGTGAAAGCGGATAATTTTAGATTTTCATGCTATTATTATTACACTCATCGGCAAAAGTCTTGCACCCCCCAGATAAATTTATTTCTTTGCATAGCATATTGTTGTGGCTATGTGTACAAATACCTTAATATGTGTTTACAAAAAATAGGTCATAAAAGCAATGAAAGAAAACCTTATCGATGGAATGTGTATGGTTTTGCTATTTTCGGTCAAATTTTGTATCTCGGTTCGAGTTCAAACTTGTAGTAAGTGTTGTGAAGGGCCACAAAAATGCCAGGGCACGAAATTTCTGCCTTCGATAGGGCCCGAATTATCACTGTGCATGAAGAAGGTCTCAGCAGGCATCAAATTTCTGATTATTTAAATTTAGTGCGAAGTACTGTAAGCCGAATTATACAACGGTATATGGACACCGGAAATGTAATATCTCGTCCTAGGTTGGGCCGTACAATGGTAACGACTGAACGCCAGGATCGCTACTTGGCTCAATTTGCCAGAAGAAATCGGTCAGTTCCAATTCGAGAGCTACGATCTCAGTTTCAACGAACTTACCACCGAGTGATATCAAACCGAACCATTTCCAGGCGACTTTCTAATGCTGGATTGCGGCGTAGACGTCCACTGCGAGTCCCTCTATTAACTTTACATCATAGGAAAAGGAGGCTACAGTGGACTACAGAACACCAGAACTGGTTATTAGCGATGGGAACTATCGAATGAATTAGACTATCGAATGGTTACTGAATGAATGATTTCAACTATCGAATGGTTTCATTCGAATAAAATCATTCATTCATTTGTATACTAAAGCATGTGACAACCTCGCCGTGCGACTAAATGATTATCGTTAAGCCACGACTATCGAATGCTTTTTATAAATGAAATTTAGTATTCGTTTGATTTTTGTCTGCGTCAGTGCATTATTAGTCCTTCCAAATTTTTATAACTTGCCTTCTAAATACTGTGCTATTTTTGCGTTTATTAAAATATTTAAAATACTACAGTAGTAGTGTTTTTTTTTTTTAAATTGATGATTGTGTACGTGTGCAGGTGGTCAAAATTTTTCCGAAAATTTGTGTGATTTTCCGATCTTTCAGTTATTTAATTTTATACGGTATATGGTCTATTTTTTTAATGGGAAATTTTGAGAAGTAACAATTTTTAAGAGAGATGAGGTGAACTTACAATTAATTTTAAAAATACATATGTATTTGTATTTTAGATGTTTTAGTAATATGAATTAGTTGAACTTAATAATCATATTTAAGTAATGTGGTAATGTGGTTAAGTAAATGGTTATCGAACTCAAATTTTGGGATGGGAAAATTAAATTGATTGATTAAAGTTTTTACACGTGCCAATTTAAAAAAAAAGTTTACGATATTTGTATTTTGTTTATGCTAATTCTCTTACATGTAGATATTTGAGAAGAAATATTTTATTTATTTTTTAAAGTAAATGCCAGTAAAAGCAAATATTATTTTTAAATACTAATACAAAGTAATAAAAAGTAATACACATATATAATTATTTTGATTTCTAATTTTTTATTTATATTTTTCTTCTATTACACTGCATGCTTAGAAAATTAATAAATTTTTATATTTCATGATTTTAAAATTTGTTGTTAATATAACAAATTAGTTCTGTAATTATTATTATTTAATAAACCAACGTTACCACACAAAAAATTTAGAGACTATATTATTTTTAAATAGGATCTAATATAAATAATTTGGACTTCTAATTTGTTGTTTATATTTTGCTACTACTTAAAAAATGTTTATATTAAATGATTTTAAATTTTGGTGTTAATAGGTATAACAAATTATTACTGTTATTATTATTTATTAAACCAGTTTTGCTTAAAAACATTAAAAATCATTTTCCTACATCCAAAATATAAAGTATTATTGCAGTGTAACAACAGAACATTAATAAAAAAAATGCAAAATATATAGTCATACTATCCCTAACTAACTATAATACCAAAGAATAATATTCTTTGCTAATACCTACTAATACGAATATACGGCAACAGCGCCGTTCATAATGTATTTTCTGTGTAAATACTAGCACCTCAATAAAAAAATAATGTGTCCTTATCTTTATCTGACTCAAAATCAAAGATGCCGGCTTTTTTCATACCATTGCCACCGACCGCTGTCGCGTTTCTAGGAAAGAAACCTACGTCGCCGGGCGACAACTAAAATCCAGTTTATATTTTATTATAATCGATCCTGACGAATAAATGAATTTTACAAATGAATGAATTTTATAAATGAATGGTTTTTGCTGCCGAAATAATATATTTCAAGGCAGATGACGCATCTATTCGATATTTTTATTCGAATAGTTTTTGACGAATGTTTTCTTACTAGCTATCGAATTATTCGAATGAATTGCAACTATCGAATGTTTCGATAGTATTCATTCGATAGTTCCCACTACTACTGGTTATTACCTCAGTGGAGAAACGTAATTTTCACTGACGAAACCAGGATAGGTTTGATCAGTGATGACTATCGTCGGCGAGTGTGGAGGGAGGCAGCATCGCTTGAATACAACCCTTACTGTTGCTCCTTATCAATGAGGAACTGAGATGTTCTGGGGTGGCATCATGTACAATGGGCGAACAGAGCTCATTCATATTCCTGGGGTGATGAACGCCCATTTGTATGTGGAAACTGTAATCAGACCAATAATTTATCCACTGTGAGAAGAAATCGACAATAATTTTATTCTCATGGATGATAACGCTCGTCCTCACAGGGCTAGGATGGTCCAGGAAGCATTAAATGAAGGCGAAATAACTCGTCTGGACTGGCCTCCACTCTCCCCCGACATGAATCCTATTGAATATGTCTGGGACTACATCACCAGAGCTGTATTTCGCAGAAATAACCCACCAAGAAATCGCCAGGAGTTGATCATTGCCGCTCAAGAAAAATGGCAGAACTTACCTCAAGAAACCATAAACAACCTTATAGTGGGGATGCCCCGACGACTTGATGCACTCATAACAAATCGAGGAGGCAATACTTTATATTAGTAATCTTAAGTTTGTCAGAATTTATTATTTATTTATTTATTTTCTCTTTTTTGTCAAACATTATGGAATTTGCATTTTTTTGTATTTTGGCAAAATATATTATTAAACTTGGTGAAAGTTTTCCCTTTTTTGTGTTATTTTTTAACATAACTTTAGCATCTATTGATTTCCACATAGTAAGGGGGTGCAAGACTTTCGCCGATGAGTTTATTTATTTTTTAAAATGTTCTGGTAATCGGTTTCTAAAACATTGTTTATGCATTGTTTAATGGACATAGTTCTGTCAGGTTCAATCGTCGCCATATTTCCTACAAAGTTTTGTTAAAAAATGAGTGATAATGACGAGTCTTTGGATATTCAACAACCTGCTGAAACTGCGCTATCCACGTTAGTGCCCGAGAAGTCGAAAAACTTATACGAGACCGCCCACAACATTGTTTCTAACGTTTCATTTTTTACTTTTAGGCACTAGTGCCTAAACACGTGTCACTTTTAGATACTCTATATCTCAAATAAATATCAAAAACTGTCAATTTCGAAACGCTTTCACAAAAATTAATTTTAACACCTAGGAATAAAAGTAAATCACTTTTATCCCTAAGCACAAAAGTATAATAAAATATATTATTAAACTGACAAAGTTGCAGTTGGGGGTTGGAACCTTTGGTGTTACAACAGCAAAATAAAACACTAAATCACCACAATACACCAGAACACTTTTACTTTTACACTGGACACGCGTTTCGCTAACCATGTTAGCATCATCAGCAGATTATTAAGACTGTTTGCCATAGTATATTCGATATACAGGGTGGTCCGAACTGTATTCCGCAAACTTCGGCAGCATATTCTGCATAAGTAAAAAAAGTTCGTATAAATGTATGTCCTAAAATGCTTAGTTTCGAAGATACAGGATGTAGAAATTTCATTTTTATTTCGATTTTTTCCAAATAATTTCTGAAGTAACGTCAATATTTGGATGAAAATTGGTGTCTTTGTTTTGTGTCGTTGGTGTCGTTGTGTTTTTTGACATGAGAAATTTGATTTTGATGTCAATATGGCTCCTATTTGTAGGGGGCGCCACCTACATGTGTTTTAACTGGTTTGTAGAGTTATAACTGTTCATCCATACCTGTATAAAAAAACTACTGAGTACGTACGTCAAAAATGGCCTTTGGTAAAAATCGCTACGATCAACCGTTGTCATGATATTAGAATGGAAATAGTCAATACATGTCATTATTGACCAAAAAATAAACACGTTGAGTAGATAATTATTTGACTTAAATAATAAATTGGGAATTTTTTTAATTAATCATAAATTTTTATATGAAAAAATGATGATAAAACAGTTTCTGTTGAACTTTTGACACAAAAACATTTCAAATTTATGATTTCAGTCTGATAACTACTTATAGACCGAAAGCTGGCTACATAAAAAACCTTATCATCGTTACATGGCTAATTTTCCTTGTGAAGTCTCCGTATGTGTAGCCATTATGAAAGAGTCATGTCTGCCAGCGCGATCCCTGGGTTTAAAGCGGGGGCGGTCAATCGAAAGGGTGAAATTTTTTACTCTAAAAATATTATAAGGTACAAGAGTTATAATTGCCAAAGAGCTTTTATTTATTATTAAAAAACGTGGAAAATTGTTGGCAGACATTTTTCTCGTGGCTAAAATGCCGGCAGACAACGTGAAAGAGGCATGAAATTTTAACAAAAAAAAATAATCGCATGCATGCATGCCGATTGGTGGAATGTCATATTTATTTACTTAAAAAGCCGTATGCAAAAGGGCAGATGAAAAAAATCGTGGCTCAATCAGCTGTAGACAGTTATCAAAAGCGCGATATTACTCTACAGGGTGAGTCTTGGATAAGTGCAAATATGTTCAGGGCTGGTATCTCGACAAAAGAAATATATTTTCTCTTTACCGTTTTTCAAATGAGTCCAAAATAACCGTTCAAGTTTGAAAATTTAAAAGAAATTTTTAGAAACATTTATGAGTCACCTGTTTTTTTCTGTATTTGCAACCATTCTTTTAGTGTCGTAACAAGGTCGTATCCATAGAGTAATGCCTAAGCATGGTAGATTAAAAAATTATACTGTGGGTAAATTTGCGGTGAACAGGCAGTTGTACAAAATTTCCTAAAACATAAAGGAACATTTTTAAAAAATGCACGAAGCACTGAAAGCGCTAGAGTAATATCGCGCTTTTGATAACTGTCTGCCGCTGATTTAGCCACGATCTTTTTGTCTGCCCTTCTGCATACGGCTTTTAAAATGAATAAATATGACACTCCATAAATCGGCATGCATGTGAGCCATACTTTTTTTCCAAAATTTCATGCCTGTGTCCTTTCGCGTTGTCTGCCGGCATTTTAGCAACAAGAAAAATGTCTGGCAACAATTTTTTACGTTCCTTAATAATAAATAAAAGCTATTTTCGCAATATTATAACTCGTGTACCTTATAATATTTTTAGTGTCAAAATTTCACCCCTTCGATTGGCCGCTCCCGCTTTAAGCCCCAGGATCGCGCTGGCAGACATGACTATTTCATAATGGCTATACATAAGGAGACTACACAAGAAAAATTAGCCATGTAACGATGATAAGGTTTTTTTTATGTAGCCCGCTCTTAGACTATTAGTCAACATGTTTAATTTATATCAATGATGACAGGTATTGATAATTTTGATTCCAAATATCTCGAGAAACATTACTTCTAGCGATTTTTACGAAGAGAACTTTTTTGACAGGTACGGACGAAAAGTTGTTAGTCTTCAAATCAGTTAAAAAATACGTAGGTGGCGCTCTCTACAATTATGAGTCATATTGACATCAAAATCAAATTTCTCATGTCAAAAAACTCCCAGACACCAATTTTCATCCAAATATTGACGTTACTTCAGAAATTATTTGGAAAAAATCGAAATAAAAATGAAATTTCTACACCCTGTATCTCCGAAACTAAGCATTTAAGGACAGACATTTATACGAACTTTTTTACTTATTTTTATCTGCAGAATATGATGCCGAAGTTTCCGGAATACAGTGCGGACCACCCTGTATAATTACTCGCAAGGTGTTAATTTTAAATCTTTTTATATTATTTGCAATGTTTAAAATTGTTTAAAAAATTATTTCTGACGTTTGAAAAAAATAGCATGTTCTATTCGGAGTAAAAATTACTTTTTTTACTCGCCACAAACAATATCATTTTTACTCTTAATAAAAGAATATATTTTTTTTATTATTATTTTTATTTTTTTTTTGTTTCCCATAACGGGGGAAATATACCTCCCTGACACATTAAACGTTAAAGAACAACAAGGAAAAAAATATATTTAAAAAAGGTATACTCTACCTTAGACGATGAAAGGTGATACTTTCGGAAACGTTGACCACCTTTTTTTGTTCTGTCTGATTGGCGAAATACCCAAATATTTTCAGATTGAGGATAATTTATTTACTCAACTGCAATAGTTATTTGGATTATTTTTTTATTTTGACAGTACATGTACAAAGGACTTTATTATACACTCAACTATTTCTTCACTAGTTTGATATAGTGTGCAGTGTTGATGTGTCTGTTGAACTTGAATTTTGTTCGGGTTTTGAACGTGCAAAATGGACAGTTGTGCTGACCGCAGTATTGTTCCTTGTGTAGAATCAGTCTACCTTTCTTACCGAAGCTACTTCCACAGGTAGAACATTGATAGATATTAAAAGCTAAAACAGAAAAAAGAAGTCAGTAATGTCTTTGATAAAAGGTTACAATTTCATTAAAACATTATATTTTATTTAATCAATATTTGTAATGCAATTTATAGTTATTTTTTTATACAAGACGATAAAATAGTATTTTATCGTCGACCTAAAAGATTAATGAATTAATTTCGGGATACGATAATGCAATTTTATCGTCGTGTATAAAACAATATTTTTTTCCATAGCGAGTTTCGTTTTAAAAAATATTCAGAAATTAATATTTCATGGAATTTATTACGAGTAGAAAAAATATTGTGCTGGGTTGGCGTTGGTTTCTATGTAATTTGACAAATAAATAAAGCTGTCTCTTTAGTTGTCAGTTTTGAGTCAATATTTTTTAATTCTCTTTCGTGTCGATTGCTGATTGAATTGGAACCAGAAATGGCTCAAAACGAAATAAGTAAATTACCAACAGATATTCAGGCTGAGGCGACCAACGCCATATCCAAACTACTTCCATTTAAATCTCGAATAACTTATGAAAAGGAATACAAAAATTTTCAAAAATGGAAGCAATTAAAAAACGTGCGAGAAGATATAAAGTTTTTAACCTATCCTCGCTGTTAAAGTATCATTTAATCTACCCATGCGGTTAAAGTACTATTCTATCTACTATTTTTGATAGATCTAAGGCAATTTTAACAGTTGCTATGGAAAAAAGCATATTATTTAATAGATACTATAGTTTCTTAACTCTTAACTGATATCGTGAGCTTAACTCAACTCGTAACCTGACCAGTTTATTTACTCCATATTATCTTATCTGGTATTACAAATCTATATATTCTTTTATATTTAGGAGGATTAAAACATATTTTAAGTATATTTTTTTAACAAGACTTTAATATCATCAATATTGGACTTGAAAATGGATGTCTATAACAAGAGACTTAAAAATCTAATGATTTCAATTTGTTCATAATATGTTGCTTTATAAAAATCTAAAATGTCAATGTTCCATGGGTATAGTAATAAACGATATCTAAATTATAAGAAAATGCATTTTCTACGAAAACTTGAAAAGATAGATAAAAAATGGCATAATACAATTTGATAGACAATTAAATTGTGCATCCGATTCTCGTAAAATATAGAGAGTATTCCATTTAAATTAAACAAGTTATTGCCATTTAAAGGTAGTAATTATTTAATATAAATTTTTAGACACTGTGTAGAAGGTAGTATTTTGTTTATTATTGCAAAACATTATCTGATCAATAAATAAACTTCAGTAAATATTTAGAATTAAAAACTTTGATACTCTTGGAGAAATGAGGCCTTAAATTTTTTATTGCAATTTCACAAAATTAAAAGTATTTCAAAAACGGTAAGGTTTAAGTGTAATAAACCTTAATCAAATTTACCTTTATTTCAATCGTAGAATCTAAAAATAGAATAATATACATGGTGTTCTATTTAAAAAAATAAAACTATAATATTTTTTACTTATTTGGGACACTCTATATCTTGTAAAAATATTTTTAAATTGTAGCTCTAATAGTTCTTCAACGAACCCAAATCTTAAAATTTGTAAAAATCTAATCGTTTAGCTATAATACTCTGTGTCGTATGTGGTGAACAACCCTGTATCCGCTATTATAGATCTAGGATAACACCGGTACCAGGTCTAAAGAGAGAGCAAGTTAAAGATGTGGACAAAATGGAGACAGATCCTCCAGCCTCCACTTCAAGGGTACCTCAGACGGAGACTTTAACCAACCGACAAAAATAATTCATGATACAAGTATTTTAGCGTGAATGAATTAAAATAACTTATTAATTGACACTATTTCAGTTTATTTAAAAAAAACAGTAGGTTACAAGAATTTTATATATCATAATACCCCAAACGGATAATAACACTATACAGATTTATACAGCGAGCGCCAAAAAATTTGCAATAACGAAAATACTATACAATTTTAACCATAAACATGTATAAGGTGGGGTTAGAGATCATAAAATAAATATTTTCAAAAACAAAAAACGGGCATAACAAAGAATCATATTTGTTTCAATAGAATTACAGAAATCGGATTAAATCTAACAAAATTACGTGTATTTTTGAAAATTATTATACAGGGTGTTTCAAGAAATATGAGCCATCCTTCGTGAGGAGATTCCCCACGTAAAAATAATACTTATTTTTCATATCAATATGGTTCCGATTCTGCTTTGTTTCGTAGTTACAAGAGGCTAAAGTCTTTTTTTTTTCGATTTGTTATAGTTTTCTTCCAAGTGCTTTTAGCGATTCTAATGAAATTTGGAGGGTTACTATGTATGCTACATATTTCAAAAACAAGAAACAAAGCAGAATGGGACCTATGTTACTATGAAAAATAACTTTTATTTTTTCGAGAGGAATCTTCCCACGAGGGATGATTGATTTTTTGAAACACTCTGTAAAAGCTATTTGACAGGGTTCCCTGACATATTTTTTAAATGGCAACCACGATTTGTTTGATCACTAGTCTCAAATGATATATCACAATATACATGTATGCTATTTTTTTGGTGATCACTGTATAATTTAAAAAAAATCTCATTGTAAAACTTAAAAAAAAATTATAACGGCATGTGCATTCTTCTGTAATGTTTTTTTAAATCGCTTTTAAATTTTGTTTTATAAGCACACTCTCCGTGATTGCAATAGAACTGTGGTGCTTTACCACAGCCGTATTTGATGTGTTGACTTAACCCTCCTTTATATTTGTAGGTGCTCAAACACATATTGCACCTGTATTTGTTTCCAACTAAAAAAAAACAAAATATTAATGGAAAAAAATACCAATAGGACCGAAATTATATGTATATATATAGAAAACCCTATATGTCACTCAGCATATTTTTGAAACAAAAATCATATACAGTGTGACCCACTCAAGACCGGGCACCCTCCATAAAATCTGTGTTTATAGTCCGATTTTGATGATTTTTTTTTCAAATATAAAGTTTCAAAAAATGTACTTTAGGGCTCAATGTCATGTTATTTCACAAAAAACAAGGCCTACTTAATAAAGTTTTTGTGGTGAAAAATTTGCAAAATCATATTAGCGATTTTTTTTTTCAAAAATTTGAGTACACCCCTCTACATTCGGCATCCCCCAAAACAGTCTGTACCAAATTTCGTTTAAAAATATTAATTATTAATAATTCTGCAGTTAAATTAAATAATTCCCTATTTTTGCCAATTTAACGATGAGTTATCACGTAACCCTTGAAAAAAACAATCCACAACAATGGGTTTTATTAGCTGTCAATTCTTGCAGCGTAGAATTGAATATTAATTTAATAGCACGCAGAAAAGTGTTGTATCAAGAAATATTATTTGCATTATGGAACAATTAAATATTAGGGATAAAATTGAAATTATTCGTTTAGTGGGTGATAACTATCTTCAAGCAGGAGAAGCTGCCAGAGAATTTAACAACAGACATCCCGACAGACCTGCAGTAAGTAGAAGCACGGTTCAACGAATAAATAGAGTTTTTAATGAAACTGGTTGTGTGTCAAAATACTTACTAAAAAACAGAAGGCCGGAACATCGAATAAATAGGCGGAATGAGGAAATATTAGAATATTTTCGTAACAATCCTCGTGCAAGCATTAGAGGCGCCAGTGTTGATTTGGATATACCAAGGGAAAATATTAGGAGATGTTTGCGAACTAATAAAGTTAAACCCTTTAAACCAAAGATTTTACACACTTTGGAAAACGGAGATGATGTTAGACGATTAGAATTCTGCTTATGGGCTCAAGCAGAGTATTTAAATAATAGAAATTTCTTAAAAGAAATTTTATTTAGTGATGAGGCAACATTTAGTACAAACGGAGTAGTATCCTCTCAAAATTCGCGATTCTGGGCAGTCGAAAACCCTGAATGGGTGATCAATACAAGAAGACAGTATTCTCAGAAATTAAATGTGTGGTGTGGCATACTTGATGATAGAATCATTGGTCCATATTTTTTTGAGAGAAATTTGAATAGTCCAACGTTTTTGAATTTTCTGATTAATGACTTTTGGGATGCAATACATAATTTACCATGCCAAACCCGTTTGAATTTAAAATTTCAATTGGACGGATCACCTGTGCATAACGCGGCAGTTGTCAGGGAATGGTTAAATGAAAATTTTGAAAATAAGTGGATAGGTCGAAATAGCCCGCTAATTGAGTGGCCACCGAGATCCCCGGACCTAACACCCCTTGATTTCTTTCTTTGGGGTTTCTTAAAGCAACAAGTTTACAAGTCTAGACCTCAATCTGTAGATGAATTACGTATTAGAATTACAGAGGCTTCTGCAAATATTACACCACAGCAGCTTAGGAATGTAACTGTTAATCTAAGAAAAAGATGCGACAAATGTATTGAACTGAATGGAGGGCTGGTAGAAGCAACTAGAATTATTTGAATATGTTTAACTTATTATTCGGTTATTGTGTTGCTTGTAGTATTTTTTATCATTGTTTGTAATAAAACTCGTTGTCGTGGATTGTTTTTTTCAAGGGTTACTTGATAACTCATCGTTAAATTGGCAAAAATAGGGAATTATTTAATTTAACTGCAGAATTATTAATAATTAATATTTTTAAACGAAATTTGGTACAGAACTGTTTTGGGGGATGCCGAATGTAGGGGTGTACTCAAATTTTTTGAAAAAAAATCGCTAATATGATTTTGCAAATTTTTCACCACAAAAACTTTATTAAGTAGGCCTTGTTTTTTGTGAAATAACATGACATTGAGCCCTAAAGTACATTTTTTGAAACTTTATATTTGAGAAAAAAAATCATCAAAATCGGACTATAAACACAGATTTTATGGAGGGTGCCCGGTCTTGAGTGGGTCACACTGTATACGTAAGTGTAATATTCTATAAAATATTAATAGCTCAGTATAGAAGTATTACAGTTTATCATGTAATAAGAAATATACCGGGTGCGTTTCAAAATTGGCTCACCCGTATAACTTTTCTATTTTTTCAAATAAAAAATCGAGATTTTGTATGTTAATTAGGATTGATTGACCTATTCAATTGTTTTTGGCCACTTCCTGTTTCACCGGAAATGACTACAACTTTCGATTTTTAAATGCCACCCCCGGTATATTTTTACTTTATCCGATAGAAAATAACACTCTGAATAAAATGACATAATATGTCAACTTTTGAAATTTTAGCTTAAAAAATCGTATTTTAAATTTCAATCTAGAGTACCACGGCTGTGCTAAAACACTAATTTTTAATCAAGGAGCCTTGGAAAAATAGATTTGATCGTCTAATGTTTTTCGTGTCTTGTCCTGGCCGGTTAAAAGATGCTCAAATCGTATTTTTAATCATATGTCAAATTTTTCAATTGGAACAAGGGTCATTAGCATATTTAGAAAAAGCATTGTTTTACGAATAATTTGGTACCACACACTTATCTAGAGTCAAATTGTAGTTATGGGCTCTGGTGCACAATAGGTCCCCACGCATTTAACACTTTTTGGGATTTTTTTGCAAGATTATCTTAAATTGAACATTTTTAAGCAAAAAAATTGTTGGATGAATGTGTTTTATCTTTAAAAAGCGGCAAAAAAACGTATTTTAGGTACAGGCGACGGACAGTAAATATGTAAAATTTTCTACACGGATTCAGTAAAAACATCACATATTAGCACTTTATTACCTTATATTGACGTGGAATGACCTAATTTAAGCACAAATATGCAACGAATCTTCTTTGTAAGCTTAAACATTAAGAAAATATATTTATTTACATCATCTCAAGCTAGCATGACTTTTTCGATTGACAGTTAATCGATCATCGATATGTCATCTATGGCCTTCGCGTAGAATTTGCGACGTTGTCAATAAAACTATTTTATATGATTTTCTTCTGAAATAAAGTTGACGTTGTGGAGAGTTAAAACGGTAAGCTATCACTTTAGTGCAACAAAAATTGAACGCTGTCTAGTAGCTTATTCGTTAGTGTGGATTATTTTAAAGCAATTTCTGAAATAAAATTTGCGGATTTTTGAGGTTCTACGAAAATATAAGTTTTTTTAAATATATACTATTTTTCGACGCTTAATCAATGAAGTTTTGCCATTAGGCACAATTAGATTAGCCTGGTTATTTGGAGGGTGTTAATGCCTTGGTTAGCCTGGTTATTTGGGGGGTGTTAATGCATTGGTTAGGTGGTTATTTGGTGGGGTTGGTTGGTTTTCACTCATTTTTATTTGTTTTTTTGATATTTTAAATCGTCAAAATCGCATAAGCGTGTTTTGGTTGCTCTTCAACGCACATATTAAGTGAAACAAGACCAATAGAGTAATGAAAACACGCGAAAGCGTGTTTTGATTATTTTTGTTTCACTTTGTTTTTTTCCTTTTTCTCTTTTTTAATACGAATTTGATTTAGGTTCTTGTGACGAATATGTATGTCCAGTCTCCCTTTATCTCCGGATATATACACCAATTTATTTGGTGGGGATTGTTTGGAAGTACGCAAATCACATCGATTTCGGAATCTTACTGAACAAATCCGGAAAAAATAATTTTTTAAACAACAGTGCTAAATACTGTGTGTAATGAGTTTAATGTCAATTTATTTTTATAGTGTTTTTTGTTTTGCCTCGTTTATTATATTTTTAATTTTTCGTGTTCTTAAAGTACCTACTAAATGTAAAAAAAACGAATATAAAGTCAAACGTTTTCGTCGATTTTACACCGGGTGAGTATGGCAACACTGTGCAGAACCTTGTATTTTACTGGCTTTATGAAGGTTATAATAGGGAGTTTTCGCATTGAAATGTAGTGAAAATTTGGAATTTCAATTATTTTTTTTCGTAGAAAAAGTGGTTCATCCAACAATTTTTTTCTTTTAAACTATTCCATTAACTATGGGATTCACATTAAAAATTAAAAAAAAACCTCGAATTCGTGGGGACCTGTTCTGTACAAGACCCGTAGTTATGAATCGCATGTTACAATTTTAAATAAACCAGATGCGAAAATGTCAAAAGTTGACATATGATATGTCATTTTATTCAGAGTGTCATTTTCTATCGAATAATGTAAAAAAATACCGAGGATGTCATTTAAAAAGCAAAAGTTACAGTAATTTCCGGTGAAACAGGAAGTGACCAAAACAATTAAATACGTCAATCAATCCTAATTTATGTCATGTATTAACATACCAAATGTCGTTTTTTATCTGAAAAAAAGTTATAGGGTGAGCCACTTTAGGTATCAAGGAAAAATATTTAAAATAAATACATAATGTGTAGTTGCATGATTCGCATTTCATTATACACAAACATATTACAGGGTGTTCCTTAATGACATGCTAATATTTTAGGGGGTGATTCTTGAACCAATTTTAAGAAAAAAAAAACTTCATATGAAAGTATATCCTAAATATCTTAATTTCTGAGATACAGGGTGGGTAAAATTTTCTAAAAAAACTTTTTCTCATAATAACTCTGATTTTATTATAGACGTCTTTATGAAACTTGATATAAGGGATGAGCCAAGTTTGAGACGCACCCAGTATACAGGATGGTCTGAATTGTAATAGGCAAACTTTGACAACATATGAATTCATATCCAAAATGCTTCGTTTTGGAGATACAGGGTGTAACAATAAAACATCCAGACACCAATTTTCATCCAAATATCAAGATTAATTCAGAAATTATTTGAAAAAAAATGAAATAATAATGAAATTACTACACCCGGTATCTATGTAGATGGCGATCACTACAAGTAGGAGTCATACTGACATCGTAATCGAATTTCTCGTATCAAAAAACACTTTTTTATCTGCAAAATATGTTACTAAAGCTTCCCAATAACAATTAAAACCACCGTGTATATTATTCATTACATACCAAAATGTACCATTACATTTAATAGCTAGACATTACCTTATCACATGAAAAAAGTGGTGACCATGTATAAGAAATTTATTCTCTTATATACAAAACAAAAAATAATCAAAATATATTCTCAAAAAAAAAACAATTTCATGTTTATAAACATATCGTGTTATGACTAAAGTTGAAATGCCTCTTGAAAATACTTTTCATTCTGTGAGTTTCCTTCCATGAGAACTATTGTAATGCCTCTTGACGTTTGTCTTGAGGTTACTTTTGTAATTACATTTGGGGGACGTGCAGCAAAATTTGGGATTTACGTCACAATAGTACTTTTTGTGCATGTAATAGGACTGATATTTTTCGTAGCCTTTTTTGCACACTGTACATTTATATTTAATATCTAAAAATAAATATAACATACATTTAATAATTCTAATAAATCTTATTAAAAACAATTAAACGTATCTTTGAGACAAAAAAAAAAGAAAACAATTTCTTTAAGATACAGAGCGTCAAAATCGTTTAATATGATTAATACTAGTTTTTATGTTAGTCATTACATGACAAAATAATATATGATTTGAACTTGTCATTACATGATCAAATTTACACTTATTGTAAGTATGACTACCATAGATTTTGACATTAAATAGCAGAATGTAATGTCTGAGAATAAAATTACAATTTGTGCTGAAATGGTAAAATGTAATGATTGAAGTGATTGACTTTGAGAAGGCGTGCTAAGGTTTGCATTTTGCCATGGTATTACAGAGATTATACAACTCTATCTATATTTTCTATATAGAAGGATGTGATTAATAAGCGATAATAATTTAAGTGATTATCGTTTGGTGGCCATATTGTAATTGTCATTTTTTGAAATATTAATTCAAAAGTCATTTCTGTTAGTTCCACAAAATATCCCGTCAATTCTTATTACAAAATGGCAAAAGGAAGATAAGGATATATATACTTTATTTCGTTGTATAATTTTTTGAATACAACTCGATGTTTCGGGATTACCTAATACTTTTGCCTGACACTCAATGCGATACCGGCAACACTACTCCTCCTTCGATGTCGTAGTGTTGCCGGGTAACGCATTTCGTGTCAGGTAAAAGTATTATTCGGTAATCCCGAAACATCTTGTGGTATTACATTCGATAATAATTTGTCATTTTATTAAAACGCATTGCAGTTTTTATGTCAGGCATTACATGACAAAATATTATAGCTTAAAATTGTTACAACTTGTCAATACATGATACACTTTTCATTTATAGTAAGTGTGACAACCATAGATTTTGACATTAAACTGCAAAATGTAATGTTTGGCATTACGACTAAAATTCGTCATGTAATGAAAATGTAATGACTAAAGTGATCGACTTTGAGAAAACTTGCTAAGATGGCATTTTACCGTGGTATTACAGATATAATAATCTGTCATTTTATAACAACGCATCGCAGTCTTTATGTTAGTCATTACGTGACAAAATGTCATAGCTTAAAATTATTACAACTTGTCATTACATGATAAATTTTACACTCATAGTAAGTATGACTGCCATAGATTTTGACATTAAATTGCAAAATGTAATGCCTAACAATTTCATGTTACAATTTGACATGAAATGACAAAATGTAATGTCTGAAGTGATTGATATTGAGACGGCTTGCTCAGATGGCACTTTGTCACGGTATTATAGAGATAATAATTTGTCATTTTATAACAACGCTTCGATATTGATATTACATGACACAAGATAATGTGACCGGAATCTTAACCAGTCATTACATGGATAAACCAGTAGGTATAGTTGGATTAACGCAAATTGAAACATCCTGTATAAACAATTTATTCACCATTTATTGACAATAACCCAAAAAATCATATTCCTTTATTTCTTATCATTAAAACAGCTGTAATTTTGAGGTTATAAATTCAAGACAAAAGCTTTCCTTCGTGATAACCGATGTAATGCCTCTTGAGATTGGTCTTCAGGTTACTTTTGTAACTACAATTGGGATATTTGCAGGAAAACTTGGGGTTTACATCACAGTAATACTTCCTGTGCATATAGTAAGAATGCTGTTTTTCGTATTCTTTTTCGCACACAGTGCATTTATATTTAGCTCCTGAAATTAAAGAAAATATGAAAAACAAGACAACAAGTCATCATGAATGTAGTAAGCTATTAAAATATAAATATTGATTAGATTTGTTTATTTATTATTGATTTGTTTTAATATTGGACCTGCAAATCTTCACTTGAGCTGTCTAACCAGTTTAACAGTTTATTAATAAAGTACTTTTCAATATTAAACTCCATTGAAAAGAAGAAGCAAACGTAAAAGCAGAGAATAGGTACATTAAAATGCATAAAAAAATAATTTTTTCGTCATACTATATTGTTATATTATTATAACATAAGCAAAATCAGAATGGAAAAGATGCATATAACGTCCGCCGGACGTTATCATAACGGCCGGCGGCCGTTAAGTTTCTAAGGTAATCGTAACGTCTGTCACCTGCAACAATGACTATTTATTGTCAGTTGGACTTTTCAAAAATTGGGAAAATAGACCATAGCGAGATGTCGCGAGAAATTCCGTTGGAAATACAGGAGGAAGCGGCTGCGGCTACTCAAAAATTTACTTCCGACTATAACCAGAGAGAGATATCAGCAGGAATATGACAATTTTTTGAAGTGGCGGCAAGATAGAAGTATAAACAGCGTAAATGAAGCGGTATTGCTGGCTTATGCTAAAAGAATGTCTGAAATGTATTCTCCTACATCACTGTGGACAAAGATATCCATGCTGAAGCTTGCGTTGAGAGTATATGAAAACATCGACATATCAAGGTAAAAAGCCATTATATTCTTCGATATTTAATCATACTCATCTAAATTATATTTGTTCATAGATTTGGTAAACTGTTCATGTTTCTGAGGCGCAAAAACGAAGGTTATTCACCAAAAAGCCAAAGTTCTGTCGGAGAATGACATAAATAATTTTCTACTGGATGCCGATGATTACACCTGGTTACTCGAAAAATTGTATTGGTGCTTGGTATTCTTGGAGCTTGTAGGCGCAGCGAGCTTTGGTCACTCACAGTTGATGATTTCGAAGATTCGGAGAAAAATATTCTTGTCTCATTAAGAAATACTAAAATAAGAAAGATAGGAAATTTCTTATTCCAAAAACGGGCCTTCCGTTTGATGCCTATGGTTTATACAAAAATACATCAACCTGCGTCCTCGTAACTTTGACAATCCAAAATTTTTCATTGGTTACAAGAAAGGCAAGTGTGTTAAGCAAATCGTCGGTATACATACCATCGGGAGCGTACCGCAGAAAATTGCAAAAATTTTTGAACTTGGAGAATCCAGAACGTTATACAGGGCATCTATTTCGTAGATCATCAGCAACCATGCTCGCCGAAAATGGTGGTGATTTACTATCGCTAAAGGAGCTAGGAGGATGGGAGTCTTCAACAGTGGCAGAAACTTACTTAGAAAAATCAGTTTCCAAAAGAATGAAAATAACAAATCAACTTTTTCATGATAGCTCCAAAAATAATGTGTCTTTAGTGGATACAAATATTTGCCATTCTTCAGTAGCATCATCTTCTTCTATAAAATCTGTAAATCCCTGGGAAGGATTACAGATTTCTAAGAACAACAAGTGCACTTTTAATTTCCATGTTCATTATCATGAAAAATGAATTTTAGTATAAGACATTATGTATTTTTTATCCTTACTTGTGTTATTGTTCAATAAAATTTGTTATTAAATAGTAGTGTTTATTGCTCTAAAAAATCTGCAGTATGACGAAAAATCTAGAACGCAACATTTGCCGATAACAAATAACGGCCTTTTCAATGATCCTCGGCTATCGCCTCGGATCACAAACTTCAGCCCGGCCGTTATTTGTTGTTTATCGGCCTTATTACGTTAATAACTATATAATAGAGGTATCGAAATTTAGAAAACGTCAACATTTGACGTTTCCAGTATTTTACCAAATCGTTTCGTATCAAACCGATGTTTTCAGGAACCGCTCTTTACCGTAGTTTACCGGTCTGGTTCGCCTGGTTTTGCAACGGAATACAGCCTTAAAAATCTAAAATAGCTCTGTTAGGTAAAAAATACCATACGATCGAAAAAAAAACGGCGTCAAACCCGGTTGGGGAATGACAATCGATGATAATTTTGGCGAGATCTCTCTTTTGCATAATCTACAATTTTTTTGACATAATCTAGGAAATTATAAACTGTTTTTCAGATATCATAATTTAATTCCATTTTCTTAATACAGCAAATCTCATACCGTGTGGTGCATAAGAACCCGGGACGTAGGAAATCCCAGGTAAATTCTGAAAATGTCAAATATTTCCTCGTCAGATGATTTTAGACAAAAATTGTATTAGACTTTTTTGAAGAGGGGTTAAAGTTGTACTTGTGTCTAGAATGTCGTTTTATTTCGAATAGTCATTTAAAAGTGATTTGCAAAAATCTACCTTCAAATTAGTAAAATTTATAATATAATAATAAAACGGCCCAGAGAAACCTACAATTAAAATACCAGCAAAAATGTAATTTTATCATTGTCAAATTCGATGTCACATTTTGTTTGCAAGAATTTGAATGTAAAAAACCAACCAAACCAAACCAAATAGAGTAATTTTGTATAAAATAATTATGATTTTCACAACTTGTGAAAAAGTTACGATGGTTAAATGGCATTTTGCTGGAAATAGTATGTTCGCAGCTCAGTCCCTGGAAAGTCTATACCGGGCTACTAGTAACATAGCAACTTACCGGACGAATTTACGCTTACCCGATTGCGTTTGTACTTATTCACTGCCGGCTAGTCGGCTGGTCAGGCAGTAGGCAATTGCAGTTGGTCGGTCGTGACACTAGGAAAACGATGCGAGGAGTGCCGAGTATTTATTATTTTCATTTTAAGTGTTTACCTTCACTTAAGGTAACATTTAAAATAAAAATACTTAAATATTTATTATTTGAGTGTGCATACAAGCCAAAATTAAAAATAAATAAATTCTCTAAACCCGAAAAAAACTAAAATATTACTCTAAATAAAAAAAAATTAATTTATTAAAAAAAAAAGTTATAACAAGTGTTCAAAAGACCACCTTCTTGTGCTAGACAGAAGCCTAGGCGGTCGTAAAATCCCCGTCTGACATTGGCTAACATATTAGGGCTAATAGTTTGGAAAGCCTCTCGTATTTTTACTTGAAGCTCATCCACATTATTAGCCCTATTATGACCATACACTTTGGATTTTACATAACCCCACAAAAGAAATCATTGGGAGAAAGATCTGATGATCTAGCGGGCCACAAAATAGTTCCATGTCCACTAATAGAACGGTTCGGAAAAGTATTGTTCAAATATTCTTGAACAATACGGGCATTGTGGGCAGGGCAATCATCTTGTTGAAACCAGACATTGTGGAATCTTTCTCCCAATAACTCACAAATTCTAGGCACAATCTGCTGTTGTAGCAAGTCCAAATACTTTGCAACAGTTAAATTACCCTCTATAAAAATGGACCAATCATATGCTCCCCTACTAAACCACCCCAAACATTTAGCTTTTGAGAATATTGCGTGCATACCTCAAAATATTTGTGCAAATTTTCCCGAGACCAATATCGTACTTGTGTAGGGTTATGACGACTCAATAAATGAAAACTTGATTCGTCGGTGAAAACTATACGCCGAATAAAGTTTTCATCTAAATTGGCCTTTTCCATTACAGATTTACAAAACGCCATATGCCGAAATTGGTCTTCATGGAAAATTTCTTGAGTTTTGCGCGCTTTATACGATCGGTATCCATTCTTTTTAATTACTCTTTTAACCGTGCTAGGTGAAGAATCTCTTACCTCAGCAATTTGATTACTTGAAAACGTGGGATTTTGATCCGCGGTAGCACAAATGAACTCACAATTAACTCCTGTTCTTCATTAATCAACACATCAGGCTTTTTGTGTTTTTGTGGGGACACGCACCCATGTGTTTCAAAATTATTAATAACTCTTGATATAGTAGGTAAAGATGGAATTGGCCTGTTTACAAAAGTTTGTGGAAAAATTGTTTGTATATCCCGATAAGACCTATTTTGGAAATACCATTTTACAATTTGAATTTTCTCACGAACTTCGTAAACATCCATTATTTTACTTAAAAAATAAATTTTACACGAGAGCTGCCGCGAGAATCTATGTATTCGTTTTGGCTATTAAAACACGAATAAATACAAATTCTGAAACATTCTTATCACGTATCTACCTATTTTTATTTTATCGCATTTTTTTAATAAAATTAATTTAATTCGTCCGGTTCTGCCTATGTAACCAGAACTACGGTGGTTCGGTCTGTATAGAATTAGTCAACATTTTAAAGAATAAGCCAGAGGTTTGAAACCAAAAGCACGGTATTAAGAGCATGGAAGTGAGAAGACAAAAATAATTGAACAGGAAGAAAACAACAATGACTTCAACATTCTTCTTCATGTTGGAGAAAAGAAAAACATTGACTCCCGTCTATTGGGGATACAGTGGAAAAAGACCACAGGGTCTTTCGCCGAACGACTTCTTCCTATGGAGCACACCCAAAAACCGTCTTTATGGGTTGATTAAATACAGAAATTCAGATAAACTGAAAGCGACATCTCTGTTGAATGTTAAAGATTCTCCTCTTAACAGCTTTGTATTGTGAGGCATGCATTTTTCAATCATTTAGGGTACTGTTTGGTTGTGATTGGGAGATTATGTGGACATTTTATTAATTAGTATAGTTTAATAAAGTTCCTTTAGTTACAAGTATTTCTTTTATTTGTTAAATTGTTGTGGATGTATGAGTGAGGCCTGCGATTGAACGAGTAATGAACAGCAAACAAGTCACACCGCAAATACACACATTGGCCAAAATTATTGCATATATCGTTTAAAAATATACGGAAATGAACTTAATGAATCTTTTCATAGCTTTGATAATCTGTAATAAAAATTTTTACAAATCTTTCTTTTGTAGAAAAAAAATTACAAATTCTTGCACATTTCGATTTGTGGTCTCTGGGGTTTCAGAAAAAAATTTGACCATTGTTTTAGCCTTAAAATGTCTAGAAACATTCTATCACAGTTCCATAGAGTCAGAATAGTAACACTGTCTCAACAGGGCTACCGTCAAGTTGCAATAGCTGAAATTGTAGGAGTTAACTAAAGCGATGTTTCGCGAATATTAAAAAAAATCAGAGAGACAAACGAGGTTTCCGGCCTGGAAGAGGTAGAAAGAGAGTTACTACTGCTGTACAAGACCGTCAAATATCCCTAATTGCACGACGCAATCCCCTGCGTTCTAGTACTGCTATTAAAAATGAATTAGCTCGCCTTGAAGGAGTACATGTTTCAAGAAAGACCATAGCAAGAAGACTCCATGACAGAGGATCATATTTAAGGAGGCCTCTACGTGTTCCGACAGCACAAAATTACGCGACTACAATGAGCTGACGAGATGAGAGCAAATGGACCTAATTGGAATTTCGTCATGTTTAATGATGAAACAAAAATAGGCCTAGTGTCAGACTCGCGACGAACTTTGGTCTGGAGAGCATCTGGAAGACAAGCACGCTCGAATGCAGCTCAACCCCCTGTCCCGTTTCAAGGAGGAAGCATTATGGTATGGGCAGGTATCAGGTATAATGCACGGAGCTCGAACTCCTCTTGTTTTTATTGATGGCACAATGACAGGTGCCTCATATCTTAGTGACGTTTTTGAGCCTATTGTGCGTCCATTTCGAGGGACAGTGGGGGATGAATTTGTTTACATGGACGATAATGCTCCTCCCCATCGCACTTTAGCGGTTCGCGTATTTTTCGAGGAAGAGGGTATAAGAAAACTGTGGTGGCCAACGATGTCTCCAGATATGAATGTGATCGAGCATGCTTGGGACATGCTTAAACGCCATATTGCCAAAAGGAATGATCCCCTCCCGTACCTTAATTGAATTGAAAATTGCTGCGCGCGAAACATCGGAAGCCATTCCTCAACATCTTCTGGACAACTTAATTGAGAGCATGCCACGTCGTCTCACGGCTTGTATTGAGGCTCGAGGAGGCAATACAGACTATTAGTTGTGAGAAATAATTAAAATTGTTTTCAATATTTTCTGTTTAAAATTAAATTTGTTTTTGTTGATTTTCACTCATTATGAAATAAAATTATAAGAACAGCCTAGTTGCACTTAGATTTTTAATTTTATATTAGTTAGTCGTGTAGCAAGCCAATATGTCCAAAAATATAAAAAGAATCATATTATGTCCAAAATAAAATAAACATATCGTTATATGCAATAATTTTGGCCATGTGTGTAACTTTTAGATGCCTATTCCAAATAAATCGAAATTCTAGACAAAAGTCTAATACGATTTTTGCATAAGATCATATGGGGAGAAAATATTTCACCTTTTCAAAATTTACATGAGATTTGTCCCGTGTTCCGATGCACCAAACGGTATATATTTCTACCTAATTCTATGAAATGTGATTTTGCTCACAGAAACATAAAAATAAGCATTTTCTAAATAGAAAAAAAACATGGCAACACGAAATTACTAAACAAATTCTACTGTAAATTGAAACTATGTAGTCGGACCAAATGTGACTTTAGTGTGAATTTGTATCTGGTTTTAAAGGAGCAAACGTGACAAGAGAAATTCTTTGGTTTTTCACACTCGTAGTTTTGATGACGTTTCAATGACACTTCATTTCGGTATCTTTTTCTGCACCTCGTACACTCGTATCTGCTCATCCCTGAAAGTAAAACATTATGAATTATATTCTATACTTAGTATGATAAATACCGTGTGATAAATAAAACGGCGTCATAGTAGTCTTTGAAATAATGATCGATGATAATTTTTGTAGAACAGGATATGTGTCAATTATTATCATTTAATAGAGAAAAATGTGTAAAAAATTTGAACCATACCCATATTACTACTCCATAAATTACTTTCCAGATTAAAGTATAATTTTTGGCTTTCAAATGATATAAGTGTACAAAAAAAATCAAATTCAATGCCTACCCTGACAGCGTTTTTATTTCGATCGCTCGGTATTTAAAAAAAAACAGAAAAAAATATCCAGACATTTAAATCACATATCGCAGCTACAACTAAGACAAATTCACTTAACGATAACACTTTGATTTCAACTTACCTTTAGTTGAGTTCTTGAATAATTGTTGATTGATTGGTTTGTCTCTCAAAGACTTATTTATTCAGAATTATTTTAATTGTTAAAAAAAAAAGAATACGAATACGAATTGCTATACAGGGTGGTCCGAACTGTATTTTGGAAACTTCGGCAGCATATTCTACAGATAAAAATAAGTAAAAAAGTTTGTATAAATGTATGTCCTAAAATGCCGAGTTACGGAGATACAGGGTGTAGAAATTTCATTTTTATTTCGATTTTTTCCAAATAATTTCTGAAGTGAGGTCAATATTTGGACGAACATTGGTGTCTGGTAGTTATTTGACATGACAAATTTGATTTTGATGTCAATATGACTCCTGTTTGTAGGGGGCACTATCTACATGTGTTTTAACTGTTTTGAAGAGTTATAACTTTTCGTCCGTACCTGTATAAAACTATTGGGTGAAAAAATATATATTTCTGTGATTTTTACGTAAAAAAGATCTCTTGGTAAAAATCGCTACGAGCAACCGTTCTTAAGATATTTAGAATGGAAATATTCAATACTTGTTATTATTGATAAAAAACAAACATGTCGAGTAGATAGTTATTTGACTGAAATGATAAATTTGGGAACTTTTTATTTTTTTAAATTAATTATTAATATTATTATATAAAGTAGCTTCTGTTGAACTTTTGGCAAAAAAGCATTTCAAATTTATGATTTCAGTCTAATTAACTATTTGGTCAACATATTTAATTTATGTGAATGATGATGAACGATTCCAAATATCTCGAAGACCATTACTTGTAGCGATTTTTTCCTGAGACCTTTTTTATGTCGTAAAAAATATTCAAAAAAAACGTCGTAAATGTATATTTTTTTATTCAGCAGTTTTATACAGGTACTGACGAAAATGTATTACTCTTCAAACCAGTTAAAAAATATGTAGGTGGCGCCCTCTACAAGTAGGAGCCATATTGACATCAAAATGAAATTTCTCATGTCAAAAAACTCCCAGACACCAATTTTGATTAAAATATTGACGTTACTTCAGAAATTATTTGGAAAAAATCGAAATAAAAATGAAATTTCTACACCCTGTATCTCCGGAACTAAGCATTTTAGGACATACATTTATACGAACTTTTGTACTTATTTTTATCTGCAGAATATGCTGCCGAAGTTTCCGGAATATAGTTCGGACCACCCTGTATAATACAGCGAATTTTCATTTTTTAATTCTCCTAACAAAAATAATACAGGGTAAACAAACAAAAAAAAATATGTTTTAGAAAGTTTTGCAAACACCCTGTATGATTTAATATTACGATATTTATAATAAAATAAGGACTGACCAACTATAGTAAATACCTAGTATAGTCTATAAAATGAATAACTTTGAATTTTGACAGTTATTTTTTACCAACATGGCATATATAAAACCCCTCTGTCAAAAAAGTTACTGATATTCTTTAAACTGAGTGCCTGAACGAATCAGATAGGTAACTCTTTTTACTTTCGTGAAATAAAAAAGGAAAATAATAAAACAAGTGACAGTTCTTCCTCTCCTTGCAAAAATCAACACGAAATGTCAAAATTGACAAAAGTAAAATGTCATCAGCTTTTGACATTTCTAAATATTAGATCAATGCCGTCTCTAATAGAACAGCCACGGAGCGAGATTTATGACGTCACGCTAGTTAGATACTACGGATTAATAAATATGTTGTAGAATACATGGAAAACATAATTATTCCTCGTATTTTTGGTTTGTATTTTAAAAATGATATAGTTTAAATGAAATATACATAATATACAGTTAATAAATACAATATAATATATACCTATTTATAGTAATAAATACTTTGGCAAATAAACTATGAACCATACAAATGCAGCAAATGTTTTACAATATACAAATAATGAATAGGTGGTACATAAGATAATGGGTAAAATGTAAAATATATTTTAAATTTTGGGGTTTGAAAATCGATCTAATTTAACAAAAACATTCAATATCTACTAATAGTGATGTATTATTATTTGCAATCACAAAATTTATTTATATATTATAATGTTTACTGCAATTAATAAACTAATATAAACTTGTCAAAAGATGACCACATATTTTTTAAATTATTATTCTTAATACAAAAACTATCTACATTGACTATGGAGTACGATTTCAGCCATATATTGTAAAACATTTGCTGCATTTGTATGGTTTATAGTTTATCTGCCAAAGTATTTATTACTATAAATAGGTATATATATTGTATTTATTAACTGTATATTATGTATATTTCATGTAAACTATATCATTTTTAAAATACAAACCAAAAATACGAGGAATAATTATGTTTTCCATGTATTTTACAACATATTTATATCCGTAGTATCTAACTAGCGTGACGTCATAAATCTCGCTCTGAGGCTGTTCTATTAGAGACGGCATTGCGTCAGCATGGCCGCAAGTTGCTAACCTAATAATATTAACACTGGAAAAGCCCGCGGGAACTGTCAAATTCAAAGTTATTCGTTTTACAGACTATATAGTTTTGATTTCAGTACATTTCTTGTATTGTTTCAAAAAAAGCTGAGAAATACCTATAATCTTTTTAATTATATTATTTATCCATATCTCTGAACTATTAAATCAAATTTAATACAATAACTTAGGATTATATAAAGTGGTCAGAAATAAAGCCAGAAATGCTATAATATACAAAGTGTTGAGTTCAAAAAAAATCATCCCGATCCAATGACACTTTTTTGAGTCACCCTGTAAAACTTAAAATATTTGTCTAAAATCTATCCTGGTACACACTTTACGTCTGCACTTAAACAAAATTCCCAAGTTATTTTTTATATTGTTTTTTTTTTTATTATAAGAGCTACAGATGCCCGACGCACTGTTGCAGGACCCTGTTTATAAAAAAGTCGATTTTTTAGGCAAACACCTTTATTATTTTTAAGGAACATACTGTACACATTTAGTTAACGAAAACTATTATATATGAATATATTCAACCCGTTCTAAAATTGACATTTACATAGAAAACCACAAGCAAACAAATACAATATAATAAAATAGTGATAAAACAAATTGTAACCGAAATTGAACATGATATAAAGAAAAAAAACATTATATTCAAACTTAAGATTAGTTAACATTCGGCAAGAATTATACTGCCATCTACACGATAATAATGTAATATCTTCGAATCGTTCTTCCAAACAAAAGAAAAACTAATAAGAATACGTTCTTTTTGTTTTCTTTCTATTGATAACAGACCCCAGAGATACCATTCTACATACAGGGGCTATACCGATCTGGTCATTGAAACTACTTGGTCTGTATTTTAGTACATGTGTATGTATGCGATAGAGATAAATATAAATGACCGGTTGACAGACAGAGGGACAAACCAGTTTTGCCAGTTTGTGAATGTGTGCAGGAAAATGTATGCAGGGAATCGCAAAACAATTTACGATGCACGTGATCAACTTTGGGTGACAAACGATGGCGACATCGCTGCTAGATTGTGATGGATGTATGAGACGAATCTTAATTAGCGTTTTTCTAAGCGTTATTATGGGTTATTTTATTTTATTTATTTATTTATTTATTGATTTACAGGGTGTCCCACTAAGAATAGCTCTCGGCTGTATCTCGGAAAGTATCAGCCGTAGGGGCTGCGGAGAAAAATATTTATAACTAAAGGGACTATGGGAAATTGCTGGAAATTATTTTCAAGTTTGTGGAACGACCGCTAGGGGGCGCAACTGCAACAAAAATCAAGAAAATATCTTCTTTCAAACCGAAGATATTAGCAAAATTATAATAAATACCAGAATATAAGCCCTTAATTACCTTATTTTTACAACATGATATCAGTAGCCCTCTTAATTATGCCAATTCTAGCAAAAAAATAAGATAGAAACAGTTAGTTTATTTGAAAATCGACGAAATACCAGAATACCATAATACCAGAGGTATTAATATCTTATAATTAAGATATTAATAACAGTGAACAAGAAACGATGATTCGGTGAAGTCATGGTAGGGTTTGGAAAAAAGTTGCCTTTGACGTAATAGTATAAACGTCAAATTGTTATTAGATCAACATTTTGATAGTCTTATCAGCGTTTTTTTATCTTTTGATTGATTTTTCAAAATGCCAACAACTTCCAACTATTTCAAATAATAAAGGTATTTTGAAAAAGCAATTAGAAGATAAAAAATTAAAAAAATTTTGAAAAAAAAAGACTATCAAAATGTTGATCTAATAACAATTTGACGTTTATACTACTACGTCAAAAGCAACTTTTTTCCAAACCCTATCATGATTTCACCGAATCATCGTTTCTTGTTCACTGTTATTAATATCTTAATTATTAGATATTAGAGAACAACGGAATACGGTCGAGTTGCCCGCTCCTGGCACGTACAGTACGTCTGTCCGTTCTGTAGCTCCGGGGTATCCGTGAGAGGGGAAACGATATTTTCTCGATGTTTTTCGTAAAAAATTAGACGACGCGTCCCATCAATAAAAATTCGACAAATTTGCAAGTAGCCAATTAAGTGAGTGGGCGGAGCGATTTGCGGTGACGCACTCGTCAAATCGACTTGGCTTGTTATCTGCATAAAAATATGACATTTCAAATGAATGTTGTAAAATAATTATATTTCTTCATTTTGTCCTTTTGTGTGACCAACATAACGACAATAAAATTCGGTTTAAACTAATTTTTGTAGCTTTAATCTAAATAAAATATCTGTTACAATCATTTGGTCTATAAAGTATAATAAAGAGCTGTTCGGTATCTTAAATTCTACAGGGTGGGTCAAATTCGACGATTTTAAATGGAAACATCGTTTTCTATAGGCGATAGACGAAAACTAATATCGGTGTCTGGAGCTCAATTTTCATCAAAAACATGATGATGAAAACCGCACATCAATATCTGTACCGTTTCGGAGTTACGGGGTGTTTTTCAAAAATGTGCATTTTTAACAAATCGCTGTAACTTTTTTGCTATGGAAAATTTTATATTTCTATGAAAACATTTCCAAAGCATCTTTTTACGTAGAATTTAATTGTTTAAGTATAATTTTTTTTAAAATTAACAATTTAAGAGTTATCAAAAGAAAAATTGATTTTTTATATGGGACACCCTGTATATTTTTAATTTATTGAAAAGAATTTAAAATTACCTTTCCAAAAATATAACACACTTGATATTTTGCTCGATTCCTCTTCGAGATATAGAGTATATAAAATTTCGCCCGCTTTAAATAAGTAGGCTTTGAACGGCACCGGCTGTAATGCAAAAAAATTCTAGCTGTGAGCATCAATTAAAACGAAAATAATATTTGCTATGAGAGATGCAGAATTTTATAACAATTTAAAATATATTTAACCAACATCAACACATTTAAACTATATCTAAAAACAATAAAAATAAATAGTAAACCAAGACATGAGATTTTGCTACAGGTGTTCGACATATCGACCGTCTGCTGTTATGGACCGACGGGCGGTTGGGGTGAAAGATACCTTCTTATAACTGCTAAGTATTTCTAATTCTTGTCTAGATTATACGGAAGAATAAGGAACCTTTATTGTTCGGCAAATATATCCATAGGATTAGATCCATGGGCACTAAGTCAGGCGGTCTCGACGGCCAACGGCTGAGATCTTGGTTAGGTATTCAATTATTCTTAAAATTGGCTGCAAAAATTTGCTGAAAACTTCAGCGTTCAGAGGCGGTGCGTCGTCTTGCTGGAAAAATATGCTTTCGAGTTCCATTAAGTGCATATCATCAATGAGGGGTCCAAAGCCTACTAGTTAAAAGTGGCGAACTTTTAAAAAATCTGTATTTCGAAGGGGATTATAACAAAATATCAAGTGTGCTATATTTTGGAAAGGTAATTTTAAATTCTTTTTTCAGCTAATTAAAATATACAGAGTGTCCCATATAAAAATCAAATTTTCTGTTGATAATTTTAAATTATTAATTTTAAAAAAATTATACTTAAACCATTAAATTCTACGTAAAAAGGTGCTTTGAAATATTTGCATAAAAATACAAAATTTTCTCCATAACAAAAAAGTTACAGCGATTTGTTAAAAATTCATATTTTTGAAAACACCCTGTAAATCCGAAACGGTAACAGATATCGATATGCGGTTTTCACCATCATGTTTTTGACAAAAATTCGGTTTAACCTAATTTTTGCAGCTTTAATCTAAATAAAATATTAGTTTTTGTCTATCTCGTATAGAAAAGGTTGTTTCCATTTAAAAGCGTCGAATTTGACCCACCCTGTACAACAAATTTAAACATTTTTGCCAAACTTTCATTTAGTCAGGTTTATATACTTTAATGCCAACGTCGATATGATTGACGACGTGCATCGGAAAATGTTTTGCGATTACAATATTTGTTCAGTACATTATAAATGCATTGCCCGCAGGAGTATAAAAAAAAACAAATTTTTGAGGTTTTCTTATTGATTTTTCTTTGTTTTTTGAACGATTCTGAAATTTTATCAGGTACACCAGCTGTCAGGTCTCTAATTTGTATATTTGTTAGTGCTTATATCGAATTCCTTAAATAATTGAAGTAAAGCATTCGTAAACAATACACTGTGACAGCAGTTTGTATATTCAGGATAAATAAATAAAATATTTAATATTTTGTGTAATATAAATAAAATAAAAAGAAATATATAATAGTTTTAATTCGTCTTATGATATAAAAGCATTCCACCCCCCTGTACCAATAAAGAATCTTTTTTTGAACCACAATAAATGATTCAGACTGCTGAGTTAACAATATGTTAACTCATGCTATACTACCGAATTAACTATAAATATAAACAGCATAAATCACAAATCCTAATAGTAATTAATAGATTTTACTTTGATTTCTATAAATACAGAATCATATTATGTATAAATATGTGTAATGACTTATCACTATACACCTCTGTGTACCTGATAATATTTTTGAACAAATTGATTACCAAAACATATTTATTTTGAATAGAGCTGTTACAAATACTTGAATATGTCAAGTTATTTTCTGTACCTTTAGTTTTTCTTTTATTTAATAACTTTTTATATTGAAAATACTTTATACGGTATTTGTGACAGCTCTGACAATAAAGCGTAGCCTACTTTAGAGTTAAGGCTCATTTATATTTATCACTTTAATGATCATCTTGAAGAAATCATTCAAAGTTGTAAGTGTAGACTGCCTCTAATTTTTGTTTCGTCCAAAGTGTAGTGTCTCCCATCTTCGTATGTTTTATGGGTTTTCTCATTTTTTTGTTGTTTTTCGATTTTTGCATCTGCTCCATATTAGGGCATAGCGTTACAATGTTGTCGCATCATTTGAAAGCATTGTGGTAGTATCTTTTTTATTTTAAATAGAACACCGTGTATATTATTCCATTTTTGAAAACTATTTTCATATCTCACACTGTTTAGGTTAGCTGAAAGCGTTTAATAAAATTATAGAGAATTATAGAGGGTGACCCCAAAAAAAGTTACACATCAAAGTTGTGTTTTTTCTAATGGAACACCCTATATATGAATTGATTTTCGGATTCTAGAAAAAAAATAAAGGTAAGTTTTATTAAAGAAGCATATACCTAAAATCTAAGGATTTTGACATATTTCACATTTTGTGAAAATGAAGAGTAAATTTTAAAATTCGATAACAGCTACCTAAATTTTAGTTGACCTAGTATAGCCTAATAGTTAATTACAGTAACCATTGTATGTTACACCAAATTGAAATTTGACTCGAAAAGTTATACAGGGTGAGACAAAATTAATATGAAACATTAGTCACTTTTAAAAGCAAGTTACTCCTTTATTTTAAATGTAATACACAGTATATTTTTCCAGTGTTTAATGGGGAATTTATATATCTTCAAAATATTATTAAGGTTGCCTACCCCTCAGACAAAGATTTTCCCAAATATTTTAATTTTTATGATTTTGCGTCAGTAAATCTTTATTATTTGAAAAAATCTAGGTGGCTGTGTGATATAGCTTTTGTTAATTTAACAAAAATTAAAGATTGTAGAGTAAAATACTCAAGGGTAATAAAAAGATACACGTTTAAAACATATTTTTATTATTACAGAATTAAAACTAGGTATAAACCTATAATTTTATACGACAAAAATTAGCTAGATGAAATGAAATGCTCAAAATGCTTCCTTTCCTGTTAACTGCATAAAATGATTGTCTTTTTAAAAGGATCTTTTCATTTTAAAAGGCATATGTGGAGTTCTACCTCGAAGCTACAATAATTTCTCTCATGTTGTCGACACTAGTTGGTCGAGTTTTGTAAACACTGTCTTTAACATATCCCCATAAGAAAACAGACTAGATAAAATCAGGAGCATTTAAGTATTCTAATAATTGGTGCATTGTATCTAATAATGCGTTAATCTAATAATTGCATTCACCAACTAATAGAATCATATCAATTCTCTCTGATGTAGGATAAAGTTTGCATTTTCGGCAAATTTCTGAGAATTTTTTTTTGTTTTAACTGACACAAAATGATAAATAGTTGTTAAAGTTGGACTAATTAGACCGCTATGTTGAGGTAACGTCAGACATATCACAGCCACCTAGATTTTATCAAATAATAAAGATCTATTCAGATCAAATCATGTAAATGAAAATATCTAGGAAAATCTTTGTTTGAGGGGAAGGCAACCTTAATAGTATTGTAATTTAAAAATTGTTCTTTATTTCTAGAAAATGTTAAATATGTCAAAAATCTTACATTTTAGTCATATACTTCTCTTATAAAACTCACCTTTATTTTTCTCCTAGAGTCCGAAAATCAATTAATATATAGGGTGTTCCATTACAAAAAACACAACTTTGATATGTAACTTTTTTTGGGGACACCCTGTAGAACTCTCTATATTTTTAAAAAATGCTCTGAATTAACCTACATATGTTCACAAAATTTCATTTTAATACAAACTGTCGTTCTCCTTGGAGCATCCGCGGCGTATGAGAGGCGCCACCCTGTATGTGGCATCTTAACTTTAATAAAAAAGTAGCAGAGTGAAAGTGAAAACCGCATCTTTGTACCTCAATTCACGAGAAACCCTGTAAAACACCCGAAAATGGGACACCCTGCACATCCAGAGAAATACAGTATAAATCCAGCTTTATTTATCTAATCCCTGTCCCGCATGTGGACACTGCGCGTGTGCGAGTTCAAGTTGTATCTATAGTGAAATTTCTTAAAGCAAAAAGAACACTCGAACATCGGTGCCTTGCCACACTCATACTTCAGGTGTGCCGTTAGATGGCGGAAGTGCTTGTAACTCCTCTCGCAGTTCTTGCAATAGAACCTTTGCCTAAGCTCGAGAAATTGCAACGTGTAATCTAAAAGAAAAATAATAGTTGAATTAGGAGGTACAAAACGATATTGTTCTAAGTTATATGTATATTTATACAGTTTTCTCGATATACACTATGTATAAAGACAGACATATGAGATTCACAAGTAAGTAAAACAAGCGTGTAAGAATAAAGAAATACATTTATTATAATTCAACTTAGGATATTTATATTGATGTGTTTTTAGTTTCAACTTGTAAATAATTGTTAACATCAACATCACATGCTTCTTGTTACTGTGAAGATTTTTTTAATCCAGGTGAAATAAACCGTACAAATAGTTGATTATCATTGCTATCTTAATTATAACCTAGAAAAATTGAAATAATTATACTATTATTGATACAGTTCATACCAATTAAACTTTTAGTCACGTGATTAAGCTTGACCGGCACAGCGTTGCCCACTTTTATATATTTTCTCTTAATCAAAATATTTTAGGAAATCAAAACAAATAAATTATAAATATATAAACAGTTATTAATTACATCAACAAAACTCACCTTCTTAACAGCACTTAAGGGACATAAAGGGCCATTGCTACTGATTTCCCGTTCAAGATATTCTAATAAAGTTGCAATGAGTTTTTTTACGGCTGTTAAGCTATCTTGTACACTTCGCACTAAAATAGGTTCTTAAAAGAACAAACTTCGACTGCAAGGTCTGCTAGTAAACATTTTGAAGCTTAAAGTATCAGAACACTATTTATTTAAACCAAAAACACTTAATACAAAACTAAAGTGTCAAAACGAATTACAGTGTCAGGAAATAAGTAAATAAATGCGGCAACTTGACATTTTTTACGGCAGAGCTACCACCTAATTCCGCCGCGCGAAATTTAAATTCCAGTTGGTCAGCACGGCGCCGAATATGTCGATGGTTGGTAACAATGAATTTAAAATGGCGCCCTCGATTACGTAACTAAAAGTTTAATTGATATGAAATATAGTTTCTATACCTTTGTAGCAGCAACTCCACTGTGTAGAACCCATACGAAAACTAGCTAGTCAGTAAACAAATTTGCCTAACCAAAAACAATGCTTAAAATTTTAGGTAATTCAGTCATGAGGTAGATTGTCAATTCGAAGTTTGAACTCATGTAATGTCAGTTGCCTATATAATTGTGCATCTATTATATTATAGTCAAAGGTTCCCGTCAGTTTTCAGTCGAGTCAGTCCACAAAAACTACTTTACGTAAGAATGCGAATTATTCAAAAATAAACCGTGGTAAAGATCAATTGTTGCTATAAAACACTTATTTTCCTCTAAAAACATTATTATTTGAGAGATCCCTTACATCAGAAGTGGGATATTTTTTGTGCACTGCGGCAATATTATCTGACTCAACATAATTTAGTATGTGGGTTAACCTGATTTTTCTTGTTTATTAGAGTTTCTTATACCCACTTGCACCGTTTGTATAAACTTTGTTTAAAGGCTAAACAGTGGTTAACTATAATGAAATAATATATAGTTAATCACTGTTTAGCCTTTAAACAAAGTTTATACAAACGGTGCAAGTGGGCATTAATGTTTTAGCTCAGCCTGACGCCATGCTACCATCTCCACTGATACAAAATAGGTCTGCTATTTCTACTAACAGATTAAATTGACAGGTCTGACTTGGTTTCTGTTTGGATTCTGCGCAGTGGCGTGATTTTTTTGAAAAAAAATCTGTATTAATATATACAGGGTGTCCCAGAAATAAGTGCAAGTATTTTAAAGGGTGGTAGATCTCGTTAAAGAAACATATTTTCTCTCTATCGTTTTTCAAGTCCAAAATAACGGAGTTATTTTACTTGAAATATATATTATATTTTTTGGAATATTTCCAAAAAAAAATTTTTTTGCTCAAATTTTGAGAACCACTGGATCTTTTCTGGATTTTCTTTCTTGTAATGAATAGCCTATTTGGCGCAGAAAAATGTGGTGTTGACAGTGACAATTGTCACTGTCGTATCATTGTTCACTGGTTCGATATATAAAAGGTTTCTCAACTATAAAAACAACAACAAAAAAATACCTAATAAAATATTCTTTAATAGGTTCACAGATCTTTACAATTTTATTTTTTACCGCTCTTCATAGTGAAAATGGACTAGAAAAAGCATAATTTTCTTGCCACAGCTTACACCTTTAATAGTTCATCAAAACCACTTCATTAATATGTTACTATAATAACTAATAATTACACATTAAATTACCACAACTGTATGAAGAATTTTAAAATCTCTTAAGTTTGCAAATTTCTCAAAGATTCTAACTATACCAGGTATGGAGCTGTGACAAAATCACAGTTTTTTAAATAACCCAACTTGATGATCAGTAATCTTCTCGAACTTGGCTAATATGCCACTCTTCAGGTTCAAGAATGTCGTGTTTTTTCTTCAGGTGTCTTTTGACGTCGTGTTTTCTTTTCGTCGTGTAGGTGCAAGGAGTGAGGGAACAGAAATACTTGATTTTACCACAGTCGTGAGCCCGATGTGAAGATAGAGATCCCGCAGTCTCGTAGCGCTTGTTACATTTGTCACATACGTAAGTATAGTCTAAAAATAATCAAAGTAATATGAGTAAAGGTTGTGCTGCTGTTATGGGGACACGATGTCCGTTGAAAGCTCCGTCATTCAACATTGCCCGTTAGACAAAAAATGGACGAAGGCCAACTTGACAGTGTACGACCTGTGTCACTGTGACAGTTAGTCAAATTTTATGTTGTCCGATCGCGACCAAATTTGGTGGGTAGGCTATGTGAGCGGCGACGCACAATGGTTCCGATATGGCAAAAAGTGACGCATATCGGTTAAAATTCATATCTGATAAATCTCACTTTTAATAACATATTTCAAATACGCACCCGATAAACCATTTATCACTATCTTGTCTATGTTTTTTGTTGATTAGTTTTTGATGGCGAGCATTTTTAAGATTTTTATCATTTGTACACTTTGTAAATCGAACGGAGGTCAGCATTAAGATAAATTTTGGTGTTTTATCAAATCAACAATAATACGTGTGAAAAGTAATACAACCATGGAGGAAGGCCATTCAGGTAAAGTAAGTCTTTGTAGAACCCCTCCTACTTTTTAGTTCAATATTTAGACCCGCCATGACCCGCCGAAATAGAATTTTTACCTAATATTGGTTTCGATTTAAAAAAATACGAACTGGCGACTCCCAATTTATACTAAATTTTTTGATGCCAGATAGAAAAAGAAACATTTGGTTATTTCTTCTGGCGTCTATTCATCAATTGAAAAACACCTGACATTTTAGGTAACATCAGTCGTATGAATTTATGTAAACGTTTTCTTAAGAATGGATTCAATGGAAAATCGGAAGCTGAAATTTTGGAAGAAATTACCCTATATCTAACCAATTATTGTGATATTTACAACACGGAGCAAGAATCCGCTAAGAAAATACTCAAATCATTCATTCAAAAATGGACCAAAAGATGGAGAGATTCATCTTATTCTTGGCAAAAATTTAGTTTGAAAAATGTTGAATGTTTAGAAAAAAATGTATTCAGTGACGTAGCTATAGACGAAAATTTGCAATGCACTGGGGAATCCATGAAAAAGAAAATGTTTTTCCGATTTATCCAAATCTCAAAAAGACCGAACTACGAAAGGTGATTTTTTTATTTCAATTTTGTGTACTGTATTTACCGTATATTATATACTTCATTATAGACGTCAGAGATAATTATACTTCAGATATCCTGGCTTACGCAACCGTTTCTGTTCTTAAAAAGGAACATAAACATGATGTTGCTAAAGCAGTTTCAGCCGCTATTTCTTCTCCTGATGAAGTGTTGGCTGCTTTGAAACAAAATATTCCCCTAATAAAAAGTTGAGCTATCCTATTTTAAATCCTGATGATTTTACTGAAACTGTAGGGTATGAAGATTGTAAACCTGAAATTTATGAGCCTTTTTTCCTACCAACTACATCAATATGTTACTACATATCAAATTTTATCTAAATTTCGTCGAGTTTTTAGACTTAGACTAGAATTTGGAGGAGCCTAATCTATATTTTTGATAAATTACATTTTCAAATTTTAGCTTATGTCGACCAATGAGAATTGCTTTCTGCAAGGAAGACTGTAATACAGTTCTAACAGAGTATTCTAGAGTGATGAAGGAAATTGTGGAAATAAAGGACAGTAAAATAAAAATTAATAATAGTGTAGAAGTCATTGTAAGACATAGATTCTACTGTACAACGGTAGATGGAAAAATAATAAATGCGGTGTGCAAAAATGCTGCAACTTCGGTAAATGAGTTTTTGTTAAAATATAATATTTTAAAACTTTCTGCATAATATTTAAGTACTTTTAGAGATGCCCTGGTTGTCTAGCTGGACCAAAAACTTTGAATAATTTGCCGAGCCAAACCAATGCAGATGTTTTGAAATTTGGAATATCCCCTTTGCATGCAAAAATTAACTCCATGGAATTTTTACTGAGATGTTCATACAAGTATGTATATTAGATGAGAGAATTAAACATTGTTAGTTAGATGAGAAGTTGCTGTCATGTCAGCAAGCATTATCCATCTATATTTAATTTATTTTTAGACTGGCCTCTACGTAGGAAGAACAAGAAACTAAAAAGAAAATAATACAAAAGCAGTTTAAAGAGGAAACTGGTTTAAACATAGGTAAACTAAAACCAGGGTTTGGTATTTCCCATGACGGAAATACACAGCTAGGAGATTTTTTCAGAACTCGAAAGTTACATCTGAAATTATAGGGATAGAGTTACCTATTATTGAAAGGTTCTCGAATGTCCTAGCTGCGATATCATGCAACAGAATTATTTCACCTGAGTCTTATGAAAATTATGTACATGAAACTGCTGAACTTTTTCACAAAACCTACCCTCAATTCATGTTTTCACCAACAGTTCATTCAGAATTCTTTACCATGGACATGAGTACATGAAACAATTTCCTTTCATTCCAGTAGGTAATATTTCTTATAAAACTTTAATACCAAACAATCATTATTTTTTTAATTTAGGAGCATTGAGTGAAGAACCACAAGAAGCCCGCAACAAAGATTTTAAAAGATATCGTACAGACTTCTGAAGAAAGATTTCTCGGAAAGACACTTTAGAAGATATTTTTAACAGATTTATGTTAACATCTAATCCACTATTTTTTTTCTTATTCAAGAAATTTCAGTTGTCCTCAAAGACAACAAAAAAGGATGAAAATGTACACCTACCTCTAGATTTTCTCAATAAGGAAACTTCTGTCAACAATGCCATGATGGGTGTGGGGTACGATATGAGTTCTGACGAGGACAATTCTACTAGTAATGATGAAGATGACGAAATTTCTAATGAGTTTGAAGATGGCGTTTTTTTAACAAGTGAATTATATTGAAAGACTAAATAAATTGACGTTTTTTAATGCCTTGAAACCTTAACTTTGTGATTACAGTTGAGGGTTGGAACCTTTAGTGTTACACAGCAAAATAAAATTACACTAAATCACCACAATACACCAAAACACTTTTACTTTTACACTGGACGCGCGTTTCGCTAACCATGTTAGCATCATCAGCAGATGATAACTTTGTGCTCAATAAAATCAATTACAAAATGTATCCCTTAACCTAAAAATTAAGAAAATAAAATCACATGCGGCACTTTTTCACCATTTGGAACCACTGTGCGACGGTGCACACTGTCCCACCCTGCAAAGTTGGATACGACGTTTCGTTTACATCTTCATCAGGGTGGGACTAAGGATTTGATATTGAAGGAAAATGTGGGTCGATTTCGGCATAATTGGGGACGGGCTACATGATGACGCCCTCGACGCGACGTTTCGAACCGATCCCTCTAAATAGACGAAATCATCAGGATTTTTGGGTCGATTAGAACCAAACTCGGCACGTGGATACTCGAATGATATTTTAATACAAATTTTGTGAAAGTGAGTCAAATTGTTTATTAATTTTTAATTTATTGCTTTTTCAACATTTCAAACTACATTTTTCAGAGACTTTTTCAAACATGTCTTCAAATCCTTCAATTTAATAGCTGTTAGTACGAAGTTTGACTTCAAATTTGCGCTCAATAATCACTGATCTGGTCATTTTAAAATAAAATAAAACTACGACTTACTGCAATGTTTTTAATATACATACTGTATAATGGCATAAAGTATTAAAAGGCATATGTCGCAGGCGTATACCGGGTGTTGCATCGTCGTTGGGAACATAGGAAATCCCATGCATAATTTGAACTGTCCAGATATTGGCTCCCCTATGGATTTTAAATCGAAGTCGTAAATAGACTTTTTAAAGGTCTACATTTGGTAAACACACATGCCAAATTTGAACAATTTTGGACAAGCCGATTTTAGGTAATTTGAGAAAAAACGTAATCGATTTTTAAATTAAAACTGAATAGGTAACAATCAAACACCAGTCAAAAACCGACATTTCTTAAGCTGCCAGCGTCATTTTCAAACGTAACTTAATTTTAATAAAATTTTAATATTCAGTACTAGTAATAATTTATTGTTATACACATAAAGAAAAAGTGAACATGATAAAATACGCGGGGAATAGATTAGACAGTGTATTTGACATGTTTCGGTTAATTTTCCCTAAATATTAAAAATTTATTAAAATTACTTTTGACAATGACAAAATCATAGTTTGTAAACCTAAGGTATGTCAGTTTTTGACTGGTGTTTGATTATTACCTGTTCGGTTTTAATATAAAAATCGATTAAATTGTTCCTAAATTACCTAAAATCGACTTGTCCAAAATTGTTCAAATTTGGCATGTATGTGTGTTTACCAAATGTAGACTTTTAAAAAGTCTATTTACGACTTCGCTATAAAATCCATAAGGGAGCCAATATCTGGACACTTCAAATTTTGCATGGGATTTCCTATGTTCCCAACGACGATGCAATACCCGGTAGAATAATCCGGCTTTTTGCACAAAGCCTAGACATATTACAAAATGCCGGCTTTTTAAACAATAAAAGTAATTTTTACAGAAAGCCTATCTATTTTCAGTCACTTTGCAAAAAGCCTAATCAGAATTAGGCATATTAAACAATGACGATATTTTCTATTCACTTCTGCTTTTTAGGGCTTTCATTTTACAAAATGCCAAATCGAGGCCAGCCAGATTAAAAAATGATAAAAATTTAGTCAGCTATGAGCATAAGCATATTCAATAATTTACGCTTTAATAAAAATATCCCATATTTTCCTATACAGGGTGTTTCAAAACAAATGCGAAAAACTTCAGGGGGTGATTCCTTGTTCAAAATAAAGGGTAGTTTGCTTCATAAACGTTGGGTCAAAAGTCAACCGTTAGGGAAATATTGGGGTACAAAGATGGCGGAAAAGTAATGTTTTTATTTTTTATCTTGAAAACGAAAAGAGATAGACTAATAAAATTTTATGGAAGCATTACTGTTATGAAAACACACTTTTCGGTAATTTTTTCACTGTTTTAAAATGAGTGGAAGGGGTTGAAATAAACTAACCCTATCATTCTTGTTAACAAAATTTAAAGAAAAATCTTATCAAACACATGCAAAAAAATTAATTAAATAAGATAGTTTAGTTTGTTTAGAAACTTTTTTATCTCTTGTATTTTTTTGATAAAACTCACCGATTTGAAATTAAAAAATAAAATGTAAAGCATTACATGTCAGGACAAAAAACAATTTCTGATAAAGAATCTAGTGGGCTGCTGTAATTTTTTTAAGAAAAAATCTAGTCGGCCGCTGTTACTTTTTAGGATGTTCCTAATATTATTTTATTTGACCATTACTCTACTGCAATACGTTATTATCTAGATGATTATTATTATCGTTATTATCACTAGATTCTTAATCTAAAAATGTTTTTTGTCCTGACATGTAATGCTTTACATTTTATTTTTTAATTTCCAATCGGTGAGTTTTATCAAAAAAACACAAGAGGTAAAAAAGTTTCTAAACAAACTAAACTATCCAAATTAATCTAACATCTTTTTTTGCATGTGTTTAATAAGATTTTTCTTTAAATTTCGTTAACAAGAATGATAAGGGTAGTTTATTTCAACCCCTTTCACTCATTTTAAAAAAGTAAAAAAATTACCTGAAAGTGTGTTTTCATAACAGTAATGCTTCCATAAAATTTCATTAGTCTATCTCTTTTCGTTTTCAAGATAAAAAATAAAAAAATTATTTTTCCGCCAGCTTTGTACCGCGATATCTCCCTAATGGTTGACTTTTGACTGAACGTTTATAAAGCAAACTACCCTTTATTTTGAACAAGGAATCACCCCCTAAAGTTTTTCGCATTTGTTTTGAAACACCCTGTATAAAAACAATAACTTATGTCATAATTTTAGTTTGTTTAGACGAAAACAACTTGAACCCTATTTCATAAATTATAATTATAAGTAACATAATTTTAAATACAAAATTTATTAACACCTTAATCTCTTCTTTTTCCTGGAACCAAACCAAACCAAACACCTTAATCTCTGCATTTTCCTGGAACTTTGCTTTCTCTTAGAATAAGAAGAATTTATATCTATATAATAATCGTTCTTAACATACTCTATTTAACAGAATTATCATTTTTTGTGCCATTATTTCCTAATTTTGTAAGAGAAGTTAAAGAAATGTATTTGGAGAAATTTAGGTTAGTTATACCAATCCCGCGTAAAATATTTTGTGCAATCTTGACTGGTCTTCAGAAACACAGATAGACTCTTTGTAAAATATCATTTTTTTTGTTAAAAACGTCGGCGTTTTATAATAAGCCTAGTCTTTTTGCAAAATGCCGAGTTATTCGGTATGCCTGCGACATATACACATTTTATAATGCATAAATGCATTCCAAAACATTTGAACGCATTTACTCTACAAACCAAACAAGTTACAACCTCTAAATCTAAAGTATTTATGGTAATTTAACATTCTTTTATATAGAATTGCCAATCATTTGATTCCATTATGTCGTGTTTAGCTTTCAGGTGCCTTCTCATATTGTGTATTCGCTTGGAGTTGTAAGTGCAGTGTCCTACAGTGCAATAATATGTAATACCTCTACAATCATGCGATTTATGGGAATACAACGATCTAGCATTGCTGTAACTTTTGTTACATTTTGCACAAACGAACTCGTTGACTGAAAATAAAAGTATATTAAGTTAATAGTTTTAATGATATTTAAATATGGTTTTATCGAAGCACTAAACAAAAACTTCTATATTCTACAACTCTAATTGTATACTGAGAAAACAAAACATGATCTAAAACACACTCCCGATTTCTTAAGGTCATATTTAGGAAATTTAGGAAAAACTAGGGAAACAAGAAAAGAAACTATCAGAAACAACAAATAGTCATCTTATACGATAGTCAAGCAGTATTAAGAGTGATCAAGTCAGTAACCATCAATTCGAAGTTGGTCAACGAATGTCTAGAGAAGCTGAACAAATTAGGCAAAGAAAATAAAGTTCTTCTACTCTCGGTGCAAGCCCACCACGGGATAGAAGGCGATGACAAACGATCTAGCTAGAAAAGGAGCAAACACTCCACTAACTTGACCAGAACCGTTCTGCTTCCCAAGTGGAAAACAACTTAAAGCGGAACTCAAGAACCTGAAAACTTCATCCGTAACCTGGAATGGTTACAGAGGTAATACAATAAATAACAAAAGCAATGAAAGTGGCTGGATGTCTGAACGACACGGGAAGAAGAAGAAGAAGAAGAAGAAGAAGAAGAAGAAGAAGAAGAAGAAGAAGAAGAAGAAGAAGAAGAAGCAGAAGAAGAAGAAGAAGAAGAAGAAGAAGAAGAAGAAGCAGAAGAAGAAGAAGCAGAAGAAGAAGAAGCAGAAGAAGAAGAAGAAGAAGAAGAAGAAGAAGAAGAAGAAGAAGAAGAAGAAGAAGAAGAAGAAGAAGAAGAAGAAGAAGAAGAAGAAGAAGAAGAAGAAGAAGAAAAGAAGAAGAAGAAGAAGAAGAAGAAGAAGAAGAAGAAGAAGAAGAAGAAGAAGAAGAAGAAGAAGAAGAAGAAGAAGAAGAAGAAGAAGAAGAAGAAGAAGAAGAAGAAGAAGAAGAAGAAGAAGAAGAAGAAGAAGAAGAAGAAGAAGAAGAAGAAGAAGAAGAAGAAGAAGAAGAAGAAGAAGAAGAAGAAAAAGAAGGAGAAGAAGAAGAAGAAGAAGAAGAAGAAGAAGAAGAAGAAAGAAATTTAAGGGAGATTATTTTTTTTTTAATTTCAAAGTACATAAAATAATTCTGTTATTTTGGACTTAATTTGAAAAACAGCAAAGAGAAAAAAAATCAAGACTCACCCTGTAGTATGAAATATCATTTATTTTTAATGAAAGTTTATTTATAAGTAAGAATATAACATTTGAAAATTATTATAACTATGTAAAGTATAAATTTAATACAATAATTCTTTTCATTGACTTTCAACGATCAACATTGTATATTTCGTTTTATTCATCAATCATTTGAAAGTGCGATTTTGTTGGATTCGTTATTTGGTGTATTATAGTAAAATGTTGTTTCATTCTGTATTTCCTTTTGGTACCAAAAATGCAATCGGGTAGTCTACAGTAATACATCCTGCTACAGTCTTGAGACCTGTGCCATTTTAGCGTAGACTTCTTAGTGTATACTTTGCCACATTTATAACAGCTGTAGTTATTATTAGCTAGAAAAAAAGATGTATAAAAAACTATTCAATTTTTTACAGATAGAAGTTATAATATCACTAAAAATTACAATAAAAAAACCGGACAAATGTGAGTCGGACTCGCCCGCCGAAAGTTCCGTATAAAAACTATATTTTTATGATTTAATTACAAATGTATAATTTTCAAATTTTTCCCTATACTCTTATAGTATGAGACGGTATTACTTGCCTTCATAGTTCTAGGTCAACAGAAAATACTCTATATATTTTGATTCCCTTGAGAGTATCAAAATATTCGTTTTTTGCGGCATAAACCCAAGTAGCATTTTTAGACACAAAATCGAAACAAAATCTCTGCTGAGAATAATTTCAAAACAGTTTTTATAGGGCTTGTTTCTATCTACAATTTCCTGTCTCACAATGTACCGTTTGTGTCCGGGAAGGGTTCATAGTTTCATATTTGTCGATTTTCGAAAGAAATCAGCACATATTTCGTATATTTTTCATTTTATTGATTTTATGGAAAGAACTGTTCATCAAAATGTTGTATCCTATGTTATAGGGCTTGTTTCTTTCTACAATTTCCTGTTTCACAATATACCGTTTGTGTCAGGGAAGGGTTCATAGTTTCATATTTGTCGATTTTCGAAAGAAATCAGTATATGTATATTTATTTCGTATATTTTTCATTTTAGTGATTTTATGGAAAGAACTGTTCATCAAAATGTTGTATCCTATGTTATAGGGCTTGTTTCTCTCTACAATTTCCTGTTTCACAATATATCATTTGTGTCCGGGAAGGGTTCATAGTTTCATAGTTGTCGATTTTCGAAAGAAATCAGTACATGTATATTATTTCGTATATTTTTCATTTTATTGATTTTATGGAGAGAACTGTTCATTAAAATGTTGTATCCCATGTTATAGGGCTTGTTTCTCTCTACAATTTCCTGTTTCACAATGTACCGTTTGTGTCCGGGAAGGGTTCATAGTTTCATAGTTGTCGATTTTCGAAAGATATCAGTACATGTATATTATTTCGTATATTTTTCATTTTATTGATTTTGTGGAAAGCACTGTTCATTAAAATGTTGTATCCTATGTTATAGGGCTGGTTTCTTTCTACAATTTCCTGTTTCATAATGTACCGTTTGTGTCGGGGAAGGGATCATAGTTTCATATTGTCGATTTTCGAAAAAAATCAGTATACATGTATATTATTTCGTATATTTTTCATTTTATTGATTTTATGGAAAGCACTGTTCATTAAAATGTTGTATCCTATGTTATATGGTATTTTCAGAACCATGATATAGAATAAAAATAAAAATCTATATTTTAAACAAATTTATCCGATTTATCCTTTTGAAGTACAGAACCCTAATAAAAAAACTAAAATGTTTCTAAACAAAATTTATTTACGAGAAATTATAACATTTTTAAATGTATTCTTAGTTTACTAATATACAAATTTATTCAACTGTAAGATAAACAAGATGCACATCTTCTTGGACAGCCAATTTTATCATACCAGGTGTTTAAAAAGTAAAATTTAATAACTTCACGTTAAAAAAGTAATAGTTATCAGAGGTACAAAATTTAAACTCAATAACTAATTTATTACGATAATTTATTTTCAACGCCCCCTGTAAAGGGGTACTCTCTATAACAGTTTATGTGAAATTTTTTAAAGGTTTTATACAGGGTGAGTCATAAATAACTGTACATATTTTAGGGGTGGCATATTTCAATTACAGGAACACGTCAAATAAATTGAAAATTTCGTGTCTTTTTTTAATTTGTTTAGATTTTTATTTTATTTTAGTAAAAAAACATCATATCTTGATAATATGGCAACATAGGTAGTAAATTGAACTTGGAAGAATGAAAACAAAAAAAATCCAGTGGTTCTCAAAATTTAAAAGAAAAAATGCGTTTCTTTATTCGATATCTATCGCACTGAAAATTGTGCACGTATTTAAGACTTACCCTGCATAACTAACTTTTAATTTAATATAAAAAAAAAACTTTTTTTACTTAGCAAACACCTTGTATGTTACATTCTAACCATCAACCATTTTAATATGTTGTTTTAATGGATTTGATATATCGTGTCTTTGAATAAGATGCCTCTTCAAGTCGTACTTTCTTTTGGTACCATAAATGCAGTTGGGTACTCCACAATAAAATATCTTACTGCAATCCTGGGACCTGTGCCATTTCAGTGAAGACTTTTTGTTGTATACCCTGCCACATTTCAGACAGCTATAGTTGCCTAAAAATAATGTATACGTTACTATTCTATACTAGGCACATTTTAGAGAAAAATTAATAAGAAAATTATAAAAATAAAAAAATATATATATTACAAACACGCAAAAATAGGTTTTAATAACACATAAAATGAGTTTATTATAGTACGAATTATGTAAATAGTATTGATGAATAGGAAGTTAAAATTTTTTTGATAATAAATGATAATTACAGTTGAGGGTTGGAACCTTTGGTGTTACACAGCAAAATAAAAACACTAAATCACCACAATACACCAAAATACTTTTACTTTTACACTGGACGCGCGTTTCGCTAACCATGTTAGCATCATCAGCAGATGATTATAAACTAAAGTATAATCTACAAGTTGAGCGTTTATATACTCGCCCAGTGGACACCGAGTGGGCCTGGCAAAATCTAGCCAACCGAGTCAGAGCCCACTGAGCGTAACAGTTAGATTTTCGCCACTAGAGTAGTAGGAACAAAGAACTTGAAGGAACTAGACCGTTGTCTCTGTTCATACTATCTTTACATTTATTAATTCTGATGCTTTCATATGCATCTAATTGCCTGTAATTTGAGACTTGTTTAATTAATTTTAAATTAAGATCTATACAATGTTCTTTATCAACAATATGTTCGGCAACGCAAAATTTATCCGGTTTATCATATCTTATCTGAGCTAAATGTTCTTTAAATCTAGTTAATATTGATTTTCTAGTTTGCCCAACATATTTCTGATTACAATCTTTACAAGAAATTTCATAAATACCCGACCTTTCCAGTGGAGGTGTTTTATCCTTTGGATTACCTAATAATTGTTGTAATTTATTATTAGCACTATACACAAGTTTATAATTTACATTCTTCAAAATTCCTTTTAGACCACGGGATAACTCTCTATCAAACGGCATCGAAAAATATTTAGACGTGTCTTTCTCCACTTGAAAAGTCGAATTTTCAGAAATCATTAACCTATACCTACGTTTTCTAATTAATTTATCAACTAGTGAAGGAGAATATCCATTACACTCAGCTACATTCCTAATGTAATCTCTTTCTATTTCATATCTTTCTTTGGAAAGTGGGAAACTAAGTTATCTATGAACTAGGAAATTTAAACTAGCCATTTTATGTTCAACACTATGATGTGATTCATTAGGAATATATCTGCGTGTGGTCGTATTTTTCCTAGAGATCAAATTCCAGGCAATTATTAGTATTTCTAATAACTAATACATCTAGAAATGGTAATCTGTCGTTGTTCTCAATTTCATGCGTAAATTTAATGGAAGGAAAATGATTATTTAACTTAGAAATAAAATTATCTATGGTGTCTGAATGTATGTCAAAAACAGCAAAAATATCATCCACATACCTAAACCATACTTTTGGAAAATACTTAAACTGATTCTTAGCCTCCACTTTAAACCTGCTCATGAATAAATTAGCCAAAAATGGAGAAAATGGATTGCCCATTGCTGTACCTTCCCGCTGTTCAAAAAAGTTGTTATTAAATTGAAAACAATTTTGTTTCATACATAACGATGTAAGCTCAATATATTCAATCACAGTTTTGTTGTCGAGACCATTTGCGCTCAGTAATTCCTTCAAGTAGCTCAAAGTATGTGGAATTGGAACACTTGGGAACAACGAAGATACATCAAAGGAGACCAAAATTTCACCTTCATGCAATGTTATATCTTTAATTTTGTTAATGAATTCAATATTATTTTTAACTGAGAAAGAAGGTTCATGATCAGGTAAATTTTCGAACTGCCTTGATAACCATTTTGCCAAATTATAAGTCGGAGAACCTACAGCCAAAACAATTGGGCGCATAGATTTGTCCGGTTTATGAATTTTTTGCAATTTCCTCTTTAAACAACTTTATTTCAATAAATGATAGGTAATCAGTCAAAAAACGGCGTCAGCGATTCCTATGAAATGAAGATCGCTGTCATTTTATATGTGAATCAGGTATATGGAGTGTATCATCCATGTTCATTTCCAAGCCAACTGTTCCTTCCTTATTTATATTTGAATCCGTTTGCCTAATACGTAAGTATGCATCAAGAAAGGCCATCTCACACTTATCCACTCAGGAACGCCGAGCAAGATCTTTATCTACCTAGCCCACGCTCAGAGTTAGTTAAAAGTTCAATATTATACAACTCTATTATCACCTGCCATTTGAAATCAAATCCATAACATCATTTTCTTCATTTCGCAAAGCATTGAAATCTTATTTACTAGACAAGGCTTTCTACGCCGTAAATGACTTATATTTTGATAATCGAATTTGATCTTGTAAACACTGGTCTAATATTTGCTATTACTATATTTACTATAAACTTTCAAAATATTTTTGAATCTTATTTTTATTTTTATTTTTTTTATTCTTTGACATTATAAACATTTATAAATGTTTACTTTAAACAATAAGACTGATAATGTAATTTGTATACTTGTTTTGTATTCTCTTTTGTTTGTTTGTTTGTTATTAACTGTTGTTATTGTTGTTGTTATTAACTGTTGTTGTTTACTTTACCTTTGTCTACAAATTGCAAAATTTTTTGACAATAAAGACATTTATTTATTTACTTGCTTCATCCACGTTACTGTAGATGGAGCTGAAGGTTTATATAAACTTGGTATGGCTTGGGTATATATAAACAAACAAAATACAAGAAGCGGACAAAGAGGCCAAAAAAACCACAACCAAACCAAAAACAATAATCAGCTGACACACAGTCTCAATACTTTTGCTGTTAAGCTGGTATCGCAATCACTGTTCCGAATACGATTCACGAACGATTACAATTCTTGTTGGAACGCAAAAGTTATCGTTGGCTAAACGATGCTCTTGTTGCGTTGATGAAACGCATTTTCTCTACTGCGCATAAGCGTAACCGTACCAAGAACGGTTTTCTGCTATGTTGGAACAAACCTATTAAAAAATTACAGACAAATCAAAAGAAAACAAATTGCTAGCAACAATATTCTAGTTTATTTTATAATATAGGTACATTTTGAATGTGTCTTATAATAAAAATCTCGCAGGTTCATCTGCAATTTTGATGTCTGATTCCTTTGGTTTATCTATATCGTGCTTTATTTTCAGGTGCCGTTTCAGATCGTGCTTCCTCTTGAACGACAGTGAACAATCTCCAACTGCACACGTGAATTTTTTCACTCCGCAATCGTACGTCAAATGGCAAGAGAGTGAACCTTTTTTCGCATAGTGTTTTCCACATCTGCTACAGGAGAACGCGAGATCTAAAACAATAAATAAAAGTAATCATGAATGAATAAATATACAGGGTGATTCAAAAAACATGTGCGACCTCTCGTGGGGAGATTCCTCACGAAAAAATAAGATTTATTTTTCATATCAACACAGGTCCGATTCTGCTTTGTTTCGTAGCTACAGGGTGTTAAAGTCTTATTTTTTTCGATTTATTGTAATTTTCTTCCAAGTACTTTTAGTGATTCGAATGAAATTTTGAGGGTAAAGTTACTATATATTGTAATGCTAAAAAAGTGTCGATAAATTCATCAGGGACGTTCGTATGGGTTATCACTAGAATATTTATCAGAAAAAATGTGCGCCGCTTACTTTTTTTTTTTGATACCAAAATTGTGTAGTACCCCAGTGCAGTTATGACATTTACCATGTTGAAATTGCAAAAATTTTTAGAAAGCTGCGACTATTGAAAATAGTTAGCATTAGTATCCCTTATTAACATACTAAAAGTCCCCATTTATCCGGTGTGTGCGTCATCAAAAAAAATCGGCCGCCATCTTGAATTTTTGTACTATTTGGAAAAAAATGTATATAACTCGAAAACCGTGCGTTATAGCGAAAAACTTCAAGAGGTAAAAATTAAAGAGAATAAAAAAACTCTACCAGAATCAATAAAAAATAGTTTATTATCATAACGCAGTGATGTACAAAAATTTTTTGAAAATCAAACAAACTAATCACAATGCAAATTACTAATTTTTTAAGCTTATTAACAAATAACATGGATATTAATAACAAGACACGTGTATAAAGTTGCAAAATCCGTTAGAATTTTGATTTATAAGTTTTATCTATTGAGAGAATTTATGAACAAATCTCTGATGATCCTAATATATAGATCATTTGTTGAGTCTATTCTGAGATATAGCATTCTCGTGTGGGGAAATGCATCCAAAACAGTTTTAAGGCCTTTGAACATCCTACAAAATTATATATTAAAAGTAATATATAGAAAACCGAAGTTATTTCACACTGTGTGGCTATATTCGGAGACTGTCCCCAATCTTCGACATATATACATCTTAAATGTCGTTAGATTCATGCAATTAGGCACCAAAAAGAAAACAATACATCATAATTATAGCACTAGAGCTAATACAAAAAACACCTTATGCTCCCGGAAAACAGAACTGCGATGAGTCTAAACTCAGTAAATAATATGGGTCCAAAATTGTATAATTGTATTCCTCTGGAGATACGCAGAATAAGTAACATACATAAATTTAATCTACAATGTAGAGAATATGTTTATAAAAATTACAAAACAGTCTTTCAACACATTTTTTTGAGTAGAAACACAATGTATGCCTGTCATATTTTTAGTTATATTTTTCGATTTATAAACCTTATGTTATTTACCTTTCCTTTATTTACGCTATTTTTTATTCTAGTTATTAAGTAAATTATAGCTAGATTCATTTTTATTGGTTATTAAGTTTAATTAACCAAATCTTTACTTAGATGTAAGACAATTAAATATATTAATTTTATAGTCTAAGAAAAAGCTAAACAATGAGACGCACACAGGTTTCACATAGAAACCTAGGTGTCTCAATATTTATTTAAAATGTAATATCTGTATAATGGTAGTAATAGTGAGTTAAAATATCAAAAATATTAAATAGTAATAAGTTATTTAAAACAAAAATTAAAAAAAACAGGTAAAATCAATACACCACATCTTTTTTAAATAAATATTACATTCTATAAACACATTATTTACACTGACCTACAATTAAAAATATTGAAGTGATCGTCAAATTCCGATGGTGTAAATTTTCTAAGCAAATTACATAAGGCTATTTTTGTAAATATTTATATTGATATCTATTATGAATTCACGTACTTTATGAATTATATTACTGATTAGGTAACTAGGTTACTACTATTTATATTTTATTATAATTTGTAAAACTATGTACCACTCTAGAAATAAAGACTTTTTACTTTTTTTTTTTTTTTTTTTTATTTAGCATCAATTCAACTAAAATACAATCCTTGTGACGTTTCCAAGAAATATTTATTGGTGGTTTAATAATATTTCAAAATTAACAAAAATTGTAAAAGCTATCCTTTACTAAATACATGTGTACTAATAATGTGCGAAAGATGCCTCCACCTTGTCCCGGGCGGAGATTTGCACTTAAACCAAGGTCTTTTTGTTACCATTTTGTAAACAACTTGTTTTTAAAAATACAGTGACAGTTTTTTGACAGGATAAAAAATTCTATTTTTATGCTTCGGCCTGGAAAATCGTCCAAACCTCACAGAGTAACTGACATCGGTAATATGCAGAACAAGATTGGTGACATGAAGCATTCACTCTTATTTGCACATGCTATATGAGGGTGAAATACAACCACGTGCTTGTTTAAAAAAGGTAAACTGGCGATTCTCGAAACGTTGCAAAAAGATCCTCATCTGCGACAAATTACATCCATTTTTTTAGATCCTGCAGCACAAAAATCTGAACTAGTCGAAGCTGGAAATACATTCTTATTTTCATTATATGGTCGACATAGGCTAGCAAAAGATTTAGATCAGTTGAGGTATTATAAATATAAAACCCTTACATCTCGTCAGGTGCTTAGTAAAAATTTTGATTTAGCTACCTTACCTCCAACAACTAACGCAGCTGAAAATCATTATTATAGGACCTATTTATAAATGCAGTATTGGCTAAATAACGGAGAAGAGGCAACAGAATGTGGATGGAGTAAAAAAACTGATACCTTAGTTCCAACAACAATGTCAAACGCAGTGGCACCAGAATTTGTATTGAAAATGATTTACTGTAATTGCAAATCTGGATGTAATAAACTATGTACCATTGCGATCAAAAGAAAGTAGTACAAGAATTACTAGTCCCAGATGGAACTCCTGGTCTATAAGGATATTTGAATTATATTGATTTTTTTTTGGATTTAGCCAACAACACTTTTTTTTGTTTATCCCTAATGCATCTGCAATGTCCCTTATGGGAACCCCATCCCTTAATCGCGTAAATATAACCGATTTTTGCTCTGAAGTTAAAATAATAATGTATTTATCATAATGAAAAAGTGTTTAGATATTGGTATATCATTTACAAATACAGTATTGGCTAAATAACGGAAAAGAGGCAACAGAATGGGGATGGACTAAAAAAACGGATACCTTTGTTCTAAAAACAACGTCAAACGCAGTGGCATCAGAATTTGTATTGAAAATGATTTACTGTAATTGCAAATCTGGATGTAATAAACTATGTACATGTTTAAAATCCAATATGCCCTGTTCAAGCTTGTGTGGTAACTGTAATGGTATTTCTTGCGACAACAAACAAATCTCGGTCGATGAAGAACAAATCGAATAAAATTGTAAACTTCATTTTTTTTTTTCTAGAGATGACAGTTTGAAAAGTTAAGGTTACAAGTTGGTAACACATTGTTATTAAAATGGTCATATTTGAATTATTGTTATTCGATATGTAGGGGTATATTTATAATGTATTTATCATAATGAAAAAGTGTTAAGATCGTAGATGATATTTATGTCAAAAAGATATTCGCAAGTACTTTAGATTTTATTTTTTTCTTCCAACCTGTAGACTAATTTTTCAAACGCTCACTGTATGTATTTTTAAAAACAAGTTGTTTACAAAATGGTAACAAAGAGACCTTGATTTAAGTGCAAATAGCTCCGCCCGGGACAAGGTGGAGGCTGCTTTCCTACATTATTAGTACACATGTATTTAGTAAAGAATAGCTTTTACAATTTTTGTTAATTTTGAAATATTATTAAACCACCAATAAATATTTCTTGAAAATGTCACAAGGATTGTATTTTAGTTGAATTGATGCTAAATATCCATGTTATTTGTTAATAAGCTTAAAAGTTTAGTAATTTGCATTTCGGTGATTCCTTTTAAAAATTGCTCGATTTTCAAAATTTTTTTGTACGTTACTGCGTTAGGATAATAAACTATTTTTTATTTTTTCTGGTAGAGTTTTTTATTCTCTTTAATTTTTATCTCTTGGAGCTTTTCGCTATAACGCACGGTTTTCGAGTTATTAACATTTTTTCCCAAAAAGTACCAAAATTCAAGATAGCGGCCGATTTTTTTTGATGACGCACACACCCGACAAATGGGGACTTTTGGTATGTTAATAAGGGTTACTAATGCTAACTATTTTCAATGGTCGCACCTTTCTAAAAATGTTTGGAAATTCAGAATTATTTGCACTGGCCTATAGGCCGTTTAATGCCAATTATAAGGTATCTCTTGATATTTTGTCGAATTCGATCTTCTTGTTGATATAAACACAATTTAATGCCATAATCTAATTAATTCTAATAGCAACCTTAATTTTTCAAGAAGCCTAATTTCAAAAACCTCAAAACTAATTGCTAACTTAGTTGCCTCACTGTTTTTTTTTATTAAAAAGGAGTGCCAACATATAGAAAGATAATATTGTCGTTTTTAAAATAATTATTGAAATAAAATAGGAATAAAATAATATATCTCTATTTACTTTCTTATTTCTTTAATTATAAATTCTACAGTTTTTACACTATCGGGCAAAATACTACATATATTATACAGGGTGGTGTATATAGGGTATATATACAGGGTCCGGCAATAGTGCGTCGGGCATCTGTAGCTCCTAGAATAAAAAACTTGAGAATTTTGTTTTAGTGCAAACCTAAAGTATGTACCAGGATGTATTTCAGGAAAATATTTTAACTTCTATAGGGTGGCTCAAAAAAGTGTGAGCGGACCTGGATGATTTTTTTTTAAATGGAACACCCTGTATATTATTGCATTTTTGGCTTCCTTTCAGATCACTTTACATAACCCTAAGATATGAATAAATTTATTTCCATAGTTTCAGATGTATTAAAAAATAAATTAAAAATATATATTTTTCAGCCATTCTTAAAAAGATTATTAAAAATACAAGAACTGTTCTGAAATCAAAACGATATTAGGTATTTACTTTAGATGGTCTGTTCTTACTTTGCTATAAATATGGTAATCGTAATTCATACAGGATGTTCAATATTCTTTCTAAAATATAAAATATTTTTTCTTTGTTTTTTTAAAGGGAACGCCCTATATATAATTTTTTTATTAGATGGAGAGTTTAAAAATGAACATTTATTGTATTTAGAGCATTTCAAAATTTTTAACGGTTTCGCAGATACACGCAGTATTATTTCATATGGCGCTTTCAATGGTAAAATACAAGAGAAAAATTACTGGGTGGCTTTGATAAAAATTTACTCTGGAAAATGCCATATGAAATATAAAACCGCAAATATCTGCGAAACCGTTAAAATTTTTGAAATACTTTAAATATAAAAAATGTTCATTTTTTAATTCTCCGTCTATTGAAAAAACAATATACATGGTACTTGTTCCATTTAAAAAAACGAAGAAAAGTTATTTTATATTTTAGAAAGTTTGGCTTAGAATTTTGAACATCCTGTATAGTTTACGATTTTCATATTTATAGCAAAGTAAGTACAGACCATCTAAAGTAAATACCTAATATAGTTTTGTTTTCAGAACAGTTTTTGTATTTTTAATAATTTTTTTAAGAAGGGCTGAATAAAGGCAAAAAAGGCAAAAAATATATATTTTTGATTTATTTTTTAATATCTCTGAAACTATCAAAATGTATTTATTCATATCTTACGGTTATGTAAAGTGATCGGAAAGGAAGCCAAAAATGTAATAATATACAGGGTGTTCCATTTAAAAAAAATCATCCAGGTCCAATCACACTCTTTTGAGCCACTCTATAGAAATTAAAATATTTTCCTGAAATACATCCTGATACATACTTCAGGTATGCACATAAACAAAATTCTCAAGTTGTTTATTCTAGGAGCTACAGATGCCCGACGCACTATTGCCGGACCCTGTACAGTGTGTCCCATTTTGGTTGAAATCATAGGGTATCTCCGTTATTAGTGAAGATAGAAGGGTGCGGTTTGCACAAACCTGCCCCACTTTTTCGTCAAACGGAAGATGCTGCTAACAAAATTTTCATAGCCCTCTTCATTTCTGAGCTACAGGGTCTTTTCAAAAATTTTGCAATTTGGGACACCCTCTGTATCTCTGTTATTGTAAAAGGTATCGAGAAGGCGAAACCTGCCTGTTGTAGAACTTTTTACGTAGAATACAGTGGCGTAGTCTGTTTTTCTACCAAAAAAATATTTTTGAAAATATGAACTAAAGTTATGTTTTTTCAAATGGAACACCCTGTATATTTATAAATTATATGATTTGGCTTGCCATAGGCATCTCAAAAATATATATCACTCTATATTTATTTTTACTATTTACTGCAATATTTAAAATATATCATTTTCTTATTAGTAGGCCGTGATAAATAACAAAAAAAAAAAGGTGGCCGGCCGTAGCTCCAAGTGGCCGGCCGTAGCTCCAGCGTTAGTGTGTCGATCTGCGGAGCGGAAGGTACTGGGTTCGATCGCTTTATTTGTCGATTGTCGCTTTATTTATTTAAACAAAAATATTTATTTATCTAAATAGAACGACCAACGAGCCGCCACCTCAAGGAAGGCAATGGCAAACCACCTTGAGTATATTTGCCTTGTACAGCCTCTCAAATATAGTGCCGTTCGGATTCGGCGATAAACTGTAGGTCCCGTGTACTTGTGAAACACTGATGACACACATCACAAGTACATGCGAGAGGTAGCCGACGCTCTATATAGAGTATGGCACTGTAAGAAGATAAATAACAAAAAATCAAAATGGCATTTAATAAAATAGTCATACACATATTAAAATTTATTTGGGATAGATATATTTTACTTTTGAAATATCTGTTACCACTGAAACTGTGAATATATTTTTCTTTTTTTTATAACGGGATGGGTTTGCAAATATCTAAATCTTGAATTATTAAAGCATTTTTCAGGTGTTCGACATTGTTGTAGTGCCCACGATATATTTCGTATTTCAAAAATCCCCAAAATCAGAAATCGAGAACGGCGAAATCCGGGAATCGAGGAGGCTATCAATATGCGTTCATTGGTTCCAATTCATTGATTTGAAAAATAATAATTTAACAGTATTCTAATATTTCCATAGTTATGAGGGGGAATGTTCCCCATCTTGCTGAAAGTATATTTCACGTAAATTAGCTAAAGGAATATCTAAAATTTCCGATACGATAGATTATTCTTACGTATACACGTATTCCAAGATTTACAAATAGCGGTAGAGAGTTAAGTTTCCCTAATATATAAAGAATTTATTAGCGGCTCCCAAAATAAAACAAGAGACAGATAGCAGTATACTTTTAATAATTCTTTAGTTTCTTTTATTATCAATCATGGCCTACTAATAAATATGATCTTTTAATAAAAACTTTTAAATATTGCAGTAAATAGTGAAAATAAATATAGAGTGATATATTAACATAGATAGAGAGTGATATATAATAACAGAGATACAGGAGGTGTCCCAAATTGCAAAATTTTCAAAAACCCTGTAGCTCGGAAACGAAGAGGGCTATGAAAATTTTGTTTACGGCATCTTCCGTTTGACAAAAAAGTGAGACAGGTTTGTGCAAACCGCACCCTTCTATCTTCACTAATAACGGAGATACCGTATGATTTCAACCAAAATGGGACACCCTGTACACTTACTTATTTAAGCCCTATATTATGAAAGTGACTGAGTAAACAACACATTTTTGCATATGAACTGGTGAAATTAATTGAAAACAAATCCATATTTTACAGGCACAAACTCTCATTTCTATCAAAATTCAGAAAATTATAAATGTTTTACTAAAATTACTATATACAATACAGTCAAAAAAACAGTGTCAGAGTTGGCTTGGAAATGGAGATTGCCGTAAGTTGTATGTAAATCATGTCATGATATGATATCGGTAATAAAAACTACTGTAAAATATAATTTAAATCAATCGATCAAGCAAAATAAAGAAGAGATAGAAACAAATAAACAAAAAAGAAATAGCGATAGCAAATCTCTGTACTGCGTGTTTTGTCTGCTATTAAACAGTTTAAAAGTCGCAAAAGACGACGTGGGTCCTTGTCTGTTATTTAGATGAAAGTGTTTTTATTGTATTTATAAGCTGAGAGATGTGTTATGTATTCGAATTTGGAGAGTATTTTTGTTTTGTATTTTTTATTTTGACTTGAACTTGATGTGTTACTATACAAGATGTCCCAGAAATAAGTGCAAGTATTTTAACTGGTAGTATAATTCAACCCCAAAAACACGCCTATGAGTTTTTTTAGCAAAAAAAAAAAATAAAATTTGGAATTTTTTGAAAAATGTTATGGATTTTTTTTTAGTTTTTAGTTAAAAAACATAATTTCTTGATAATATGGAAACATAGGTAGTAGATTGAATTTACAAGAAAGAAAATCCAGAAACGATCTAGTGGTTCTCAAAATTTGAGAAAACATCACTTTTTTTTGAAATTTTCAAAGTAAAATAACTCCGCTATTTTGGACTTGTTTGAAAAACGATAAAGACAAAATATGTTTATGTTTCTTTTATCGAGATCTATCCCCCCTTCAAATATTTGCACTTATTTCTGGGACACCCTGTATAAATATCCTTTTTGTTTCTTTATTAACTTTTTAATTATCTTTTATTATCTTTTACCATCCGATATGTTATATTTGCTGTCTTAATTATATTTAAAATTAATTAGTTTTAATTAAAAAAACCCATTAACCCAAAAAACAAAGGTTAAGTAAAATACAATATGATCGAAAAAAAAACGTCGTCAGCGATGGCTATGAAATAAAGATCGCTGTCTATAAAATGACAGCGATTAATTAGTAAAATTATATGCGGAATGTCATCGATGTTCATTTCCTAGCCAACTAGACGCCGTTTTTTTTTCGATCACACAGTATTTTACATGTAAAATTATATGCTGAATGTCAACGATCGTCATTTCCAAGCCGACTTGGTTTGGCCGTTTTTTCCATGTCAATTTATATTTCAAAATAATTTCAATAGTTTTGGATATTTTTTTAAATAAATGTTACAATTATTAAAACTTTTTAGTGAATATTTAACAAGAATAATAAGCATCTGTACAGTGTGTCCCATTTTTGTGTGTTTTATATAGGGTTTCTGGTTTATGTGAGTAGAGATACAAAGATGCGGTTATACTGGGCGAATATTATAAGTTTGAATTATTGGCAAATGATATAAAAAATAATATTCAAGGTATCCGAATTAAAAAAAAAACAGAAGTTTGGGTCATATTTAGTTATATTAGTTACGTCACTGAATTTTACGTGAAATCCTCTATTGGATTCGGTTTTCACCTTCTCGATAAGTTACAAAATAAACGGGATACGAGGGAAATCTAAAAGTACAACAATTTCAAGTTCGCCTTGTATTTCAGGCATTAGGACAAATCTGCGTATAGAGTTTTTAGTTTGATAAAAAAGTGGCTCAGTGATGTGAAAACTGCATCTTTGTACCTCTTCTCATTCAAGAGAAACCCTGCAAAACACAGGAAAATTGGACTATTAGTTTTCTTATTATAGTCCAAGATCCCAGAGCGATAAGACATAACTTATTTTCACAAGGATGAAACCTTATATAGTATATCAGTAGTGCTCTCATGTGCTTTAAATACCGGCGTGTTTGTGGGGTTCGCCCTGTGACGTCTTGGCAGTTACCAAAGGTAACTAAAAGAAATAAATGAACTTTACCTATTTTTACATGTCTGATTTTTATACAGGGTGTCATTGAAATGGTGTAAAAAAAATCAGGGGTTGATAGTACTCCTAAAAATAGTAAAAAAAGTTCCTATAAGTATAGGCCCCCTGATTTTTTTACACCATTTCAATGACACCCTGTATATGTTATTAAGATAGCTATTATAAAGTTATATTTAATCAGTCAGACAGATTGTAATGACCGAACATCCTCTAAACACAAAAAATGTTTAGCTATGAGCGCGGGAGAACTATGCGCTTCCGAGTAAAGTATTTAAATATTTTAAAAATACTTACTGCTTTCGAATTAATATTTTTGCATCTCTATTTAAATAAGATGAGCTTCTTTATTAAAGTAATAATTAATAATTATTAAAGTAAATGAATTTATTGCATATAAACTACTTAACACAGGGCGAACCCCAGAAACACGCCGGTATTCAAAGCACATGAGAGCAATACTGAGAGCCTAAGGTTTCATCCTTGTGAAAATTAGTTATGTCTGATCGCTCTGGGATCTTACTCTATTATTTTAAAATTCTATTTACAAAAGTTCTTATGTCTTATATAATATTTTTAGTAGTTATACCATGGACTAGCGCTATGTGTCTTTTGGTGTTCTCTTTTCTGTTGCTTTTGTAAGTGCAATTTTCGAAAATGCAGGAAAATCTTTTCGATTTGCCACAGTCCACTTTCATATGTTTGTGTAACGATTGCATTTTCATGTATGGTTTCAAGCACTTCGGGCAAAAAAAGCTACCTAAAAATTAGACACCTCTTAGAAATACAAATTAATATTATCACTGTGTTTTAAGTATTTACAATCGAGACAAGTTTTTTTAAAAGGAAATTAAAGAATCTTCGATTTTGAAAAACTTTATTGTTACAAAATATTATAATTTTAAGATAAATAAGTAAATCTGGCTCAATAATATCTATTACAGTTCTGTTTTCTTTTTGCAACCATATTTTCTATGCCTTTGTATTGTCCTTATACTGGTATATGGGTTGTTACATCCTCTACAGTTAAATATAGCTAAAACAACAAAACAACGATGTCAAAACGTTAGCATACCAACTAGAGTCTGTTTAGAGAGAGTTTAATGACTTCGACAGACGATATATACTATTTTTAATTTTAATGAATTGGGCAGAAAATAATAAATTCAGTCTCATCCACGATCCTAAACTGCCTCCTGCTTTCAAAAGCCAAATTTGGAGAAGAGACTATAAAGAAGCTAATTGGGTGGAATTCGCAAACAAACTAGATGACGCATTGGCTGATATGGAGCCAATACTAAAAAATTATGAAAGTTTTGTGGACACTGTAAAATACGTCTCTCGCCAGACAATATCCATGCTTTCCGTCGGCCTAATGAAGTAGTATGCTGGTCTGCAAAAAGAAGACCCTTTTGGCCAATAAACCGTAGAATTCGAAAATGCCTTGCTAGTCTAAAAATAAGTAAATACGCTGGAAAGCATGGATATGCCAACAATTCTAAGATCGCCTGAAATCTAATTAAAAAACTGAGCTCCGATCCAAAAGAAATTAAGCAAGCCAGCAACGTCACAGCTGACCAGGTAGTCCACACGCTTCTAAATAATGGAAGAATGAAAAACTAGGTATTTTACAAAGTTACTAGTATTTGCAAACTAGTAAGCAAACCATTCACAATGAAAAAAACCAACGACGCAAATAACACCATGAAAAACAAAAACATTTCGGACCTAAAGAAAAAAACTGGCTACTATCACCTGATGAATTTCTGTGTTAAAAACTTTACTATACCCAAATCTTGCAAGAAAGCTAAAATTATAGCCCTATTATACTAGCAAAGAACCTGAAGAACCGACTAGTTATAGGGCAATCTTATTACTGTGTCATCTATTTAAGGTCTACAAAGACTCTTTGTGATCAGGATTCGAAATCATGTTGATGAAGAACTAATCCCAGAACAAGGAGGTTTTCGTAGATCATGCATTGGCCCTAACCGAATTTATCAAGAATGGATTTGAGCAGAAACTTATCATCGAACTGGCTTTGGTCGACTTATCTGCCGCGTATGATACTTTCAACCATAGAAAACTTACTTCCAGAATATATGAGACTACTAGGTACTACCAACTGACTAGAATTATCGAATCGATATTACAAAACAGGAAATTTTACGTTACGCTGGACGGGAAGAGCAGAAGGAGAAGACAAAAGAGACTACGGGAAGTTATTAACTCAGGGAAGTGTACTGGGCTTCGATAATGTTTAACATATTGACCAACGACCAACCAACTCCTTGCAATCGCGGTTTTTTTCGTCTACACACAAGGTTTTACCTGATACACTTTGACGGACAGGTAAAACAGTATGTGTAGACGGGGCTTTACATAAGAAAACAATTTAGGTTTTACTAAGAGGGGTGAGAGGATACTTTTAATATAAATAAGTGTTTGTAAAGATCAAAAAGCAAAACATTTAATTTAAATTTAATACGAGATACAAACAGAAGAATTATAGATATGTTTTCATTCGTTATTAAATTAAATAATATTTACAAAATTATTAGCGTTTACAGGGTGTTTCAAAAAACATGTGCCATCTCTCGTGGGGAGATTCTTCACTTAAAAATAATGTTTATTTCTTATATCAACATTGGCCCGATTCAGCTTTGTTTCGTAGCTACGGGAGGTGAAAGTTTTCACATTTTTTCGATTTATTATAGTTTTCTTCCAAGTGCTTTTAGCGACTGGAAGTAAATTTTGGGGGTAAAAGTTACTATAAGTGTTATACAGGGTGTCCCAGAAATAAGAGCAAATATTTTAAGGGGTGGTAGATCTCGATAAAAGAAACATAATTTCTCTATCGTTTTTCCAATAAGTCCAAAATAACGGAGTTATTTTACTTTGAAAATTTCCAAAAAAAATGATTTTTTGCCAAAATTTTGAAAACCACTGGATCTTTTCTGGATTTTCCTCGGGATTTTCTTTCTTGTAAATTTAATCTAATACCTATGTTACCATATTATCAAGAAATTATGTTTTTTAACTAAAAAAATTTCCAAAAATTTTTTCAAAAAATTTCGAATTTTCAAATTTTTTTTTTTCGCGAAAAAAACCTCATAGGCGTGTTTCTGGGGTTGAACTATACTACCAGTTAAAATATTTGCACTTATTTCTGAGACACCCTGTATAGTAATATTTTAGTACTAAAAAGTGTCGACAGATTCACCAGGGACGTGCATATGGGTTATCACTGGAATATTTTTCTAAAAAAACATGCGCACCAATGACTTTTTCACTTGTTGGAAAAATTATGTAGGCGTTTAATGTCGATTAAAAGTTGTATCTTGATATTTTGTCGATTTCGATCTCCTATTTTTCGATATTTTAGATTCTTTATCTCCCGATAAAATAACACAATTTTATTAATCTACAGTTATTAACAGCGATGGGAACTACCGAATGAATTAGACTATCGAATGGTTACTGAATGAATGATTTCAACTATCGAATGGTTTTATTCGAATCAAATCATTCATTCATTTGTATACTAAAGCATATGTGACAAGCTCGCCGTGCGACTAAATGATTATCGTTGAGCCACGACTATCGAATGCTTTTGATAAATGAAATTTAGTATTCGTTTGATTTTTGTGTGCGTCAGTGCATTATTAGTTCTTCCAAATTTTTATAACTTCGCCGTATAAATAGTGGTCAAAATTTTTCCGAAAATTTGTGTGATTTTCCGTAGCCCGATCTTTCAATTATTTAATTTTATATGGTATACGGTCGATTTTTTTAATGGGAAATTTTGAGAAGTAGCAATTTTTAAGAGAGATGAGATGAACTTACAATTAATTTTAAAAATACATATTTGTATTTTAGATGTTTTAATAATATGAATTAGTTGAACTTAATAATGATATTTAAGTAATGTGGTTAAGTAAATGGTTATCGAACTCAAACTATGGGGTGAGAAAATTAAATTGAAAGTTTTACACGTGCCAATTTAAATAAAAAGTTAACGATGTTTGTATTTTGTTTATGCTAATTCTCTTACGTTTTTTGCGAAGAAATAGTTCATTTATTTTTTAAAGTAATTGCCAGTAAAAGTAAATATTTACTTTTAAATAGTAATATAAAGCACCTAATATAAATAATTTTGATTTCTAATTTTTTATTTATATTTTCCTTCCATTACAATGCATGCTTAGAAAATTAATAAATGTTGATATTTCATGATTTTAAAATTTGTTATTAATATAACAAATTAGTTCTGTGATTATTATTATTTAATAAACCAACGTTGCCAAAAAATTTAGAGACTATATTAATTTTAAATAGGATCTAATATAAATAATTTTGACATCTAATTTGTTGTTTATATTTTGCTACTACTTAAAAAAATGTTTATATTAAATGAGTTTAAATTTTGTTGTTAATAGGTATAACAAATTATTACTGTTATTATTATTTATTAAACCAGTCTTTGCTTAAAAACATTAAAAATCATTTTCCTACATCCAAAATATCAAGTATTATTGCAGTGAAACCAGAGAATATTAATAAAAAAAATGCAAAATATATAGACATACTTATCTCTAACTAACTAAAGCCAAACAATAATATTCTTTGCTAATATCAACTAATACCAATATATGGCAACAGCGCAATTCGTAATGTATTTTCTGTGTAAATACTAGCACCTCAAAAAAAAAATAATGTGTCCTTATCTTTATCTCACTCCGCAAAAAATCAAAGATGCCGCCTTCTTTCATAGCATTGCTACCTACCGCTGTCGGGTTTTTCGGAAAGAAACCTACGTCGCCGGGCAACAACTAAAATCCAGTTAATATTTTATTATAATCGATCCTCACGAATAAATAAATTTCATAAATGAATGAATTTTATAAATGAATGGTTTTTGCTGCCGAATTACTAGAATACAATATTTCAAGACAGATGACGCATCTATTCGATAATTTTTATTCGAATAGTTTTCAACGAATTTTTTCTTACTAGCTATCGAATTATTCGAATGAATTGCATCTATCGAATATTTCGATAGTATTCATTCGATAGTTCCCACTACTAGTTATTAATATTAAAATAAAAATAATGTTAATAAATCATTTATTTAATGTCATTTATTATTAAATTTTATAAAAATTTATGACGTACAGCAAATTCAAAAAAATAATGGTATTTAAGATAATTACAAAAGACCTTTTTTTATAAGTTTTAAGTTTTAACATTCTGTACCTTTAAAACTATACATTTCCACACCTATGCTTATATAGGAACATTTTTCATATTTTTTTTTGATGAGGAATCAATGAGTACTTATTTAACACATTAGCTAGCTATTGATTGAGGCAAATTAATAAAATTGTGTTTATCTCGTCAATGAGACCGAAATCGACAAAATATCAAGAGACAACTTGTAATCGGCATTAAACGCCCTACACAAATAGTTCTAACAAAAGGAAAAGTCAGTGGCGCACATGTTTTTTTTAAGAAAAATATTCCAGTGTTAATCCATATGCACGTACCTAGTAAATCTGTCGACACTTTTTTAGCATTAAAATATGTCGCAACTATTACCCTTAAAATTCCATCCCAATCGCTAGCACTTCCAAGCAAACTAGTTACTATACAGGGTTGTTCACCACATACGACACGGAGTATTGTAGATTGTAGCTAAACGATTAGGTTTTTCCAAATTTTAAATTTTAGGTTCGTTGAAGGGTTATTAGAGCTACAATTTAAAAATATTTTGACAAGATACAGAGTGTCCCAAATAAGTAAAAAATGTTATAGTTGTATTTTTTTAAATGGAACACCGTGTATATTATTTTATTTTTAGATTCTACAATTGAAATAAAGGTAAATTTGATTAAGGTTTATCACACTTAAACCTTACCGTTTTTGAAATATTTTCAATTTTATGAAATTCCAGTAAAAATTTTAAGGTTTCATTTCTCCAACGGTATCGAAGTTTTTAATACTAAATATTTAGTGAAGTTTATTTATAGATCAGATATTGTGTTGCAATAATAAAGAAAATACTATCTTATACAGAGTGTTTAAAAATTTATTTTAACTAATTACTAGCTTTAAACGGCCATAACTTGTTTATTTTAAATGGAACACTTTGTATATTTTACGAGAATAAGATGCACAATTTAATTGTCTATCAAATTGTATTAAACCATTTTTTACCTATCTCTTCAAGTTTTCGTAGAAAATGCATTTTCTTATAATTTAGACCTCATTTATCACTATACCAATGGAATATTGACATTTTAGATTTTTTTAATGATGTATCAACTTTTCAAAGAATACTGATACGAATATTGTCGATATAGTTCGCTTATTTTATTAAAAGATAAAAAGCAGTTTAAATATTTTTTTTTGTTAAAGAGAACTAATTAATTGACTGTTCATGTTGATTAATAATAGTTGCTCCAAATACTAAAAAACTGAATTTTTATGTATATTAGACAGTGTAGTAAAAAGTAACACCTTTTATAAATTGTATTTCATTTTTTGACGAATGCTTATTTATAACAACAGAGGCGTTCATTTTCATAACGTATTATGGTATTGATTTCTGAGTCAAATTCACATTTATTTAGACGAATGTAATAATTAAAACACTTAGGTATGTAATTAACTAATTTTTGGGCGGAAATAATGGTGGTAAATTAATAATTAGTAATAATTGGTATATTCTTTTACATAGATTTAAATAGTTTTCGTTTTGTAAACAAATGGGCTTGCAATATTATTATCTTTACTACCAGTACAGTTTCTACATATTATGTTGCTTTAAAAAAACTAACCAACCAAACCAAACGAGATCTAAATTATAAGAAAATGCATTTTCTACGAAAACTTGAAAAGATAGGTAAAAAATGGTATAATATAATTTGATAGACAATTAAATTGTGCATCTGATTCATGCAAAATATACAGAGTATTCCATTTAAATTAAACAAGTTATTGCCGTTTAAAACTAGTAATTATTTAAAATAAATTTGTTGACACTCTGTATAAGGTAATATAATTTTTATTACTGCAACACAATATCTAATCAACAAATAATCTTCAGTAAATATTTAGTATTAAAAACTTTAATACCATTGGAGAAATGAAGCCTTAAATTTTTTACTGCAATTTCACAAAATTGAAAATATTTCGAAAACGGTAAGGTTTAAGTGTGATAAACCTTAATCAAATTTACCTTTATTTCACTCGTAGAATCTAAAAATAGAATAATATACGGGGTGTTACATTTAAAAAAATACAACTATAATATTTTTTACATATTTAGGACACTCTGTATCATGCAATATTATTTTTAAATTGTAGCTCTAATAGTTCCTCGACGAACCCAAAACTTACAATTTGTAAAAATCTAATCGTTTAGCTACAATACTCCGTGTCGTATGTGGTGAACAAGCCTGTATTTGCAAGGAAAATTTAAGGTTTTGTATTATGAAATTGTTCAAATCAAATATCACTTAAAATCGTTTGATTCAAAACTCCGGATGCACCACAGATCTGTGCCTCTTCACGTTGTGCTTTTGAGTAAACTTTGCGTCGCACAAATCACAAGCAAAGTATTTTTTCTCGCTGCACTCGTTTAGCATGTGTCTTTTCATTGTATTTTTGTACTTGTATGTTTTTCCACATTGATAGCAGTGATATAACTGACCTAAAAGAACAAAACCGTACTGAAAATACCTCCAGTTCAATTTTTAAGAGATTTAAATATTTGAAAGTAAATAAAATTTGATTTATTGATAATGTATATTGTTAAAAAACACAACGATATCTAAATTCCAGAAAACAATTCACTAAAGAACTTCATTACAAATACTACAACACGATATTTGTTAAGTTTGCAGAGCTTTTTGCAGCATTTGCCATAAAATGCCAGCAATTTGTTACAAAACCATATAAATTATATATCACTGGAATCACAAAACTTCAATCTATTTCCGTGTTGTAACGGAATTTTAAATTATGTCTTTACTTTCGAGAAAATTTAGTCCAAACATAAGGAATATTTTGTTGATGTTTGACCCAAGAACAGTTAACCTAATATGACTGCTCATTCAGCCAAAAGTGTCTGCGAAGTGCATGCGAAAACTCCTCGCTTTGTGACGTCATTGTAGTCCTTGTCATGGTTATGGCCTTATGCGGCAACCAATAATACAAACACGTGCATTATTGGTTGCCGGGTGCAAAACGTTTATTATTTAGTTTATTTATTTAATGCAGTATAGAAAATTAACTGTATAAATAGTATCAAATACTCGGATAATGCATTTTTAAGAACGGCAGTTCCCAGCATCACCTTTTACAGGCATTTTTTAGAGTACTTCCATATTTTGCTTTAAAATAATTAATAAACAATATCGTAGGCACTTAGTGAACACTTTGTCACAATCCACAACACAAAATGAACATATTTATACACTCTATAGCTCTAAAAACTTTAAAAACACCTTTTTCACATTTAAAATTGACAAAATAATTAACTAAAAATTTCTCATAAGCTTACCATAGGCAACTAATAATACACATTATCATGACAAGGACTACAATGACGTCACAACTGTCAGCTGAAGCCGGGGAAGAGAGGATACATTAAAATACGCAACCAACCGTCCAATCAGATGAAAGAGGTACGTACCCTATCGTTGGGTATTGTGCAATCACGTGATGCTCATGTCGTATGACGGTTAAATCTTTGGTTAGAATTTTTGTTGTTGTTTTTACCGAAGAGTTTTTACCCTGTGTTTTTACCTGTTTTTACAGTTTTTACTTTATTTTTCTATTTACATCAGATTTATATTTTGTAATTGCCTATCAGACAATACGTATTTAGAAAAATAATAAGAATTAGGATCGTGTTTTTTTTTAAATCCTGGATATTAATTGGAACCCTTGGTAACATTACTGCTTTTGATATAAAAAGTGCATTTTTGATTATTTACTTGGGTTAGGATATTAAAATATCGGTTGGATTGTACGACATAAATAGATGTAGGTATGATTATTTATATATATGTATGTATTTATAAAGCTTACTATCTGTTTTGCATTTTCAGTTTTTGATCAGACATTTGATTTTATTTGTGAAATGCCCACAAAAAAGCTTCCAATGATTCAACATCAGTGTGTTTGCTGCATAATGGATCATTCCTGCTGAATTTTTAGATCATTTGAAGACTACACGGAAATAATCAGATAATATGTTACATTTACATAGAAATTGACAGCGAGACAATTTTATAGGCAAGTGTTAGCACTATTTGAGGCACCATCAAAGAAAGCAATAATAATATGCTTAGTCCCAGAGATATTACAGCTGAGTTATTTTGCCCTACAGGAGAAAAACCAGAGTAGTTCACTTGTAATTGCATTTTCTCGGCTCCAGTTAAAATGAACAAAGCTGGTTTTTCCTGTGGTCTTCATTTGAAATAACGTAAATAAATGTTTATACATATGTATGTGATGATTAAATTGGTGTTAAGGAAATAAAAATGTCTTTCGATATTAATATATATTTTTCGATATTAATATATACCTAGGTATAGGTATATGTATATTTATTTTGAAATAAATTACACTTTTAACAGTTTAATGGAGTTTTTAAAGCCAGTTATAATATTTATATTTTAAAAACTTGAAATCATAATGTGGATGTAATCACGCATTAAACCACAGACTAACTTATATAAGTCAAAAAGTAGATTTTAGTGTTAACTTTATATAACTTGTAAGTAAAATAATATATAAAACAAATATGAAAAAACCAACAATTCTAATGTATATATTAAAATACAGTACAATAATAGGTATCTGATATCCTCACTTAACGTAGAATAATATTCTACCCAACTCAATACTATGTCCAACATGAGTTTCAAATATATCGGGCCCTAATCGTTCCTGAAAATAGTATTTTTTTACATTGTTATACCATATTCTAAACTATTTAATATTTCAGTCACTTAAAAAGTTAATTTGTATTGAATAATTGCCTACCATTAAAGCAAATTTGGACTAGTATTCTTAATGGGCATATTCTGTGTATGGATATAGGTACTTCCTCCAGATTTTGGGTTCAACCAATTTATTCTTAAAACCTGAAACATCTACATATAAAAAATAGACAGGTTACTAATTATAATAAAATTTACCCTTAGAATTATACTTCTTTAACAAATAATTTCCATTGGTATACTTTTCCATGACAAGTAATCAACTTCCTAACATTTTTTAATTGATGTAATACTTCCTCACGATGCGAAAAGAAAATCTTTTCTTTAGCACACAAAGGACAAACGATATGTTGGCTTACTTTCAGATTAGTTACTTTTCCATAGATATCCTCATGTCAATTCAAAGACGATGAACATGAAAATGATCATCACATGAAACATCACAAACTAAAAACCTAATAAACAAGTTTATATCGAATATAGAAATAATTTAGTGTTCTTACCTATTGTCGTCCAAACTAATGTTAATAGATAATTTTTTTGGATTTTATCTTTTATTTTTAAATATATCTTTCGAACTACTGGTTTTAGTAATTATTAAATTAAACGAACTAAAAAGTCAAAAATACTAAATAATAAACAATTAATTCTCTTGTCAATTGTCAATTTTCTCCAGGTACCGAACATCATCGATAACGCACGATCTACAACGATTACTCCTTTGATCTGATAATACACACTATCATGACAAGGACTACAATGACGTCACAACTGTCAGCTGAAGCCGGGGAAAGAGGCGAACGTACGTCTTATGAGGATGGGTAATCCTATTAGTTTAACGTTCTTGTGTTTGACCATGAAAATCTTAAAAATAGAGAAGTTGTCTAATAATGTGATACAATACGGATATATAATAATCCTTTATCTTTAATTTCCTTTTTCATTTGTGTAAAAATACCTAGCCAGTTTTAAATAAAACGTTAAACGCTTATTTTGCTACTTTTTTGGAGTAGTGAAATGGACTCCTAAGATTTAAGTCTTTTTTTAAGTATTTTTAAGACTTAAGTTTTCTGTGAGTCTTCAGCTCTGGTTGCACTGAACCATCAAAGCATCATACCTATGTAGGCGAGCCACGAACTGGTTTTGTATCAGAAAATTGTTCATTCGTATGCAAAAAATTTGTCTTAAAATTGATTCAGAAATACGAATGCACCATATATCTGTGCCTTTTCAAATTGTGCTTTTGTGTAAACTTCGCATCACAGAAATCACAAGGAAAATATCTTTTCTGATTGCACTCATTTTGCACGTGTCTTTTCCACGTAAATTTATAGCTGTATGATTTTCCACATTGCGAACAGTGATACAGACCTAAAAGAACAAAAACATATTGAAAATAACTCAATTTCAATTTTTAAGAAGTTTAAATATATTCATAGGTAAATAAAAAAAATTATCTGTCTTTTTGATAATTGTATATTGTTAAAAAACATAAAGATATCTGGAAAAAACTAATTTACAAAACAATAATTATTAACTGAAGAACTTTCTTATACCTACAACTATTACAAAACAATATTTGTTGCACAGGTCAACATTTATACAGGATGTTTCAACGAACATGTACCATCTCCCGTATGTAACAAACTTAATATTGAGTCCGATTCTGTTTTGTTTCATATCTACAGGGGGTTAAAGTTTTAATTTTCTTTCGATTTATTGTAATTTTCTTTCAAGTGCTTTTAGTGGTTCCAATGAAAATTTGAGGGTAAAAGTTACTATAAGTGCTACATTTTTGATGATTAAAAAGTGTCGACAGTTTCATCAGGGACGTGCATATGGGATATAACTGGAAAATTTTTCTAAAAAAAACATGTGCGCCACTGACTTTTTAGCCGACCATACCAACAGGTATGGTAGGCTATTAAGATCGAAAAAAAAAAAGTTCTTTTAATTTCACTCAAAATGAGTTATTTGGATCATAAATAACCTAAATAAAAATATTTTCATGGTGTCTGTCCGTCTGTAACACGATAACTCAAAAACCGCTAAACCGATTTTAACCAAATTTGGCACAGAAATACTGTGGCACCCGAGAATCTGGCCATTAGTTTTTGGTGGGGGTGGGGGGTTGTTAAGGGTGTATGGGAGGGGGTTAAAAAAAATTTAAGATTAGGAATAATATTTGCAACAAAATTTGTAATAACATCAAAATCAGTCAAAGTCGCAGTTTTTGAGATAAAAAAAATGAAATATTGTTTAAAAAATTATAACTCAGAAACAAAACAGCTAGCAAAACGCGGTTTACAAAACTTACTTATATTATAGTATGGGCGGCTATACGTGCCTCCCGGCGGCAATTTTTTTTCTCTTGTCAATCTTCTTAAAATTAAATAATAAATTAGAATAAACAAATAATTTATTAATATTATTTTTATTTGATTAATTGTGATAAAAATAAAATTGCGTTTATCTCATCAAGGAGACCGAAATCGTCAAAATATCGAAAGACAACTTTTGATCGCCATTAAACGGTGTACACAATTTTGTTAACAAGAGAAAAAAAAATATGTCGACACTATTTTAGCATTAAAATATGTCACACTTATCGTAAATTTCACCCTCAAAAATTTCATTCGAATCGCTAAAAGCACTTGGAAGAAAATTATAATAAATCGTGGAAAAAATGAAGACTTTAATATGGTACATGTTTTTTGAAATACCCTGTATAACTACAAAAATTATTAAAAATAAATTCTAAAATAATAAGTAATTTTCTAATGTTTCCAAATCCATTTTATCAACATGCCTATTTTCTTCCATATTTTCCTTTTTATTTTCTTAAGCTTATATTTGCACCTCTATGTTCCCCATTTATAACTTCAACTTAATTCTAATGTTCCAATTTCATTTTTTTTTTTGCAAATAATATGATTCAAAACTAATTTACTAAATTCGGATGCACCGTAGAAATGTGCCTTTTCAGATTGTACTTTTGAGTAAATTTAGCGTCACAGAAATCACAAATAAAATATCTTTTCTTGATGCATTCGTTCATTACGTGTCTTTTCAAAGTACCTTTGTGTCTGTATGATTTTCCACATTGCCAACAGTGATACTGAGCTAAAAGAACAAAGACATATTGACAATAATTCAGATTTAATTTTTAAGAAATTCGAATATTTGAAGGAAAATAAAAATTTTTATCAGTTTTTTTGATAATTGTATATTGTTAAAAAAACAACCATATATCTGGGTAAAAAAAAATAGATTCACAAAACAATTAACTCAAGTTCCCTCACCCCCTTATAGGTACCTCATCATTAATAGTTCCATTTAAATTTAAATTTGTCAAAAATATAATTTATAAAAATAACCATACTTCTAACTATACAGTATGTCCTCGGATTGTCTTTATAACAGGAAAAACTTTTTTATTATTCACATTTAGTGAACGGGATTAACCATTTTAGAACAAGCATTTTTTTATGAAAATGCATTTTTCTCAAAATGTTATTACCTAACAAAAAGTTTTTCCTGTCGTAAAGACAATCCGGGGACATACTGTAGTATATCTATTTACCAATAAAAATATTCACATTTGTGTATTTTTTGTTTAAATAATATCGATAAAACCGTAAAAATAAATAAACGGGAATATACAGGGTGGCGCACCTCATTCGCCTCGGTTGATTATACGAAAACGGCAAGATGTAGAAACAAAATATTTTATGGGTATATGTGGGGAGGTAATGTGCACAATTTAAAATTATTTTCAAATATGCAGGGTGTTTCAGAACTAGGATACATATCGAAGTTATATTTTTTCTTATGGAACACCCGGTATTTTATCTCATTTTTGGATTCCTGGGCACAAAAAAAGGCACTTATTATAAGGGTTGTAACGTTTTTAGTTCGTTACATGTCTCTTTTATATATAATATATGATGTCTGGCCTATCATCACCGGATTCCCTCTCGTTTTAGGCCGGATAGATTATTTGACGCGTAATTTTTACGTTCCCTGGTCGCCAACCCTGTGATCGTTCGACACAACCCTGTTACTATTCTGTGAAGGCGCGCGCTGTCAACATCGCTTCTGTCAACTCTCCGTGCTTAACCTCACTTTGTTTTGACGCTCTGTTTTATCCCAGCTTTTAGAAATGGTGATTATTTAAATCTTGCTGTATAATCTGAATCAGCTGCTATTTCAAAGCAACAGGTAAAGATGAGATATTATCCTTTTAGATTCGATATTATTATTGAATATTTTTAGGGTAGAGTTACGGATGTCCCAACTTGTATTTGTGTTTTGCTGACGCGTTGGCGTCCCTTTTCTTTTGTCCTCCAGAATGTCACATGGAAGAAAGGACATGTTGTTTATTATTTATTGAGCCCTCGGAAGTGTTTCGAGGTAGGTTTATTTTGTTTATTAGACCTTCTTTGGTTTTAAACAAGAGTTTCATATTTTTAGGGTCCAAGGTACGGACTGTGTCCAAGGTACGGACTATTTCCAAGGTACGGACTGTGTCCAAGGTAGTGTCTTGTGTACGGACATTATCTTATGTACGGATGTCCTGTGGACGAGTGTCCCCAGTAAGAACGATTTTTCTTACATATAAGTGCCACAGCGTGGATGTAGCTTGAGTCCCATGCTGCTTCGTTCCCAGCTGTAAGCTAGTTAGTTACGGCTGTACCAATTTATGGTGTCTCATGCTGGCCCCTTTGGTTGTGTTGGATGGCTGAGTACAGAGATGCGAGACCACCTCACGCTGCTACTGTTTGAAGCAAGATTACATAAAGAACAGCTAAGTGTAGATTTACGTTTTAGTTTTTATGTTTTAGATTTTCTATATTTTCAGTCTTAAACAGTAACGTACATTTTAAATAATATCGTACAGACTATATTTAGTGGTTAGATTATTAAGAACATTTATGTCGATGCAGTAGTTACAATGTGATTTAGATTTTAGGTTTCATTATATTACGCCTTGTAATAGTATTACTTTCTATAGATAATATTGCGCTATATTAACAGATGAATAACGAGACATAGATTCTAGAATCTACAGGTTGCAACATATCAGATTTAACACCGCATAAATTTTAACAATTTAAATAAAGTAATGCTACTTTTCTTATATTTTCTATAACGTTACACGCATTGTATTTTTTCATAGTCTTTTCATAGAACATTATTTACATACATAGTTTTACTCAATAAATAACCACTATAATAATTATTAAAATTGTACAATGCTATTTACCATCAGAATTCATCATGAATAAATATAGTCATTAGTTTTAAGTAATATACAACTGTGTTTTCTTTCTCTGTACATGCCTGGCGCCCAATATCTATTTTTTTGTTTATTGTTCTTAATTAGTTTTCTTTCCAGTGAAATACCTTATCCACGACTGCTCTCCGATGAAAAGCTGCCGTTCGCAGTGGTAGTTGTTTAAAAAACGCTACAGGGTTAGAATTTTTTTTAGAATTTAGAATGAGTGGGAGGGGGTTAATCACTTCGACCCTACAGATCCATTGTGTCCCCCTTTCTTGAATCATTACTCATCATACAGTCCCAGGGCTTTGACAAAAGCCAGTATCTGGGACGGTTTTATAGAGGGTAGTTCTCCATCTCCAATATTAGTCGTACCAAAATTCATGGCACGAATGGTTGTCGTCTCAACGCACTCAGTGATGAGGTGTACTGGTGTTTCCCCATCTTCCCCACAGAATCTGCATTCGCCGTTTCTTCTTAGTTTCAATCTACTGAGGTGTTCATTGAGGAGACAGTGTCCTGTTAAAAACCCCGTGACAATCCGAAGATTGTTCTTACTCAGACCCAGGAAGATCTGTGATTTTTCTTGATCATAAGCCCTCAGAAACTTCTTCGAGTGTCTTAGACCATTGCAAGATTTCCATTCCAGGTTGCGGATGGAATCTTCTAAGTTCTTGAGTTCCGCCTTGAGTTGGTTACCACTTGGAAAGCAAAACGGTTCTGGTCCAGTTAGTGGAGTGTTCGCTCCTTTCCTAGCTAGATTATTTGCTTTTTCATTGCCTTCTATCCCTTGGTGAGCAGGCATATTATAAGGGTTACATATGTTTAAAATTTTTGGTTTTTGAGATATTTAAAGAAATTTATATTTGCATGCTACAATAGAATATATTATTCACCCTGTACATTACTTTTCAGAATTAATTCTTATGCTGAGTTTAAAGGTAAAAAATAAACTTTATTGAAAAATGGTATTGCCTCCTTAAATTTATACAGGGGTATCAAAAATTGCTGATTTATTTTATGGATTTATTTTATATAAAACTTTGTTATTTCAAATGCAATACCCTGTATTTTTTAAAATAAACCGAAGCAGATTCAAAAGCTCTTTCAAACTATATTAGGGTTTCCTATCTAGCTCAGATTTTGACTAAAGAGCAATTTTTCAATAAAATGGCAACCAAGAGGGCTAGTTTCATCATGGCAAGTTTCTAGTAACAGTTAGTAGCTATTTTCAAAAACACCCTGTGCATTTCAAAATAATTTTAAATTGTGCACATTGCCTCCCCACATATACCAATAAAATATTTTGTTTCTACATCTTTCCGTTTTCGTATAATCAACCGAGGCGAATGAGGTGCGCCACCCTGTATATGACGAAAATTAGAAATCAGAAAAAAGGTGCTGTCTACACATACAGTACAAAAACTGGACTGAGAAAAATCTCCATAATATAACGATAATTTAACATTTAGAATTTTGTTAATATATTTTCTTCATACATTCATTACTTAATTTCTAAACTTATTTGCACCTATGTTCACCATTTATAATTTCAACTTCTTAAATTTAAGTTTTCTTTTATTATTAATAATTATTAATTATTAAATTTATTTAAGTTCTACATCATAAAATCGTTCACTTTTATACAAATAACATGACTTAAAATTAGTTTACTGAATCCGGATGCACCGCAGAAATGTGCCTTTTCAGATTGTACTTCTGAGTGAACTTTGCATCACAGAAATCACAAGTAAAATATCTTTTCTGGATGCACTCGTTCAGCACGTGTCTTTTCAACGTAAATTTGTGCCTGTACGATTTTCCACATTGCCAGCAGTGATACAGACCTACAAAATGACAGATTTATTGATATATTGACAATAAACTTCAAGTTCAATTTTTAGAAGATTATTTGAACATTTGAAGAAAGGTTAATATAATATTTTATATACACTGACTGGACACGAAAAACGGAAACGTTAATATTTTAAATTTTTTTTACAGTCAAATATATTTTATTAAGTAAAAAGTTGCTTTACGTACTTATTTATTACGATGTTTTAAATCTTCTATAGTTTAATGAAATACTATAATCATTATATTATAATAATCATATATTAATTATGTTCCTAAATATATATGTAAAAAGACTAGGCACAATACAAAACGCTGGCGTTTTTAACGAACGAAGGATATTTTACAATGAGCCTATCTGTCTTCAGTCGTTTTGCAAAATGCCTAATGAATACTAGTCAGATTGCACAAAATATTTTACGCGGGATTGGTATAACTAACCTAAATTTATCCAACGACATTTCTTGAACTTCTCTTCCAAAATTTGGAAATAATGGCACAAAAAGTCTAGTAAATAGAGTATGGTTGAGTTTGATTATTATAAAGATCTAAATACATTTTATTCTAAAAGAAAGCAAAGTTCCTCAAAGAAGCAGCCCGTAGGCATTTAAGCAATATGTACCATTATTTAGTCCATAATGTGATTTTCCCTGCTCTCATTGGCCGAGACTAAACGCTGGTGCGTTTTGCCAAACGCGACTAAAATGCGGTACATTTTGCCACGTTAGCGTGAGGCCGGAACAAAATCGCAGAGATAAGAGTTAACAAAAATTTATCCACAGACACCTTCAATGTCTGTCAAGGAGTCCGCCAGGGCTGTATACTGTCACCAATACTTTTTAATATATACGTCGAAAAAATATTTCAAATGGCCCTGGAAGGAGAAAGTGGAGGAATTAAGATTAACGGAGTTCCAATTAACAATATAAGATATGCAGATGATACGGCAATACTAGCACAAACTTTAGAGGATCTCCAGCAAATAATAAATAAGATAGGGGACATGGGAAATCGTTTCGGTCTTAAAATCAACGCTCTGCCAAGACCAAACTTATGGTAATAGGACGCCAGCCTACAATCAACACCGCATTGACCGTGGATGGAAATATTATAGAGCGAGTTCCACGATTTAAATATCTGGGTGCCATGATCAATGAACGATGGGACTGCGATGAGGAAGTTAAACTTAGAACGAATTATGCAAAGTCGACATTTTTTAAACTTAAAAACTTAAGGGTAGTGAAATGCTACATATGGCCCATCTTACTATACGGCGCAGAAACCTGGTCACTCAAGGCTAGAACCCTGAACCGCATCGAGGCTTTCGAAATGTGGACTCTCCGGAGACTCTTACGTGTGCCATGGACCGCACATGCAACCAACGAAGAAGTTTTAAGAACTGCAGGCTATGAACGAGAAATGCTTAATATAGTTAAAGAAAGGAAAGTCTCATACCTCGACCATATCCTTAGAGGAGACAAATATTACATTCCTAAGCTGATTCTACAAGGAAAAATAGAGGGACGGCGAGGCTCAGGAAGAAAACAACATTCCTGGCTAAGAAACATACGGGATTGGTGTAACATCAGCGACGCAGCCACCATATTTCGAAGAGCCGAAAACGGCACTCTACACATTGTATACACAAGAGTACAGACAATCGCCAACGTGCGGCTAAGCACAAGGCACAGGAAGAAGAAGAAGCGTGAGGCATTCCAAACGCAGATACCTACATGTTGCCAAACTTTACTAAAAAGTGGTGTATTATGCTTGAGATCGAATGGCATTAACCTTTTCAATTGCCCTGATAAAAATAAAAAAGAATTGACGGATTGTTATGACAACTTCTAAAAAAAAAAATTCTAGACAGACGTTGTTTATGTGTGTTTGAATAGCATTTTTAATTGATATCTACCATGACATCTGAAGGTTTGACGTAGATTTTACCGTATCAATTTCGATACAGTGTAAAAGAAGTTTTGGATAAAGGTAGCATTATTTATACTGAACTAAAAACAGCAAAAGATCGCGACGCGACGCATGGATTTCAGAATTTTCGCGACGAAATTCAGTTGCCTGGATTGTACGGCGAACGTTTACTTTGTTCTTTCCGTATTGGACAGGCTGTATGGAGGTGGCTTTGGGACAATAATCACGCAATTTCCAATGAAGACCGACCATTATTATATAAATCTTTCAAAACTAGTTTAATTGCTTCATCCTTGCCAGGTGCAGAAGAATCTTTTGAAGAAGCAATCGTTAAAGAATTGGCAAAAAATACCCTTCGTGGATATAACTTAGTGGATAACTTATATTCGTAAATTATTGAAATCGTAGGGAATAGGGAATGTTTGTGTCTGTGTTACAGAGACGCCACGACACACGGAAATCAAACAAACAATTTTTCAGAAGTGACTAATATTTTTATAAAATAGGCGTTTTCTAAACATTTCACGCTGGTCCTAAAAAAACGATCAAATATTAAATAGGATAATTCTGTGGTTATTCCTAAAAATCAAAGATAACATGTTAGTGTAATCTGCATTGTCCTTAAAACATTTGCATGATGCTGGAAAGAATATGGCAGAACGTACCACGTTTTAGTCACGGTTGGCAAAACACACCAGCGTTTAGTCTCAACCAATGAAAGCAGGGAAAATCACATTATGGACTATACAGGGTGAGTTTTCTACGATGTTCTCTATGGGTATCTCGGAAACTACTGGAGATTAATGGGGAAAGAATTGCAGTTTTGTGGGGTCATAAATATGCGCCTTTCAGATTTTTAAAAAAGTTCATGGCTTACTAGATATTTCGAAAAAAACAAATTTCGGCTATTTTAAAAATGGTCTCTATTTCTATTATAATCTATTTTAGACAAAAAGTTTTCAGATAAAAGTTGTAGATAATCACATCCTTAATGAGACTGTGTTCCCCGTTTCTCTTTAAAGCCTGTCATTTTTGACATATGACACAAACTTTTGTTTTTTTAAATGGAAACCATAGTTGGCCATGACTTTTCACCGATATAAGCTATAATATGTTTTTTTGGAAAAATTGCTGAGTTATAGCCAATTCTTATCTTTCCTGGTTAATTTCACTTAGTTGGCATGGTATATTTTATTATGTTATTTATTTAATTATTATAATTTATGACTTGTAAAAACACAGAATATTTTATTAAACAATTCTTTCTTCTTCTTCTTCGAGTGCCATGTCCTCAACGAACGTTGGCTATCATATTGGCTATTATAATTTTGTTGGCAGCAGCCCTAAAGAGTGCTGCACTTGATTTTTGGAACCAATCCCGCAAATTTCGAAGCCACGATGTGCGTCTACGACCAGGTCCTCTCTTACCCTCTATTTTACCTTGCATAATCAAATGGAGGACGTTGTATCGTTCAGGGTGTCGAATAACGTGCGCAAAATATTCTAACTTCCGGATCTTGATGTTTTTATTTATTTCGGGTTGTTTGGACAAGCGACTCAAAACTTCCTCATTACGAACCTTGTCAACCCAACTTATACACCCACATTTCAAAAGCCTGGAGTTTCTTTAGCAATGTCTCTGTGAGTGTCCAACTTTCCGCCCCATAAAGTAAAGTGGAAAATATGTAGCATCTTGTAAGTCTTAACTTTAGTTCTATGTTAATATTTCGACTACATAAGACTTTCTTCATCCGATAGAATACCGATCTAGCTATCTCTATACGTTGCTTGATTTCCTTGCTCATATCCCAATCGTTATTAATGTTAGAGCCCAAGTAGGTGATATTATCAACTTGCTCAAGGTCGACTCCATAAGCTGTTATTGGTATCGGATTTATAGGATGTTTACTAACGGTCATAAGCTTAGTCTTTTGAGTGTTAAGTTTTAAAAACCAAACCAAACAATTCTTTACAAAATTTTTACTTACCAAACCAAACCAAACAATTCTTTACAATTTACATTACACAAACTTAAACTTAAAAAATAATATCGCTACATACAGTTTAAGTTATTTTAGAAAATATTCAAAAAATATACTGCATAAAAAATCTAAAATAGACAGGTCAGGTCCATGCAATCGAGTCCGAGTCCAATTGAGAGGAGGCCCATGCAATTGGTCCACCTCTTCCTATCTTTGAGTTTAAATAAGTACTATATAAATAATTTTTAACATTTTTTTCATTATTGGGGGGTGGATCATAATGAAAGTTATGTTGGAACCACTCTATTGAGGCGCGAGTCTCTAAATTTAACTTTTCTAACATGTCTTGAAAAAAGTTCTCTAAAAAGCCTATGTAACTATCCTCGAAAATGTATGACCAAGAAAAAGTTGAACTAATAATCCTACACGCTTTTCTTCATTTGAAAAATTCATATTTACAATTTTTGGTTATTTTAATTTACAAAGTTTGTATGTGACAGTTTGACATTTCTGATAGCAACGACGATTGAACTTGTTTCCATGGCTAACTAAGTGAAATTGTTTAAAAATTAAAAGAATTGGCTATAACTCAGTATTGCTTCGAAAAAAACATATTGTAGCTTATATCGTTGAAAAGCTTAAAAAATGGCGCTTTTTATTAAGTCATAGCCAACTATGGTTTCCATTTAAATAAACATATGTTTGTGTCATATGTCAAAAATGACAGACTTTAGAAAAAATCGGAGAACACAAACTCATTAGGGATGTAATTATCTACAACTTTTATCTGAAAACATTTTGTCTAAAATAGATTATAATGGAATTAGGGACAATTTTTAAAATAGCCAAAATTTGTTTTTTTCGAAATATCTAGTAAGCCATGAACTTTTTCAAAAATTTGAAAGGCGCATATTTATGACCCCACAAAACTGCAATTCTTTCCCTATTTGACCGACTCTCTATCTCCAGTAGTTTCCAAGATACCCATAGAGAACATCGTAGGAAACTCACCCTGTATAATGGTACATTATGCTTAAATGCAGCCCGTACAGAGAATCGAATTACAGAGTATAATAATTAAATGAGATATTAATATTAAGGTTTTTTTTAATATATTTTGTATTTAAAATTATGTTATTTATAATTAAAATTTATGATTCAAGTTCATAGGATTCAAGTTGTTTTCGTTTAAACATAATAAAATTTTAACATCAATAATTATTGTTTTGGTAGAGGAAAATATGGGGTATTTTTATTAAAGCGTAAATTATTCAATATGCTTATGCTCATAGCTGAGTAAAAACTTTGATCATTTTTTCTGCCTGGCCTCGAATCTCGATTAGGCATTTTGTAAAATAACTGAAAACAGGCAGTCTTTTGCAGAAGTGTACAGAAAATATCGCCATTGTTTAATAAGCCTAATTCTGATTAGGCTTTTTGCAAAGTGACTGAAATAGATAGGCCTTTTGTAAAAATTTCTTCTTTTGTTTAAAAAGCCGGCTTTTTGCAAAAAGACTAGGCATATTATCCTAGTCTTTTTGCAAAAAGCCGGATTATTTTATGCGCTTGCGACATACATATACACAACCAAACTTATATGGAATCATTCTTTATTTCTGACTAAACTTTTTGCAAACTTTTTATCTGTTGTAAATAAACATGATAATTAAGAATAAAAGACTGCTGCGATTTATTTTCTTGCGAATTTTGTGTTCAGTAGTAAAATCACGGTTGTCCGGTAATTTTCATTTGATCCAAAAAAAAATGTCTTATGTTGCATTATTGCTTATATTATCATGCCTTCATTGAACAAGGAATGCCCCAAAAAGACGTAGCAGATATAGTAGGCGTTGCTCAGGGTGTTATATCAACAAAATATACAAGCTACTTGGAACTAGGAACTTTCAAAAACAGGCCCAGACAAAGTCGTCCAAGAGTCACAACTGAACAACAAAACCGCTTTGTGTGCCAAATTGCTAGAAGAAATCTCAGTGTTTCTCATCCAGAGCTACAAACACAACTTCTGGCAGCTACAGGTGTGAACGTTTCAGTTAAAACCATAAAAAAGGCTTCGTGCTCGAGGGTTGTACAGTAGGAGAGAGTTACGGGTCCCACAGTTAATCTCGGCAAAATAAAATTGACCGGCTAAATTGGTACCTTAAACATCAAAACTGGAAAATTGAGAATTGGCAAAATGTTTTTTTTTGAATCAGATTACCATCGAATTCGGGTTTTTAATGCTCCAGCAAGACGAGCGAAACTCCAAGCTGTCAAATTTGTACCAAGATATAAAGGAGGAACTGTAATGTTCTGGGGAGCTATTATGCTGGGAGCAAAAACTCCATTGTTACCACTTCAACAAAATTTAACAGGTCGGAGGTATGCGGATTTAGTGCTAGAACCAATCGTTAGCCTTTGGAGGGCTGCAATTGGGGTTAATTTGAACTTCATGCACGATAATGCACCTCCCCATACCACCAGAGTGGCTAGAGAATGACTTGAAAGGGAAGGTGTCATAATTTTGGACTAACCTGCATGTTCACCAGATCTAAACCCTATCGAACACTTGTGCGACCAGCTCAAAAGAAGGGCTAGAGCTCGTCGAAACAATCCAGGAAATCTCTCATAGCTTATTGATGCAGCATTAGCAGAATGGAAAAACATACTCCAAGACAACGTTGCTAATTTGATAAGAAGCATGCCAGCGCGGATAGAAGCTTGCATAAGTGCTAGAGGTGGCAACACGGATTGTTAAAATTATCAATTTTCTTTTTGTTTTTGCCTGTTGACGATTAAAAATTTAAATCCCATTTCGTTTCAGAAAGTAAAAAAAACACCGTTGTGTTTATTTTGGCAACTGATTTATTTTTTTATTGCTATATGGATTATTTTTTATAAAAAGTCTTTGGCAAGGAATAAGTTTTATATACAGGGTGTTTCAAAAAGCATGTGCCATCTCTCATGGGGAGATTCCTCATGTAAAATTAAGATTTATTTTTCATATCAACATGGGTCCGATTCTGCTTTGTTTCGTAGATACAGGGTGTTAAAGTCTTAATAATCTTTCAATTTATTATAATTTTCTTCCAAGTACTTCTAGTGATTTGAATTAAATTTTGAAGGTAAAAGTTATTATAAGTGCTACATATTTTAATGCTAAAAAAGTGTAGATAAATTCACCATGGCGTGCATATGGGTTATCACTGGAAGATTTTTCAAAAAAAACATCATGTGCGACACTGACTTTTTTCTTTTGACATCAAAATTGGGTTGACCGTTTAATGCCAATTAAAAGTTATCTTTTGATATTTTGTCGAATTCGGCCTCGTTGTTGAGATAAACGCAATTTTATTAATCACAATTTTTAATAATCACACAAACACAATCTCAATTAATTAATAAAATTAATAAATTATTAATACCTAATTAACATCTAATTTATTATTAAATATTATTACCTTTAGTACATACAGCAATTTCAAATAAAAAAATACTGGTATTCAAGATAATTACAAAAAACATAATTTTAAAAAGTTTTAACATCCTGTAACTCTAAAACTATGCATTTTCATACTCATGTTTATGGGAACTTTTTTTCATATTTTTTCATGAGGAATCGATAAGTCTTATTTAAAACTTTCGCAAGTTAATAATAATATTTTTTTTTAAAGGTTGCTATTCGACTTGCACCAAGGTAAATTAATAAAATTGCGTTTATCTCATCAAGGAGGCCGAAATCGACAAAATATCAAGAGACCACTTTTAATCGCCATTAAACTGCTTACACTATTTCGCTAACAAGAGAAACAAAAATCAGTGGCGTACGTGTCTTTTTTAGAAAAATATTCCAGTGATAACCCATATGCACATCCCTGGTGAATATGTCGATACTTTTCTGGCTTTAAAATATGTCGCATTTATAGTAACTTATACCCTCAAAATTTCATTCGAAACGATAAAAGCACTTGGAAGAAAATTATAATAAATCGAAAAAATATTAAGGCTTTAACACCCTGTAGCTACGAAACAAAGCAGAATCGGACTTATGTTGATATGAAAAATCAATCTTATTTTTACTTGAGGAATCTCCCCACGAGAGAGGGGCACATGTTTTTTGAAATACCCTGTATGAACACAAAATGTTCTTGCGTCTCAAAAATTATGAAATATGATAGATGATTCCATTTAAGTTTGGTTGTGTTTACATTTTAATAGTGTCCGTAGGGACTGCGGAAAAAAATATTTATAACTAAAGAGGCTATGGGAAATCGCTGGAAATTATTTTGAAGTGTGTAGAACGACCGCTAGGGGGCGCAACTGCAACAAAAAACAAGAAAATGGAATTTTTACACAATTTTACCTAGATAAGGTGTACTATAAGTAATAGCTTCATAATCTTCTGTAAACTTTGAATATTTTTTGTTAAAGCCATTTTCCCCATCTACCAAAATAAAGTGGTGGGGGAAGGTAGAGATCTGTTTTTATTTAAATATTAATAACTCTGGACTGGATGATCGGAATCCAACAAGCGAGGGCTCGTTTAAAAGAGCGTTTTTTACTCTATGTTGTACCATATAAACAATAATAATAAGCTTTTGAACGTAGACGCTAGGGGGCGTTGCCTTGTAATTTAACAAACATTGCGCGTTTTTTCAAAAAAAAATAAATGCAATAGTATATGTAATTTTAGCTGATAGTAAAAAGTGGTAAAAGCTTAAAAAGTCAGCGAAAACCGCATCTTGATATCTTCTTTCAAACCGAAGATATTAGAAAAATTATAATAAATACCAAAAAATAAGTCCTTAATTACCTTATTTTTGCAACACGGTATCAGTAGCCCTCTTAATTATGCCTATTCTAACAAAAAAATAAGATAGAAACAGTTAGTTTATTTTAATATCGACGAAATACCATAATACCAGATGTCTAATAATTAAGATATTAATAACAGTGAACAAGAAACGATGATTAAGTGAAGTCATGGTAGGCTTTGAAAAAAAGTTGTTTTTGACGTAATAGTATAAACGTCAAATTGTTATTAGATCAACATTTTGATAGTCTTATGAGCGTTTTTTATCTTTTGATTGCTTTTTCAAAATGCCAACAACTTCAACTATTTCAAATAATAAAGGCATTTTAAAAATGTTGATCTAATAACAATTTGACGTTTATACTATTACGTCAAAAGCAACTATTTTCCAAAGCCTACCATGACTTCACCGAATCATCGTTTCTTGTTCACTGTTATTAATATCTTAATTACTAGATATTAATACCGCTGGTATTATGGTATTCTGGTACTTCGCCTATTTTAAAATAAACTAACTGTTTCTATCTTATTTTTTTGTTAAAATGGGCATAATTAGGAGGGCTACTGATTCGGTGTTGTAAAAATAAGGTAATTAAGGGCTTATTTTTTGGTATTTATTATAATTTTGCTAATATCTTCGGTTTGAAAGAAGATATCAAGATGCGGTTTTCGCTGACTTTTTAAGCTTTTGCTAGTCTTTACTATCAGCTAAAATTATATATACTATTGCATTTAATTTTTTTGAAAAAACGCGCAATGTTTGTTAAATTGTAAGACAACGCCCCCTAGCGTCTACGTTCAAAAGCTTATTATTATTGTTTATATGGTACAATATAGTCATAGACAAACTAACAAAAGCGAGACTTTTCAAAGGATTGAGGAAGTCGAATTATTGTTTTTGCGCCGGCCAGTTGAGTCAGAAATCATCGCGCAGCCGCACTCGTCAAACCTAACCTAAATAAAACGAAAAACGTTTTTGCCTTGAACCATCCTTGGACGAACTGTTGAATTCCTGATTTTGCGTTTTGTTTGGTTATTACTATTATTTTATTAGCGTACAAAACGAAAACAAATAATTTAATACATTTTACATTTATGAAGAACATAATAATTACTGTGATTTACATATTATTGTGATTACATCGCTAACGTAGACAAAACGAAGGTCCTACAAATTGACTGTAAGTTATAAGAATCTTTATCTTTTTAATCTTTTTATGATTTGAATTTTCGTGCTTTATATTTTATAATAGACTCGAAATGTTAATATTTTTGCAAATTCTTGTGAAAATGTGAAGTTTATGTTTTTGTTTTATATTTGAAAAAGTTTTATATTTTTAAGATGTTTCTTGTTGTTCCTATTATTAATATTATAATATACATAATTATTTTTTTGTACCTTTTGAAGAATAATGCTTTTATTTCGTTTACCATAACTGTTTTTTTTATCATCTTTTTTGTTATTTTAATAAGAGAAATACGTTTTCGTTTATTTAACTTTTGTTTTTATATCTGTTATGTCCAGAAATTATTGTTTATTTTACCGATGGAAATAAATTTATTTGATTTTAATAAACGCTTTTTAATTAAACATCCTTGTCTAAAAGGCTACTACAAAATACACAATCCATAAGTAAACCGTCCTCGTCTAAAAGGCCAGTTGACGCAAGCGCGGTAATAAACTCTTATCAAACTTGTTACCGTTTTGCAGTACAGCGTTGACGCGTCTTGCTTTTGTTAGTTTGTCTATGAATATAGTGTAAGAAATGCTGTTTTAAACGAGCCCTCGCTTGTTGGATTCCGATCATTCAGTCCAGAGTTATTAATATTTAAATAAAAACAGATCTAACCTTCCCCCACCACTTTATTTTGGTAGATAGGGGAAAAAGGCTTTAACAAAAAATATTCAAAATTTACTGAAGATTATGAAGCTATTACTTATAGTACACCTTATCTAGGCAAAATTGTGTAAAAACTCCATTTTCATATTTTTTGGTGCAGTTGCGCCCTCTAGCGGTCGTTCTACAAACTTGAAAATAATTTCCAGCAATTTCTCATAGCCCTTTAGTTATAAATGTTTTTTTCCGTAAACCCTACGGCTAATACTTTCCGAGATACAGCCGCGAGCTATTCTTAGTGGGACACCCGGTACAGTAAAGTTTGCCTATTTATATTTATTTGTCTTAAAGAATTACTCTTCTGCCCTCGACTTTAAAAACATTTATGAACCACAGCTTTATGTCTCTTGACGCTATTTTTATTACTTAGCTTAACGTTACACAAATCACAATCATATTTTTTTCGGCCGCACTCAGTTTCCATATGATTTCTCAACGAAGGTTTGTGCTTGTATGACTTTCCACATTGGCAAGAATATTGGCCTAAAAAATTAAATACAGTTAGTTTCAATTTGTACTCAGTTTGAATATTTAATTACACAAGTATACACGGTTTTGGACGTGAGCAACTCAAAGCAATTTCTAAGATAATTTTTGGAGCGGAATCCAAATCAGCAGCCCATTTTTTAAGATTGGTTCTAGTTTTCGAAATATTCAATAAATTCATTATTTCACTATTTTTGACCGTTAACGGTCATTTATTGAATTAAACAATATAAATCAGAAATGAACAGAGGTTGATATATATATTGCGGATTTTTACGACATTCGTCGTCTCCCGCTTCTCAACTTCCACAGATTTCTGTCTGTCCAGTCTTCTTCCTGGAGGCCCCTAGAATTCATAGCATCAACTAAGCCCTGCTTCCATCTTCGAGGTGGTCTGCCACGTTTCCGCCTTTCGCTTGGTGTCCATGAATGAATTCTTTTCGGCCATCGGTTATCATCCATTCGTTGGAGGTGTCCGTACCAACTTAGTATTTTGCCGTCAATGGCGTCGAGAATAGTTTCTTTTTCTCCTATAATTTCTCGTATTCTTTGATTTGAGATGTGTTCCAGTCTTGAAATGCGACAACTTCTTCGCCAAAAATCCATTTCAAGAGACAGCAACTTATTTTTCTCTACTTTGTTTAGCTCCCACGTTTCAGCGCCATAAGTGGTAATGCTCTCTACAATGGCTTTATAAAGTAGAATTTTGTGTTTTTGGGAAATTTTGTCACTCCACAACAACGAGTTAAGTTGACCGATAACTCTTTTTCCTTGACCAACTTTATTTGCAATATCTTGAGTGCTTTTTCCATTTGTTGTAAAAGTGACGCCCAAGTATTTAAATGTTCAGACATTTTTAATTGTACCGATTCCTACATCCAAATCCTCACGTTCGTCATCACCCACTACCATGTACTCCGTCTTCTTTGTGTTTATTGTTAGGCCCCATTTCGAATATTCCTCATGCAGTTTTCTAAACATATAACTGGAGTCGTCTCTGTCTCCCGCTATCAAGACCTGGTCGTCGGCAAAGAGTAAGGTATATAAAGTGTCTTTTCCTAGTGGGATTCCCATTCCACGGCATTTCATCTTCCAACACTTCAGTACTTCCTCCAAATATACTTTAAATAAAGTTGGTGCGTCCAAGTCGTGGGGGTGGGCCCGATTTCACGAAATCGGTGGCTAAGTCCTGTCGGGGACCCAATGTTGCGGGGTATAACGCTTCCCCCTGGCCAGGGTTACGGTCAAAGACCACAACGGCGAAGAAGGCGGAGAGGATGGACCTCAGTACGGCGGATTTGGCGGAAGTGGCTACCCAGCTTTAGGGATAATGTATAAGCAGCAGGGAAAATTGGTCTCTTGAGTCTTGACGGACACCCAGTTTAAGGGAAGAACACCCTGACATAAAATTACCTGGTCCTCCTAGTAGGGGGTTAAGGCGTTGGGTCCGCAGCCCATCACTTTTTTGCCCATCAGCAAAATTTCTCAACAAAGCCTCGGTCCGGACAGAGGTTGATCTGAGTCTTTTATACTGCTTGGGATCTGTTTCACGGATTAGGGTCCAACAGTAATTGCTCATCATGCCTTCGTTCCAAAATCCTTGGTATCGCCTTTCGATTTTCGCTATATCTTGGTGTAGCCGCTCTCCTTGCTCGTCGCTCGTGTCGCCCAAGTTTTGTGGAAAAAAATCAAGATGTGAATGCAGAAAATGTATCTTGAGAGACATTCGGGCTTCAATCTTGTAGTAATTTTGCAACAAATTGTAGATTACTTGTTTGTAATCCGGTGATTTATGATTACCGAGAAGGTTGTGAACAACACTTTGAAACGATGCCCATGCTGCTGCCTCATCAAGCGTTAAACATTTTGTAAACGTTGCATCAGTCATTAGTTTTCGAATATCAGGCCCGACAAATATTCCTTCTTTGATTTTTGCGTATGACAGTTTTGGAAACAACTTGGTTAAGTACTGGAAAGCCGGTCCTTCGCGATTGAGCGCTTTGACAAAGTTCTTAATAAGGCTAAGTTTAATGTGAAGAGGTGGCAGTAAAACGTCCTGTGGGTTTACAAGGGGTACAGAGGACACATTTTGTTGTCCTGGCTCATAGTAGGTACGACTCGGCCACACCGAAAACTAGAGTCAATCTTGACAAACGGATTGAAGATCTGAGTTCAGTGCATCAAATAACGTTAAGAATCGTTCTCATCTGCTCGGGTCCAAAAGTTGACCCGAATTTGTAAACTTGTGTTATTAATTGGAATAATTTAATCTGATATACAGGGTGTCCCAGAAATAAGTGCAAGTATTTTAACTGGTAGTATAGTTCAACCCCAGAAACACGCCTATGAGGTTTTTTTCACGAAAAAAAAATTTGAAAATTCGAAATTTTTTGAAATGTTTTTTTAGTTTTTAGTTAAAAAACATAATATCTTGATAATATGGCAATATAGGTATTAGATTAAATTTACAAGAAACAAGAAAGAAAATCCAGAAAAGATCCAGTGGTTCTCAAAATTTTAGCAAAAATTATTTTTTTGGAAATTTTCAAAGTATGTTTCTTTTATCGAGATCTACCAGCCCTTAAAATACTTGCACTTATTTCTCGGACACCCTGTATAAAATACTCGTGTCACAGTTTTAGTTACTATACCCCTCCTTGGGGTCGCAGCACTCTGGCACTTTGTGCCATTGTATCGGTTTTTTAATCTCGGTGCGATCCCTTTAGACACACATTTATTAATACTAATATTATTCTGTAAAACAATGGGGTCTAATAAAGAAATTTGAATTTGAATTTGAAACGGTTTGACCGATTTTGATGAAATTTTATATGTATATTCAGTAGGTCTAAGAATAGGTTGTTATCTATTTTTTATACCCCTAAGTGATAAAGGTTGCCCACCCCAATTTTTTTTTTATTTTTTTGGACAAAATTAATTTTTTATTTCTATTTTTTTATGATGAGGCATTAAAAAAAACATAAAACCCTACATTTTCACCCTCTACCATCAACCTCTTCTCCTAAACGGCTTAACCGATTTTGATGAAAATTTATATGTATATTCAGTAGGTCTGAGAATAAATAAATTGTTATGTATTTTTTTATACCACTAAGGGTGGCTGCAACGACCCCGCGTAATTCTGCTGTTAAAACATAACAATTGGTTTTTACATATTTGTAAAAACCAATTGTTTAGATATGTAAAAACCAATTGTTATGTTAACAGCAGGATTACGGGAGGTCGTTGCAGCCACCCTTAGTGGTAAGGGTTTTTTACATACAACCCTAAATTCCCTAAATTTTCACCCTTCTACCATCAACCCCTATTTTTTAAGAGCGGTATTAGAAACTCGATAATTTTAATTTAACAAGAAATTGTTAGAATACCTTAAACTAAAAACGTGAGTATGATTGGGTATAAACCGGGTATAATGGTACTTACCCAAATTCAATATATCATTTATTGACCATTTGGGTATATATCAGGTACAAAAACTAGGGTATTTACCCAAATTTCAATATACTAGTTACTTGTTAATGGGTCACAAATGGACCCACGATTATCGAATGTAATACCACAAGATGTTTCGGGATTACCGAATAATACTTTTACCTGACACGAAATGCGTTACCCGGCAACACTACGACTCAGAAGGAGGAGTAGTGTTGCAGGTATCGCATTGAGTGTCAGTCAAAAGTATTAAGTAATCCCGAAACATCGAGTTGTATTCAAAAGATTATACAACGAAATAAAATACATATATCCTTCTTATTTTGCCATTTTGTAATAAGCATTGACGGGATATTTTGTGGAACTGACAGAAGTGACTTCTGAATTAATATTTCAAAAAATGACAATTACAATATGGCCACCAAGCGATAATAACTTAAATTATTATCACTTATTAATCACATCCTTCTATATAGGAAAAATATACATAGAGTTGTATAATCGTGGTAATTTTACATTTTCATTTTTGTAGTGTGGGATAGTTATGTGTGTGTGTGTTATAGGTGGGTTAGTGTTATGGTGCGTTTAGACTTGAACACGCACGAGCTGAGCGCACGGTATTCGTTCGCGCTCTCTGCTCCGTTCAAATTAAAAACTTATTTTTCGACGAATGAAGCGATCCATTTGTGCGTGCACAGCAGAGTTGTGTTGACGAAAATAATGGACGAGCAAGAAATAGTCGAGGCTGCAGTCATTGTTATGCACAGCTTAATTATTAAAAAGAAGAAAAATCGAAAACATCGTCGCTGGTGGCAAACCCAAATTTTTAGAAATCGATATAATTTACTGCAACAATTTAGTGTCTGAGGAGGGCTATGATCAGTTCAAAAACTTTACAAGAATGACCAGGCCCGACTTTGAATATTTACAAAATTTAATAACACCAAAAATTACGAATAAAAGATACAAATTTTAGAATAGCAATTTCATTAATATCGACATATTCAATATTAATTTTATTTACAAGGTATTGCCAAGCGTTATTTTTTTTTTGATTTTTTAATAATACAAAGAATGTTTAACATCCCATAATATAGACAACTTTTCATATTTTTCAATTAATAATAACGAAGGTTCATTGATCCACTCCATAATTTTAATAAAGAAAACGAAAAAAAATCACACACGCACGCACGAACGCAGACAAAACAAATTGCCGGTGCAAATTGAGCGTTCGCACACACATAAAATCCCTTTGAGCACGGACCAAAAACCGACACCAGACGGCTCACGTTCGCGGCTGCTCGCGCACAGACAGATTCAGAGTGAGCGTGCGCGCACAGCCGTTTACACTTGAGCATTCGCGGAGGATCAGTGCGTGCCTGCTCAAGTCTAAACGCACCGTTATACTGTTCCTGCTCTGGTTATAGAAGCATTCATATATCAAACTCCCACTTGTTTTTTATAAAGTATATTATTAAAAAAACACAACAATGAAGAACGTGGTTACAAATATTACAAAATTTTTACTCGGAGAAAATCAACAAATGTCTCGATTTCAAAACAGCTGATGAACGGTCTCTTTGTGCCTTTTGACGCTATTTTTTTGAGTGAACTTGGCATTACACAAATCACAACTAAATTGTTTTCCTCCACACTCATATAGCACGTGTCTTTTCAACGTATTCTTGTACTTGTATAGTTTTCCACATTGAGAGCAGTTATATAAAACACCTAAAAGAATAAATACAATTGACTAGAGACTAGACGTTAGTTTTATTTGAAGGGGATTAAAATATTGAACAACATATAAAACTGGCTATCTGGATTTTCACTACGTATATTATTAAAAAAACACAACAATTTCTAGGATATAAACTAACTAACACATCAATTAACTAAAGAACATAGTTACAAATATTACAGTTAGCGATGGGAACTATCGAATGAATTAGACTATCGAATGGTTACTGAATGAATGATTTCAACTATCGAATGGTTTTATTCGAATAAAATAATTCATTCATTTGTATACTAAAGCATATGTGACAACCTCGCCGTGCGACTAAATGGTTATCGTTGAGCCACGACTATCGAATGCTTTTGATAAATGAAATTTAGTATTCGTTTGATTTTTGTGTGCGTCAATGCTTTATTAGTTCTTCCAAATTTTTATAACTTCACCTTATAAATACTGTGCTATTTTTGCGTTTATTAAAATATTTAATATACTAAAATAGTAGTTTTTTTTAATTGACGATTTTGTGCGTGTGCAGGTGTCAAAATTTTTCCGAAAATTTGTGTGATTTTCCGTAGCCTGATCTTTCAATTATTTTATTTTATATGGTATATATGCTCTATTTTTTAATGGGAAATTTTGAGAAGTAGCAATTTTTAAGAGAGATGAGATGAACTTAGAATTAATTTTAAAAATACATATTTGTATTTTAGATGTTTTAATAATATGAATTAGTTGAACTTAATAATCATATTTAAGTAATGTGGTTAAGTAAATGTGTGGTTATCGAACTCAAACTATAGGGTGAGAAAATTAAATTGAAACTTTTATACGTGCCAATTTAAAAAAAAAGTTAACGATGTTTGTATTTTGTTTATGCTAATTCTCTTACATGTAGTTTTTTGCGAAGAAATATTTCATTTATTTTTTAAAGTAAATGCCAGTAAAAGTAAATATTATTTTTAAATAGTAATATAAAGTATCTAATATAAATAATTTTGATTTCTAATTTTTTATTTATATTTTCCTTCCATTACACTGCATGCTTAGAAAATTAATAAATGTTTATATTTCATGATTTTAAAGTTTGTTGTTAATATAACGAATTAGTTCTGTAATTATTATTATTTAATAAATCAACGTTGCCAAAAAATTTAAAAACTATATTATTTTTAAATAGGATCTAATGTAAATAATTTTGACATCTAATTTGTTGTTTATATTTTGCTACTACCTAAAAAATGTTTATATTAAATTATTTTAAATTTTGTTGTTAATAGGTATAACAAATTATTACTGTTATTATTATTTTTATTAAACCAGTCTTTGTTTAAAAACATTAAAAATAATTTTCCTACATTCAAAATATTTTATTATCTAACCTAACCTAACCTAACCTAACAACAGAATATTAATAAAAAAAATGCAAAATATATAGACATACTATCTTTGTAACTAACTAAAGCCAAACAATAATATTCTTTGCTAATATCAACTAATACCAATATATGGCAACAGCGCCCTTCATAATGTATTTTCTGTGTAAATACTAGCACCTCAATAAAAAGAAAATAATATGTCCTTATCTTTATATGACTCCGCAAAAAATCAAAGATGCCGGCTTCTTTCTAGCATTGCCACCGACCACTGTCGGGTTTCTCGGAAAGAAACTTACGTCGCCGGGCGACAACTAAAATCCAGTTAATATTTTATTATAATCGATCCTGACGAATAAATGAATTTCATAAATGAATGAATTTTATAAATGAATGGTTTTTGCTGCCGAATTACTAGAATACAATATTTCAAGGCAGATGACGCATCTATTCGATAATTTGTATTCGAATAGTTTTCAACGAATGTTTTTTTACTAGCTATCGAATTATTCGAATGAATTGCAACTATCGAATGTTTCGATAGTATTCATTCGATAGTTCCCACTACTAATTACAGTACGGTATTATTTGTTAAACAGGTCCTTCATGGTGAGACCGAGCGAGAGAATTCTGCTTTGGTCCGATTCTGCTTTGACTCGTAGCTACAGGGTGTCAAAAACCTTAATATTTTTTCGATTAATTATAATTTTCATCCAAGTGCTTTTAGCGTTTTGAATGAAATTTTGAGGGTAAAAGTTACTATAAATGCTATACCAGGGACGTGCATATGGGTTATCACTGGAATATTTTTCTAAAAAAAGCATGTATGCCACTGACTTTTTTTTTCTCTTGTTAGTGAAATAGTAAATAGTGTAAACAGTTTAATGCCGACTAAAACTTGTCTCTCGACACTGTTGATTTCGGCCTCCTAGATGAGGTAAATGCAATTTTATTAATTTGCCTTGATCCAAGTCTAATAGCAACCTTTAAAAAAATTATTATCATTCACTTGTGGAAGTTTTAAACAATTACTCATTGATTTCTCATCAAAAAAATATGAAATAAAGTTCCTATAAACGTCCCACCAAGCAAAAAACCTCACATTACATTTGCAACATTGCAGTCAATCCCCAAACAGTTTGCTTTGTAATGTTAATTTCTAAACGTTGTGTCGTGATTGATGAAACCTTGCTACAGAAACATTGTTTTTGAATGGTGATTAAAACGTTTTTTCTGCAACATTGCAACAAAGATTCAAAAGAAAGATCCGAGCAAGTTAATAATAATTAATAATATAACAAATATACCATAAGATCGAAAAAAACGGCGTCTAGTTGGCTTGGAAATGAATATCGATGACATTCCCCATATAATTTTACATATAAAATGACAGCGATTTATACATACGGTATAAGTTAGAAGCACAGGTTAGCAGTTAGGTTACTTTCTTGAACGTTACATTAGCAACGTTTCAATAATATTGTGAAATCTTCTCACGAGGTTGTGACAAGGTTTCAATACACTCGCATCAACATTTTTTTCAACCTTGCAATGCAATGTTATTTGGCGGAAGATTAAGCTAACCTGCCACCGTGCATAAACCTCCCTACAATGAGAAAAGCAATGTTACACCTTGCTTTGAGAAGTTTTGGCAATGTTCCAGCAATAAATATTGCTTGTTGGGGTGGGTATGGAAATGCATAGTTTTAGAGTTACAGGATGGTAAAACTTTTTAAAATTAGGTTTTTGTAATTATTTTAAATACCATTATGTTTTTATTTGAAATTGCTGTAGGTTGGACTAATAGTAATCATATTTAATAATAAATTAGGTAAAATATATAATTTATAATTTTTATTTTTATTTTATGTGATAAATAAAATTACGTTTATCTCATCAAGGAGGCCAAATTCGACAAAATATCAAGATATAACTTTTAATTGGCATTAAACGACCTACACTATTTTGATATCGAAAGAAAAAAAGTCAGTGGCGTACATGCTTTTTTTTAGAAAAATATTCCAGTGATAAACCCATATGCACGTTCCTGGTAATATGTCGACACTTTTTTTAGTATTAAAATATGTCACATTTATAGTAACTTTTGTCCTCAAAATTTCATTCAAAACGCTAAAAGTACTTGGAAAAAAATTATAAATCTAAAAAATATTAAGGCTTTAACACCCTGTAGCTACGAGTCAAAGCAGAATCGGACATATATATGTTGATATGAAAAATAAATCCTATTTTTACGTGAGGAATCTACCCAAGAGAGATGGCACATGTTTTTTGAAACACCCTGTATAGATAGTTAATTTTAAATCAATTTCATAAATGATCGGTTTACTACGCGTATGTATATTACACAGGGTGGTCCGAACTGTGTTCCGGAAACTTCGGCAGCTAAATGTATGTCCTGAAATGCTGTTTCGGAGATACAGGGTGTAGAAGTTTCATATTTATTTCGATTTTTTCCAAATCATTTCTGAAGTAACGTCGCTATTTGGATGAGAATTGGTGTCTGGGAGTTTTTTGACATGAGAAATTTGATTTTGATGTGAACATGACTCCTCCTTGTAGAGGGCGCCACCTACATATTTTTTAACTGATTTGGTAATAACTTTTCGTCCGCATGGATAGCATTATACTTTTTCCGTAATCTTTTTATTCAAAGTGAAAACACGACTTAATTCTCTTTTGTCTCCTTCTTGTTATTGACAAACATGTTCAATTTGTCGAAACGCAAATTGTGCGTGGTATTGAGATGGTATCTGAGGTGGCCCTGGTGAGTGAATGATTGCTTGCAGATGTCACAGCCATACCTCGGTATTCTGCCGCACTCGAAACGCCAGTGTTGCTGCCAGGACCTGTGATGGCCGAACCTGGCGTTGCAGTTTCGACATACGTAAAAACTTTTACCGTCTTTGTCAATCTCTAAAAAAAAGAAAGGCATTAATATTGAAGAAAAAAAAAAGAGAAAAGTATGTACTCTCAAAGTGAAGCTAGAAAAACTGATGCATGGATTAAAACATACTGTTTCTTACTGTAATGATTTATTGAAAAATATTTACAATTTATGAGAGATCTTTCTCAAAACAAAATGTGAACTCATATTAACGGCTACAGAATGGTCTCTGTCAGATACCATGCGCTAAACATTTCTCTATATTTCATAAACGCCTGCAATTAGAGTACTGAGGATGCATATACCTTCAAGTCAATAGGCGGTCGATAAGTTGTAATAAAGCGATAAGCTCATTAGTGTACAGGGTGTCCCACTAAGAATAGCTTTCGGCTAAATATAAAAAACGTTGCTAAGACTATCAAAATGTTGACTATTAACAATTTGACGTTTATACTATTACGTCAAAAGCAACTCTTTTCCAAAGCCTACCATGATTTCACTGAGGAATCGTTTCTTGTTCACTGTTATTAAAATCTTAATTATTAAGATATTAATACATCTGGAATTATGGTATTCTAGTATATCGTCGATTTTAAAATAAACACTATCTGTTTCTATTAATTTTTTTTGTTAGAATGGGCATAATCAAGAGGGCTACTGATACCCTACTGGTATTGTAAAAATAAGGTAATTAAGGGCTAATTTTTTGGTATTTATTATAATTTTGCAAATATCTTCGGTTTGAAAGAAGATGTCAAGATGCGGTTTTCGCTGACTTTTTAAGCTTTTACTACTCTTTGCTATCAGCTAAAATTACATATACTATCGTATTTATTTTTTAGAAAAAACGGGCAATGTTTGTTAAATTGTAAGACAGCGCCCTCTAGCGTCTACGTTCAAAAGCTTATTATTATTATTATTTTTATGTATAATATAGAGTAAGAAACGCTCTTTTGAACGAGTCTTCGCTTGTTGGATTCTGATCATCCAGTCCGGAGTTATTATTATTTAAATAAAGACAGATCTAACCTTCCCCCACCACTTTATTTTAGCAGATAGGGGGAAATGGTTCTAACAAAAAAGATCCAAAATTTACTGAAGATTATGAAGCTATTATTTATAGTACCCATTTTCTAGGAAAAAATCTGTAAAATTTTTTTTTCTTATTTTCCATAGCAATGGCGCCCTCTAGCGGCCGTTTTATTAACTTGAAAATAATTTCCAGCAATTTCTCATATAGCCCCTTTAGTTATAAATATCAACGGCTAATACTTTCCGAGATACAGCCGAGAGGTATTCTTAGTGGGACACCCTGTACTTTACGGTTAATGATCTTAACCGTAATTTATACAGGGTGGTTCGAACTGAATTCCGCAAATTTCGGCAGCATATTCTACAGATAAAAATGAGTAAAAAAGTTCCTATAAATGTATGTCCTAAAATGCTTAGTTTCGGAGATACAGGGTGTAGAAATTTCATTTTTATTTCGATTTTTTCCAAATAATTTCTAAAGTAACGTCAATATTTGGATGAAAATTGGTGGCTGGGAGTTTCTTGACATGAGAAATTTGATTGTTATGCTTACTTATTTTTATCTGAAGAATATGCTGCCGAAGATTCCGGAATACTGTTCGAACCACCCTGTATATTTTTAACTCATGTAAACTCATAAAAGTATAAAGAGATACAAAAACATTTAATTTTCTGTTAAATTATGAAATTTAATGAAGGTGTCTACCAGATCACTCTGTAGCGATTAAAGGAAAATTATACAGTGTAAAGGCAGGCGGCCACTGCGAGCGAAACTAAACTAAGCTAACAATATAAAAAGAAATGGTAACTAAACGAAAATAAGTTTCATCGGCCACCGGGAACGATTTTTGCTTAGTAGTCAGCTAAGTTAGCTGCGTTTTCGTGTTGTGTCTCTGCTATCATAGAATTAATCGCTGCGAAAAATTCGCTGGAACCTGCCACGAACAAAAACGAGCGAAACTAAACTACGATTTGAATCTCCGTTCATATATTTTCGTTCAGTTTCGCTAAAGTGGCCGCTGATGCAGTTAAAAGTATGGGAGCTGACTTATACGAGGCATGTTTTTTAAGTAAGTACCGTTTTGGAATTAAAAAAAAACGTGCAAAGATATCGCAATAATTTTATTTTTACATGAAAGCCTGTACCTTAATCTACTTTTTTACATAATTTCCGTGAATATTGAGGTACTTGTCATAACGTGGCACCAGTTTTTCAATACCCTCCTCATAAAATTCTGCCGCCTGACTGGTTAACCACTGTATCACAACTGTTTTGACTTCGTTATCGTCTTGAAGACGCTGACCGCCCAGGTGTTTCTTCAAGTGCAGGAATAAATGGTAGTCACTGGGCGCCAGATCAGGGCTGTATGGAGGATGATCTAGAGTTTCCCATTTAAAAGATTTGATGAGATCTTTGGTCCGATTAGCCACATGTGGACGGGCATTGTCATGCAGCAAAACAATACCCTTACTCAACTTGCCACGTCTTTTGTTTTGGATTGCACGGCGCAGATTGTTCAATGTCTCACAATAAGATGCTGCATTGATTGTCTCATTACGAGGCAGAAACTCCACTAGCAATACTCCTTTTCTGTCCCAAAAAACTGTGCACATGATTTTCCGGGCAGAAATTGTTTGCTTAAACTTCACTGTTTTGGATGATGATGAATGTCGCCATTCCATGGACTGTTGTTTCGATTCTGGTGTGACGTAGGCCACCCATGTTTCGTCACCAGTAACAATTTTGTCTAAAAAATCTTCACCTTCATTGTGGTACTGCTCAAGGAAAGTCAATGCACTGCCTAAACGTTGGGTTTTGTGCAAATCCGTCAACATTTTCGGAACCCAATTTCCGGTAATTCAAGTTCTCGGTCACAATGCGATACAAAACACTACGAGAACATTGAGGAAAGTAGTCGCACAATGATGAAATTGTAAAGCGTCTGTTTTCTTTCACCTTTTCGTCCACTTTCTGCACCAAATCTTCATTAACGACCGAAGGACGCCCACTCCGTTCTGCATCATGCACATTTGTGCGGCCATCTTTAAATGCTCTCACCCATTTCCTTACCATTCCATCACTCATAATGTTTTGTCCGTAAACTTTACAGATCTCACGATGAATATCGATCGGTTTTACGCCTTTAGCACTAAGAAATCGTATGACAGCCCGTACTTCACAATCGGCGGGGCTCACGATTGTCGGAGGCATCTTAAACACTCAATAAACAACGTATACAATGAAGAATCAGACTGTACTGGCGTCTGTGCATAGACAAGAGATGTAGGTAACCAGCGCGCATGTGCGGAACGCCGACCGTAGCGCTACGGCGGCGGAATCGCAAAACGGTACTTACTTAAAAAACATGCCTCGTACAAATCTTATCTTCGCTTGGCTTAGTTTAGTTTCGCTCGCAGTGGCCGCCCGCCTTTACTGTTAAGGGTTAAAGATAGACAGAGTAAAGCTCGAATTAAAGTCGTATTTCTACGCCCACTATAACGTGTTTTTTTTTTATTAAATTACATGATTTTTTTATTAACTTTAAACCATTCACCATGGATTCACTGTGCATATAGTCAAGTGTGACAACCAATTGGATTTTCTGGTAAATTTCCTTTCGCAGCGGTCACAAGCAAAATTCTTTTTACCTCCGCATTCGTATTTTCTATGTTGATAGAAACCACTTTTGTACTTGTAGCGTTTGTTGCAACGCAAGCATACCCAATTATTGTCTTCCCTTCGGTAATCTAAAAAAAAACAAAATAATATTGAAGATATATAAAATAAAAGTTTAATATAAAGAGAACATTTTTTAATATAGAAGATAAAAATAAGTAAAAGAGTTCGTATAAATCTATGTGCAGGTATACAGGGTGTAGAAATTTCATTTTCATTTCGTTTTTTTCCAGATAATTTATGAAGTAACCTCAATATTTGGATGAAAATTGGTATCTGGGAGTTTTTTGACATGAGAAATTTGATTTTGATGTCAATATGACTCCTATTTGTAGGGGGCGCCACCTACATGTGTTTTAATTGTTTTGAAGAGTAATAACTTTTCGTCCATACCTGTATATAATTTAGTAGTTTCGTAATTTTTTACGTAAAAAATATCTCTTTAAGTTTCTGTTAAACTTTTAAACAAAATCATTTCAAATTTATGATTTCAGTTTAATAACTCTTTAGTCAACGTGTTTAATTTATGTCTATGATGACAGGTATTGATAATTTCGATTCCAAATATCTCGAGAACCATTACTCGTAGCAATTTTTATCAAGAGACCTTTTTTACGTAAAAATCGTTTTAAATTTATTTTTTTTACTCAGTGGTTTTATACAGGTACGGAAGAAAAGTTATTACTCTTCAAACCAGTTAAAAAATATGTAGGAGGCGCCCTCTACAAGTAGGAGTCATACTGACATCAAAATCAAATTTCTCATGTCAAAAAACTCCCAGACATCAAGTTTCATCGAAATATTGACGTTACTTCAAAAAAAAAAATCATTGGGAAAAATCGAAATAAAAATGAAACTTCTACACCCTGTATCTCCAAAACTAAGCAATTTAGAACATACATTTATACGATTTTTTTTATGTATTTTTATCCGAAGAATATGCTACCAAAGTTTCCGGAATACAGTTCGGACCACCCTGTATAATGGCATATATTAGTCAAACGTACAGCCTCGCCACAAGAAGTGTGACTTTTACTTCTAATAAATCAATATACTATTATTTAACGAAAACAATTATTTATATAAAAAAAAACTAATGCCAGTACAGTGTACCGTGCTTTCATTTTAATTTGTACCACTTTTAAAAGGCTGTAAAATATTTATTTTTTGAGTTAAATGGTTGAGTAAAAAAAGAAATTGTAGTGTTTTTCGTTAAGTTTTTTGCCGTTGAGTCAAACATTGTATAAATTGTCAAATGTCGAAATTATTGACATTTGACAATTTATACAATATGACAGACTTTTTTTTAAATGGTACACCCTATGTATCATTAAATATTTAAAAATTCTTTTTTTCCTGATTACGAAAATATGCCACACTTGCCCTTTCTTTCAATGCAATTCTTGCAAATTCGTATAAACATGATTATCGTGCTATTTTGTGACAAAATAGCATGATAAATTGGCGTGATTGGTTGTTTGTTTTTTATTGTGAATCTGGGTTAACAATAAAAAACAATCAACCAATCACGGCGGGCCGGGGCGCAACTAGACATATACTTTTAGGGGGGATCAAGTCTTTTGGGGGGGCTTAGGTCCCTATAAGATAAGATTCATGTGAGGTTAAACCAATTTTATACGACAGGCTCAGGTAATCAGGGGGGGCTAAGCCCCCCCTAGCCCCCCCCCTAGTTGCGCCTCTGACGGCGGGTCCCGATCTATTTCAGGATACGTGGGAACTACACACACCGGAAAAGTCAAGGGATATTACAATTTTATCCAGCCATCGTCAGTAATTTTATTATTTGCATTTCTGATATAATAAAATTAAAATAAACAAATAGTTTACAGGACGTATTGGAAATAAAAATGCGGAATTTACCGAATTTTTCAAATTTACCTTGATTTTTATTGAACTCAAAAAATTACACACATTTTTTTTTATTCTAAACTGTGAATTAAAAAAAAAAGATAAAACCAATTTTACTTAATAAAGGGTATGGCCTCCTCTACTGTTCATTACAGCCCTACATCGTCTCTCCATGCTCCTGATCAGGTTGTCGATCTCTTCTTGAGGTACAGCCTGCCACGCTGCATTCACGGCCCGAACTAGATCCCTACGAGTTTCACGAGGCATACCCATTCTCAAAATTCTTCTTTGGACCGCGTCCCATACGTGCTCGATGGGGTTGAGGTCAGGAGATTGTGCCGGCCAGGGTAAGATGTTTAATTGATGAGCATTGATAAACTCACTTACCACTCTGGCTGTACGAGGCCGTGCATTGTCATGCATGAGAATGAAGTTTCTCCCAAAATCATTGGCATATGGTAACACGACAGGCTCAAGAATTAAATCACGATATGTGATTCCTGTTAGAAACCTTTCAAGAAAAACGAGATCGGTTTTTCGGCCTAATTGGACTGCTCCCCAGACCATAACTGTTCCACCTTGATAAGGGTGCACTTCCTGAACATGATCCAACCGAATAAGATTTCCCGGTTCTCTCCATACCCTAAGCCTTCTCGAATCCGGATGTAATCCAAAGCGTGACTCATCCGTGAAGAGAACATTGGCCCAATGTTCATTCGACCACTGAACATGATCTTGAGCCCACAAATATCGTACCTCTCGATTTCCTCTCGTTAAGGGTTGAGCTCTCCAGGGGCGTCTGCTTCTTAAGTTGACCTCTCTTAATCTATTGCGAACAGTGTCAGGACTAACGGTTACATTATGTGTTTCCTGGGGAATTAAACTAAGCTCTGGTGCTGTAAGAGTCGGTCGGCGTCGAGCATTTGATTGTAAAAAATGATCTTGCTGAAGGGTAGTAATGCGATGTCGCCCTGTGTGCCTTTCAGCAACATCACCACTTTCACGGTAGCGTGCACTTAATCGCGATATTACACTTTGCGTTGTATTTAATGCTCTAGCTACGTCGATTTGGCGCATTCCAGCTTCTTCGAACATAGCCATGGCCCTTAGCATTTCGTCTCTGTTAAGATGTCTACGCTCCATAATGTCGTTTAATACTAAACAGAGTTATTTGAATGAATTCTGGCCAGTTATCATAAAAACATAGCCAGTACAGGTTAAATTCGAACAATTCATGCTTGGTGCTTTTTATACATTTGACAAAAAATGCACAAACACTTCTGCAAATATCCCAAATTTAGAAATAACTAGTGTGACTACTTCGTTTCAATCGAAGTAGAAAGAATCGGCCTACAAATATGTGGTTGTTTATTCATAACATTTATTTTTAACTTTAATAAAATGATATCCCTAGATTTTTGCGGTGTGTGTAATTTTTATAACACATTTCCAGAAATGTTTTGCGAAATGTTTTACGAAATATTTCCAGAAATATTTCGTAAAACTTTTCGGGGATAGTGTAGCGGCTGTTTAATAATACAGCAGAAAATATTAAAAAAAGAGTTTATTCAACATCTTTTATAAACATTATAAAACTATAATATTAAACTTACACGTATAAAAATATATATTCTATTTTAAAGGCACAATTTTTTTAATAAACCGTGAACATGTCACAGATGGTATATTACAAAATACAACCTAAGAAAAGTTAAATTTTTTATACTATACAGTAAAATTACTATTAATAAAAAAGATGGTTCTTTTTACAACTATAATTAACCTAAAAAAAATGGAATAACAGTATAAAATTTTTCTACAAAATAATGAATTAATGACATTCAAAAAAATATCCTAGAAAATTTAAATTAATTTACATAAAACAACGTAACAATTATTTTAGTCTATTTACTAATATAAAGAGGGTTTGTGGTTAATTAATATTAATATACCTAATATAACAGTTATTCTAAAAAAATATTTTCTATGCAGTGTAAAATTAAAAGCGACTTTAATAAAGATAATATACAGGGTGTTTGAAAAATTGACGGATAAATTCATTGATGGATGATAAATATGAAAAAAAAAATTTTTCTCCGATATTTCAAAAAAATTATTTTATTCATTTATTTCACTCCTTCTCGGGGGCGAATTTAAAAAAAATCTTTCACACAATTCGTTTTTAGGTCTTTCAATTATTTCATATTAAAAATTTCGATTTGAAGGCCTATTTTCTTGGACTATAAAAATAGTTTTTTTTCACAGTTAAAAAAGGTTAAAAAAATTTACAGCTTAAAATATACAGGATGAATACGAAATGCGAATTCATATTTAAACAACGGAATGTTTTAAAAATACTATACCAAATATACGTGGTGGTTCAGTAACAATTTTAGGTTAACTCATGTATCCTGTATTTTTGTATCAAACATTAAAAATACAGCATTCTTAATTTTTAAAGAATATCACATATTATGCTACCTTTTTATAATTTAGCCGCGCACTTTCATCTTGTTTGATCCACCCTGTAGATATATGTTCTATTGTAAAGGCACAAATTTTACTAGACTTATTTATTACATTTAAAAATTCTATACTTATTCTACTAAACTTAAACAATATGATCAAAAAGTTTTACCGTTCTATATTCAAGCGTGTTTGATATTATATCGATTTTACTTAACTGTCAAAGTCAACATTTAAAGCCTGCTAGATCATTAAACTTTTTGATCGCATGGTAGATATTTCTTTTAAACGATAACATTAACAATTTCTAAAGGTAATTCTACAAAAATATCTCAAATATCACTAACTGGTTATGTCATTTATTATTACGTGGAAGACTTAGAATAAAAGTTAATATATTCTGTCCAACTGGAAGATCCCTGGCAGTGACAGTTGTTTCTGTCATTTTAATTTACAGGCAAATCGTATTTTATCTTATTTCGAGTCGTTGGACAGATTATAGGTAACTATATAGATTGAAAACATTTAAACTAATGAAAAATATTGTTTTTACTGGTCCCAGTTGGTAATTTTGGTGATGATATTTTTTTTTATGTAATATTTTAAAAAAGTTGCCAGTATGACAGTTTGACAGTACACGACATCTACCTATGTCAATCATGATGAAAATCAAAAATTTGTTTGAACATATGATATCCCGAGCAAATTTGAAAAACGATGAATAAGTTTATTTCCCGGTATTCTATTACACAAAAAAATATTTGAGACTTTTACTACTAAAATATTAATTATTAAATTAACAATAAAACGTAAAATAGAAAATAATATAATAAATATATTGTTTCCCAATGTTACATTATAGTGGAGTGCCCAGAGACTTTTACCTCGGAATTCAATTACTGTGAATGTATTAATGTAAAATCCTCTGTATTGTGTTTTATAGATAAAATACTAAAATGTTTACCCATTTTTTTCGTTGCTTCTTAATATTTTTATTTTTGTATTTTTTTTCTAAGTAAATTTATTGAAATAAATGAATCGAATTCATAAGCTATACCAATTCTGCTTATATTCTAATCATTGAAATTTTGAGTAAAATCGAATTATACAGGATGACGAGTCATATACGACGCGGTTTTTGCAAGGACAACAAAAGTTTGTATTGAAGTGAAATTTTGTGAGCTTATGTAACTCAATTTAAAGCATTTTCTAAAATTATATAGAGTTCTACAGGGTGTCCCAAAAGAAGTTACACATCAAAGTTGTGTTTTTTGTAATGGAACACCCCTTTTGTAATAGTACACCACCTTTGTTCTAGTGGGCCGATTTTGATTATTTTTTAAGTAGTATGTAGCCAAATTACTTGCCTTTTAGTATCTCTTTCTAAATTAAAAATTAAACTCCTCATCTGTTAATTATACGAGGGAAAACAAAATGTTGATATTTTGGTGAAAGTTTGAAGCATCCGGTGGAATATGTTATAACAGCAAGAAACTTGAAAATCATTTTATCATCCAGATACATCCTTTCTCGATAGTTTGTTTTTTGGTTCATGTCATTAGCTTTATTTTTGTTGGAGATATTCGCTTTTGAAGAAGACATTAACATGTTTTTGTAATTTTTACATTAAGACCATGCCTTTGCTTTTGGTCCTAGTCAACCAATTTAGTAAGTTCTGGTCCCAAAGCAGGCATTCTTGACATAAAATTTGCTTCATTTAGTCTTCTTCTTATAGTCGTTAGTTAACATGTACATTCCTTAGGTGCAATTCGTTATACATCTGAAAAGCTGGCAAACGGCGGTTTCTTAGCGATAAACTTACAATAAGCCGATCGTGTCGATTAGAAGTTCTCATTCGAAGGTTACTGGACGTCTAGATTGACGTCCTCATGGACGTGGTTGTAATTCAAAAACCACTATACTCTATGGTATTATGGTATTTTTGGAACTGGAATTTTATAGCAAATTCACTGAACTAAACAAATATAAAGAATTTCCTTTAAAAAACTAAAACTTAAGTGTAAAAATATACAGGGTTGTTTGGTTTGGTTTGAACATACGACACAGAGTATTGTAGGCAAACGATTATATTTTTTCAAATTGTAAGTTTTGGGGTCATTGAAGGACTATTAGAGCTACAATTTAAAAATATTTTTACAAGATACAGAGTGTCCAAAATAAGTAAAATATAGTATAGTTTTATTTTTCTAAATGGAACACCCTGTATATTATCCTATTTTTAGATTCTACGATAAAAATAAAGGTAAATTTGATTAAGGTTTATCACACTTAATCCTTACCGTTTTTGAAATATTTTCAATTTTATGAAATTGCAGTAAAAATTTTAAGGCTTCATTTCTCCAAAGGTATCAAAGTTTTTAATACTAAATATTTACTGAAGATTATTTATTAACCAGATATTGTGTTGCAATAATAAAAATTTTACTACCTTATACAGAGTGTCCAAAAATTTATATTAAATAATTACTAGCTTTAAACGGCAATAACTTGTTTAATTTAAAATATTTAAAAAATAAAACAAACTGTTTAAATATTTTTTGTTATAGGGGACCAATGAATATGATCCCAGTATTCAAACTACATTAATTGACTGTTTACGTTGATTTGGTTTGGATGTTATGGTTGAATAATAATTGCTCCAGACACTAAAAAACTGAATTTTGTGTGTATATTAGACAGTGTGGTAAAAAGTAACATCATAAAAATTTGATTTCATTTTTTGACGAATGCTTATTTATAAAAACAGAGACGTTTATTTTCATAACTTATTAGAGAACAACAGCATACGGTCGAGTCGGCCTACAAACACGTAAACGTTTACGTACGCATGCGCGTTTCTTATATTTTCTATTTTTTATACACGTAAAAGATTCTTTACGTCTACGTATACGTGCCAGGAGCGGCCGACTCGACCGTATGCCGTTGTTCTCTATTATTTAATTGATTTCTGAGCCCAATCCACATTTATTTAGAATACTTTATTAATTAAAACAATTTAAAAGTATGTAATTAACTAATTTTTGGTCGGAAATAATGGTGGTATATTTAAATGGCATACCCTTTTACAAAGATTTAAATAGTTTTTTTTGTATACCAATGGGATTGCAATATTTACCACCTGTACATTTTGTACATATATGTTGCTTTAAAAAATCTGAAATGTCAATATTCCATGGGTATAGTGATAAATGAGTTCTAAATTATAAGAAAATTCATTTTCTACGAAAACTTGAAGAGATAGGTAAAAAATGGTATAATACAATTTGATAGACAATTAAATTGTGCATATGATTCACGTAAAATATACAGGGTGTTCCATTTAAATTAAGCAAGTTATTGCCGTTTAAAGCTAGTAATTATTTAATATAAATTTTTGGACACTCTGTACAAGGTAGTAAAATTTTTATTATTGCAACACAATATTTGATCAATAAATAATCTTCAGTAAATATTTAGTATTAAAAACTTTTGATACCCTTGGAGAAATAAAACCTTAAAATTTTTACTGCAATTTCATAAAATTGAAAATATTTCAAAAACGGTAAGGTTGAAGTGTGATAAACCTTAATCAAATTTACCTTTATTTCAATCGTAGAATCCAAAAATAAAATAATATACAATATATAATAATATACTGTATCTTGTAAAAATATTTTTAAATTGTAGCTCTAATAGTCCTTCAATGAACCCAAAACTTACAATTTGAAAAAATATAATCGTTTGCCTACAATACTCCGTGTCGTATGTGGTGAACAGCCCTGTATATAACTCCCCTGTATATCTATAAAAATATTTTTGAAATGTGAAAACTACCATTAAACACATATTTTGTAATAGGTTTTAAGCGAAAATCTCAAATAGGAATCCTGATACAGAGCTTTTTCGGAACACGGAGCCATCTTGTATGTATGCATTTGTAAAAATATTTTTGTTTATTTAAATACTAAAGTGAAAGCAACGAATTTAAATGGGTAAACTTTGTAATATATTTTATTAACAATGCAATGCAAAAAGTTTAATAAAAATTCGTTCACAGTAAATTAATTCCGAGGTTTGTATCCCATAAGGGCTTAAAGCACTCCACTATTAAGATTTATCTCATAAATCCATCACAATCTGAGGCTTGTGTTTGATGGGGACGGAAATTGTTTAATTTTGTGAATCGTTCAGTGTTTAATAAATAAATTTTCTTTTAAAGCAATGTGTAAATTTATCTACGAATAATATTTGATTTTTTAAAGGTTCTATTATGTTTACAGTGTACTTTTTGTAACTTTTCATAGATATTTAGTATTTTAATTTTTCTAATTTAGTATTTTTGTTTTTCTAATAACTCAAAAACGAATTCGTATACATTACTCAAAATGTATTTTAAAGAGTTTTTTAAAAAGTTGCAAATGCATTTTCCTGTAAAATAAGATATGGAAAACGTATTTATCATTTTTAAAATTTACATGAGATTTCCTATATGTTCAGGTTGACTATGCAACACACGGTATAGTAGTTATTCAACTTTATAAGGTTGTTTTCGATGCACCGATGACATCAAGTGTTTCTTCAGATGGATCTTTTGGAAGAATCTTTTACGGCAGATCGGACACAAAAACAAAGGCTCCTTGTTGCATTCGTACCTGATGTGCTTGTTCAAGCTCGTCTTATATTTGTAACATCGGCTGCAAGTCGGACATTCATAGGGGCCACTCAGCACCTGGTAGCTGAGATGGTGCTGAGTCCTGATCAAACCTAAAAATAGTTCAGTGTCAGTATAAATCAACACAGAAATTTTAGTTTATTGGTGGTATCTTGTATAAAAGTATATTTCTTCTAAGCTAATGTTGGGGTGCTGAATACGAAAATAACAATGAAATTAAAAACTTAGTTGTAGCTTTCAAGAAAAATATTTTTAATTTTATTTTGGATATAATAAGAAAAAATAAGTTCTTTTATATATAGAGAGTCACTAAATACGGTGTCTTTTTGCCCTTATCCTTTTGTGAACTATTTCTAGAGCATATCTAACTAGAGTCAGTAGTCTGCAAGCATGGACAGATTCCAATTTCCCTGGTATCATTTCTCCAGGGGAATCTGAATCAAAAAAAGTCCTAGTGTGAATGGGAAAAATGAATCTTCAGACACATATTGCAACCATTTTTTTTGATACGATGACGGCATATTTTTAACCAGAGTAACGTAACCGTCAGCTTTTTTTATTACCCTAGAAATTGGTAACCACCTGGCGAAAATCATTTCAATATCTGTTAAAATGCTATCAAAATTGTTGTCTGTAAAGATATTTCATATACTACCAGTGCCCCCGAAACTTAGAACACTTAAAACGGACATTATAAGAAAACTTCAGATCGCGGAACGCTTAATGGAACGAAATATGCTGGGAATAACCAAGAGAGAACGTAACAGAACAGAGTGGATACGACAAAAGACCCAGGTATTAGATGTCGTCCGCAGAATCAAGTCCTTCAAGTGGCAATGGGCAGGACATCGGGCAAGAAGGACAGACAACAGATGGACCACAAAAATTACTGTATGGTATCCACGAGGAATTAAGAGACCTAGAAGAAGACCAAACTTGAGATGGGACCATGATTGTGAAATTAGCAGGGATAACTTGGGCCTGCATAGCCAACAATAGACAGCAATGGGTTCAACTACAAAGAAGGGAAATGGTTGAATAAGCTGAAAATGATGATGATGATGATGACTTAATATGACACCTTTTAGTAATAATACAAAAGTATAGTAAAAATATAAACTTTATTTTATAAATCCGGACACGTTTTTTAATCTAACAATAAAATATGTGATGATATACAAACGTAAGGTAATACACTCACCGGCACGAAAAACGGGTAAGTACCTTAAAATTTTATGTATTTTAAAATTTTATATAGGGTAAGTCCGGTAGAGATGCCCCACTTTTCTTTTGGGGCTAGTAATACATATTGGTAGTTAATTTTAAATGAAACTAATGATGCAATCCTAAACTATCTTTAATAATAATTCATAATAGGACTAAGATATTAATACAATAAGAAAGTATATATAATAGTAAGAGAACAATAAAAAAATAGAAAATTGGCCATCTTGGACGTTCCGGGAGAGATGGCCTCCAACATGGGAGAAATGCCCCGCAAAAAAATATACAGGGTGTTTCAAAACAAATGCGAAAAACTTTAGGAGGTGATTCCTTGTTCAGAATAAAGGGTAGTTTGCTTTATAAACGTTGGGTCAAAAGTCAACCATTAGGGAGATATCGCGGTACAAATATGGCGGAAAAATAATGTTTTTATTTTTTATCTTGAAAACGAAAAGAGATAGACTAATGAAATTTTATGGAAGCATTACTGTTATGAAAACACACTTTCTGGTAATTTTGTCACTTTTTTAAAATGAGTGGAAGGAGTTGAAATAAACTACCCCCATCATTCTTGTTAACGAAATTTAAAGAAAAATCTTATCAAACACATACAAAAAAATTAATTTGGATAGTTTAGTTTGTTTAGAAACTTTTTTATCTCTTGTGTTTTTTTGATAAAACTCACCGATTTGAAATTAAAAAATAAAATGTAAAGCATTACATGTCAGGACAAAAAACATTTTTAGATTCAAAGTAACAACATATGGTGGGAAAAACAACAAAGGTTCAAAGTAACAACATATGGTGGAATGAAGAAATAGATTGCTTAATTAAGGTAAAGAAAAACGCGTACAAAAAATGGCTAAGTAGTAAACAACAACATGATAGAGTCGCATATCTAGAAGTTAAAAGAACAACAAGACAAAAAATAAAAACTGCAAAACGAGAAATATGGGATAAGAAATGTCAAGAAATAAATACCTATTTGGGAGGAAGGAAATGTGCCGAGTCATGGAAGTTCATAAACCAAGTCAAAACCTCAGAAAAACAGACGGCCAAGCTACAATTAATACCAATGAATAAATGGAAGGATTACTACGAAGAACTCTTAACGGAAAATAGGCAGGAATACGCCACATTATCGCCCACAGAGGTAAATATTTCCGGAGAAGTTATTAACATCGACATACCGCAAACGAAACAGGCAGTGGCAGCACTGAAAAATAACAGAGCCCCGGGACCGGAGAATATTCCAGGTGAATTGTTAAAATGTGGAACAGAAAAACTATTTAAAGCCTTAACCTGGTGTATAAATAGATTCTTGAACGGCGCCCCAATACCAAAAGAGTGGAAAATCGCCTATATATCCTCGATCCACAAAAAGGGAAATAAACAAGTGTGCTCCAACTATAGAGGTATATCAGTAACAAGTACCCTAAGTCGATTACACGGACGGATCCTTAGAGATTTAATAGAACAGGAATACCAACAACAAGAAGAGGAGGAACAATCTGGTTTTCGGACTGGGAGAACCTGTACCGATAATATTGTCTGTCTGAAACAACTAATAGAGAAAAAAAGTAGTATTGATCAGGAGACACACCTCATGTTTATTGACCTTCACAAAGCATATGATACCGTTCCAGTTAACAGACTATTCAAGGTACTAAAGGACACCAGCATTAACTACACCTTAATTAGAGCTCTGAAAAACTTGTACGAAGAATCGACATCACAAATTAAAATAGGCAACACATTATCTGGAAGATTCTTTGTCAATAAAGGTCTACGACAAGGATGCTGTGTTTCTCTACTTTCTATTATTTAAAATATATGTAGCAAAGGCCTTGAGACAATGGAATAGAAAATGTAATGGAATGGGCATTAATCTGGGAGATACCTGTCTATATACCCTGCAGTTCGCAGATGATCAAGTTCTTATGGCCAACGATAAAGATGATTTGGAGTACATGACAAGGAAACTACAAGAGGAATATCAACGATGGGGTTTGGAAATAAATACAGGAAAAACTAAATATCTACCTATTGGTGCAGAACTATCTAGCGTACATCTAGAAAATGAAGAGATAGAAGCCTGCAATGACTACACCTATCTAGGAGTAATATTTGATACAACAGCTAAAGATGACAAAGAAATTAAAAAACGAATATCACAAGCTAGAAGAACAATTGGCTGTCTGAATGGAGTATTTTGGAGTAATGAAATAAGGAAGAAACGGAAGATCGATATATACGAGACCCTGGTAAAGAGCAGTCTACTTTATGGTGCAGAGACTTGGCAAATAACGGAAGCCAACCGAAAAAAACTGGAAGCGGTAAAAATGGATGCCTATAGAAGAACCTTAGGAATTTCCCGAAGAGATAGAGTCCGAAACGAAGAAATCCAACAGAGGATAGGAATAGAGGATCTTTGGCAACCGACATCGAACGCCAACAACTTATGTGGTACGGACATGTTCAGAGGATGGATGACACACGACTTCCAAAACAAATTATGCAATGGATACCCCAACATCGAAGAAAACGTGGAAGACCTAAGAAGACTTGGAAGGAGGGTGTCACAAGAGCAATTAGTGCCAGAAATCTAAGCGAGGGACAATGGAACGATCGGAAGACGTGGAAGTTAGGCATCGGACAACGTCGCAAGACGTTCTGAACCGATATATATATATATATATATATATATATATATATATATATATATATATATATATATATATATATATATATATATATATATATATATATATATTAATAAATAATATTTTCTTGCCTTTAGCTGTGTATTTTTTTTAATTTAAAAAAATAAAAGTAAAAAAGAAATTGTTTTGATTGTCGTAAAGGGGGAACCAAGCTCCACTCCCACAACCGGTTTCTGGGCCTACCCTTCATCAGGTGGGCTGTCCAGGGGCTGGTTCTCACCGATACGGCAAGCAAAACTTCTTCTATCAACAGACGATGTCGTAAAGTGTCGGTGAGATATTAGAGCATCTCCCGCCAAAGATGGTAAAGAGCGTTTTCGGCCCGCTCAAATATATGAAATGAACAAAATTCTTACAGCTTTAGTGTATATTAATAAATAATATTTTCTTGCCTTTAGCTGTGTATTTTTTCTAATTTCGAAAAATCGAAAGTAGAGAAAAATTAGAAAAAAATAAAAAGTAAAAAAGAAAATTGTTTTGATTGTCGTAAAGGGGGGAACCAAGCTCCACTCCCACAACCGGTTTCTGGGCCTACCCTTCATCAGGTGGGCTGTCCAGGGGCTGGTTCTCACCGATACGGCAAGCAAAACTTCTTCTATATCAACAGACGATGTCGTAAAGTGTCGGTGAGATATTAATGCATCTCCCGTCAAAAGATGGTAAAGAGCGTTTTTCGGACCTCTCAAATATATGAAATGAACAAAATTCTTACAGCTTTAGTGTATATTAATAAATAATATTTTCTTGCCTTTAGCTGTGTATTTTTTCTAATTTCGAAAAATCGAAAGTAGAGAAAAAATTAGAAAAAAAATAAAAAGTAAAAAGAAAATTGTTTTGATTGTCGTAAAGGGGGGAACCAAGCTCCACTCCCATAACCGGTTTCTGGGCCTACCCTTCATCAGGTGGGCTGTCCAGGGGCTGGTTCTCACCGATACGGCAAGCAAAACTTCTTCTATATCAACAGACGATGTCGTAAAGTGTCGGTGAGATATTAGTGCATCTCCCGTCAAAAGATGGTAAAGAGCGTTTTTCGGCCCGCTCAAATATATGAAATGAACAAAATTCTTACAGCTTTAGTGTATAATTAATAAATAATATTTTCTTGCCTTTAGCTGTGTATTTTTTCTAATTTCGAAAAATCGAAAGTAGAGAAAAAATTAAAAAAAAAAAATAAAAAGTAAAAAGAAAATTGTTTTGATTGTCGTAAAGGGGGGAACCAAGCTCCACTCCCACAACCGGTTTCTGGGCCTACCGTTCATCAGGTGGGCTGTCCAGGGGCTGGTTCTCACCGATACGGCAAGCAAAACTTCTTCTATATCAACAGACGATGTCGTAAAGTGTCGGTGAGATATTAGTGCATCTCCCGTCAAAAGATGGTAAAGATTTTTCGATTTTTCGAAATTAGAAAAAATACACAGCTAAAGGCAAGAAAATATTATTTATTAATATACACTAAAGCTGTAAGAATTTTGTTCATTTCATATATTTGAGCGGGCCGAAAAACGCTCTTTACCATCTTTTGACGAGAGATGCACTAATATCTCACCGACACTTTACGACATCGTCTGATGAGCCGTATCGGTGAGAACCAGCCCCTGGACAGCGCACCTGATGAAGGGTAGGCCCAGAAACCGGTTGTGGGAGTGGAGCTTGGTTCCCCCTACGACAATCAAAACAATTTTCTTTTTACTTTTTATTTTTTTTAATTTTTTCTCTACTACTCGATTTTTCGAAATTAGAAAAAAATACACAGCTAAAGGCAAGAAAATATTATTTATTAATATACACTAAAGCTGTAAGAATTTTGTTCATTTCATATATATATATATATATATATATATATATATATATATATATATATATATATATATATATATATAATTGAAGGGCTAGCTGCAATAACCAGGCAGCTCCATTTTAATAAATTTGTGGGAAATCGAAAAAGTGCTGTTCGGTTCTTGCTACAAACCCATTGCAAGGCGGCTACAACTAACGTCGCCATTTATGTACTGTTCTATTGAGAGAACTGATTGTTGCAGGAAACAATCGGCCACTCTTGTTAAAGGGTAATTCATTAAAAATTTCCTTTTCGAAAAAAAGTGGAGTTACTACCTGGTTATTGCAGCCACCCCTTCAATTGTCTGTTTGGCAGCTACTCTAGCTGATATGGTTTTAAGTTAATATGACTGACTATATATACGCATATGGTTTTAAGCTAAAAGTTGATCTCTACCATGATCAATTAAACCAGCAATAGCCGATACTTCAGAACTTAAAATCATCTCTACTAGACGGAACGTCAATAAATAATAATAATATGGCTTTTCAATGTACAGTGACATTACCTCGGACATTGCAAAAACAATAAACACTATTTTATAAGTGTTTTGATGAGGAAAAGTTATGCTAAAATTAGTGTAAATCGATACTGTCTACTGTTCAAAAGCTAATATCTCCCATAAAAATAAAGCTATTGAGATGAATAAAAAAACAAACTATTGAAAAAAGACGTACCTAGATGATAAAAATTTTAAATTCCTTGCTTTATTAACATATTCGACAGGGTGTGTCGAACTTTCATCAAAATATCAACATTTTGTTTTCCCTCGTATAATTGACAGATGGAAACTTTCATCTTTAATTTATAAATAGATACTAAAAAGTCAAATAATTTAGCTACAAATTGCTTAAAAAATCATCAAAATCGGTCGAGTAGAACACAATATATAAAACTTTAAAATACATGAAAATTTTAAGGTGCCCGTTTTTCGTGCCGGTGAGTGTACGTAAATACAACTCTAATTTACAATATAACTTGCACCCTGTGTATTGGTATATACAAATTAACTAAAAATAATGGTATAAACCAAGAAAAAAAATGACAATTTAAAAAACACATATTATGTGTAGCATGAGTTAAAAAAAACTGGGTCGGGCTGGCCTATGTAAGCTTTGACGTACTAGTTTGTAAGTTTATTAAAGAGCAGATTTGCATATACAGGGTTGTTCACCACATACGACACGGAATATTGTAGCTAAACGATTAGATTTTTACAAATTGTAAGTTGAGCTACAATTTAAAAATATTTTTACAAGATACAGAGTGTCCCAAATAAGTAAAAAATATTATAGTTGTATTTTTTTAAACGGAACACCTTGTATATTATTCTATTTTTAGATTCTACGGTTGAAATAAAGGTAAATTTGATTAAGGTTTATCACACTTAAACCTTACCGTTTTTGAAATATTTTCAATTTTATGAAATTGCAGTAAAAAAATTAAGACTTTATTTCTCCAAGGGTATGAAAGTTTTTAATACTAAATATTTACTGAAGATTGTTTATTGATCAGATATTGTGTTGCAATAATAAAAATTTTACTACCTTATACAGAGTGTCCAAAAATTTATATTAAATAATTACTAGCTTTAAACGGCAATAACTTGTTTAATTTAAATGGAACACCCTATATATTTTACGTGAATCAGATGCATAATGTAGTTGTCTATCAAATTGTATTGCTCCATTTAAAAAAATACAATTATAATATTTTTTACTTATTTGGGACACTCTGTATCTTGTAAAAATATTTTTAAATTGTAGTTCTAATAGATCTTCAACGAACCCAAAACTTACAATTTGTAAAAATCTAATCGTTTAGCTACAATACTCCGTGTCGTATGTGGTGAACAACCCTGTATATGAAAATATTACTTTTTTTCTAATTAAATATTAATCCAACATTTGATATTTTCTTGTATAAAAAATAACATTAACACTGGCCTTATTTTTTATTCAATAAAGATTAATAAATAAGTATTTATTTTTAATTCATTCAGATAGATATACCGGCTGCGTCTCAAAAGTGGCCCCTATAACTATTTTTTTAAGAAGAAAAAAGAGTTATAGGGGTAGTGATTTGGCATGTTGGTATAGACATAAATTAGGATTGATTGACATATTCAATTCTTTTCGGCCACTTCCTGTTTTACCGGAAATGACTACAACTTTTGATTTTTAAACGGCACCCTCTGTATTTTTTACTCTATTCGATAGAAAATGACACTCTGAATAGAATGCCATATTATATGTCAACTTTTTAAATTTGCGCTTTAAAAAACCGTATTTTAAATTTCAATCTAGAGTGTCATGGCTGTGCTAAAACACTAATTTTTAATCATGGAGCCTTGGAAAAATGCATTTGATCGTCTAATATTTTTAGTGTTTTGTTCTGGCCGGTTAAAAGATGCCTAAATCGTATTTTTAATCATATTTAATTTTTTTTCAAATGGAACGAGGTTGGCCCATTTGGTATTACACACATAGTATTTCGAGTCAAATTGTCGTTATGCATCGCCTGTTGCAATTTCAAATAAACCATATTTGAAGATGTTATAAGATGACATATCATATGCCATTCTCTTCAGAATGTCATTTTCTATCGAATAAAGCAACAAAAAAAATACCGAGGGTGTCATAAAAATCAAAAGTTGTAGTAATTTCCGGTGAAACATAAAGTGACGAAAAACAATTGAAGACGTCAATCAATCCTAATTTATGTCATGTACTAGCATACCAAATCCCGTTTTTATCTGCAAAAATAAAAAATAAAACTAGCTGAGCCAAACTGAGCCACTATATACATTTTTGGTTAGTGCTGACCAAAGCACTACGAATAAAAATTAAACAATATAATTTTGTTTTTTATTCGTTTCCAAAAATAGTCTAAAATAACGTAATTTTTGTCAAACGTTTTGCATGTAGGAGTAGTAAAGTATGCCATGGACGTTTTCCACGTGCGACTTGAGACTAGTTTTTTGAGTGACCCTTTTCCCACACACGTGACAGGCAAATTGGGGCTTTTTGTTGCACTCCCACTTGATGTGGCGCCATACCGACGTCCTGTGCTTGTACTTCTTGTTACAGGTCCTGCAGACAAACCAGACGCCATGCCTGTAGTAACAGTTCGCCAGTGGGTAACTGCCATAATATGTCGAATCATCTAAAAAAGAGTGTTTAATTTATTTTAAATATGCATGGATGTACTGGAAAGATTAGAGTATTATTTCTAGTGTTTCTGTACATTTTGAGGAAAAGGAATTTTTATACTGGATGATGACAACATTCTTGGCACATACCAGCATTTTACTGCTTTTTGTCGAAAGAAATTGAAATTGGTTTTATTTTTAAATTAATTTTAAACATGTAAAAGCTTCTCTTCAATATGGCGGAATTAAATATGGCCGAATTTTAAAATTATTTTAACAGTCACGTCCATATAGATATATTTGATGCCAAATAAACTTTCAGTTACGTAATAAGGCGCGATTTTTAAATTCATTGTTGCCAACCGTGGCTAACTGGGATTTAAATTTCGCGCTGGGGATTCAGGTGGTAACTCTGCTGTAAAAAATGTCAAGTTGCCAATTTATTTATTTATTTCCTGACATTGTCATTCGTTTTGACATTTTAGTTTTGTATTACGAGTTTTTGGTTTAAATAAATGGTATTGTGATAAGTATTTTTAAGCTTAAAGTTAAGCTTAAAAAAAAGCTTAAAGATTTTTTTGTCATCCTGTATACCTAGAAAATAATAAAAAATAAAAAAAAAATATTGAATAAAAATACTTTATAATTTTGCAAATATTTACAACGTTTTATCAAAGAAATGACTGCAACCTCTTTTAAAAATTCATTCTCTTAAAAATCTATAATTTTTTCTAAGCAAATACAAATGAAATCAAATAATTACTTAAATTTAAAAAAATAAGGTAATTTAACATTCTACAGAAAATATAACACAAATAACAAATTCTAAATTATTTTATATAAATATACAGGGTGTCCCAGAAATAAAGCTTGATTTTCATGCATCCGTTATCCGACGATACGATGATACGATATTAATTTTATTGGTTGAATTTAAATAATTCGATTGGTTAGAAACGGTTAACCAATCGAATCCTTTAAATTCAACCAATAAAATTGATATCGTATTATCATCGTATCGTCGGATAACGGATGCATGAAAATCAAGCTTAAGTGCAAGTATTTTAACTAGTAGTACAGTTCAACCCCAAAAACACGCCTATGAGGTTTTTTCGCGAAAAACAAATTTTGAAAAAAATTTTGAATTCGAAATTTTTTGAAAATTGTTTTGCAGTTTGTTTTTAGTTTTTAGTTAAAAAACATAATTTCTTGATAATATGGCAACATAGGTATTAGATTAAATTTACAAGAAAGAAAATCCGTGGGAAGCGTTTCAATTACCCTAGCAACCATAAACTTCATAATTAATTTGATTTCAGAATGACATATTATGAATTATTCATTAACGTAAAAACTAATAATCCTTATCCTTGATATATGTATACGAGCATAAACTTGTTTGTAGAAAAAATAGTGTATGATACGTGCACTAAAAGTGATGGGATGGGAAGCTCACAGAATAAAATACATTAAAATATAATAAAAGCTTCCCTTCTCACAGAATAAAATACCACTTTTAGCACTTATATCATAAATAACTATTCTATTATCGAGATCTACCAACCCTTAAAATACATGCACTTATTTCTGGGACACCCTGTATAACATACAATCGAGAAAAAAAAAGTCAGACTAAAGCCCCATGGGGGGGCCCAATTCGCCAACACCTGACGCCACGCCACGGTCCTCGATGCCACGCTATCCCACGTGTTGCGACGTGGGATTGGGTGTACACATCTTGTAACACGTGTTAACACGCCTGAAACGTTTATTAGAGTTAAAAAAGTTATCAGTAGGGTTACGAAAATAATAGAAGTATCGATACCCATACCGATATTAGATTATAATCATAATACCAGTACACCAATATATTCAGAATCGAATATCAATATTTAATAAGGTTAATTTTTTGTTGCCGATTTTCTCTGGATCTATCTTGTTATATCCGATATTGAATCGATTCAAAATATCGATTTATTTTATGTTTGGGACATCCCTACATCAATTACAAAAGTAGACAGCTGCGGGACTAGAGAAACAAGCGGGGAACAACACGCCGTAACACACGTCGCACAGTGCTTCGTCCCATGGACAAAAATCAAAAAATAAGTTGAAATTTACTAATATCTGAATATATAATTTTATACTTATAGCAATGTTCAACCATCCTGTATATTATTTTTCATAAACAGCGTTTTTGTTAGCAAATATTTTCACTAAAAATAAATTTTGCGATTATTATCTCATCAGTGAAAAGAATAACATTCATAGTAGTTCTGTATATTATGGAGTTAAACGGGTACGTACTTAATTGAAAGCCACTATGGATATTGTTAAACAAGGTATGTACTTTAAATTTATTTCTAAACAAGTTCGTGATTGTTTATTTTTTATTTATTTTTTAAGATGATTCTTAAATGGGTATAAAAATTTTACGTTTTCAAACTTCAAAAAGGCATTTAAAAAAACATATCAAAACATATCGTATTTATTGAATATTTTTGTTGCCATATTCATACACTTTTAATTTTTGTATAGTTCACCTGCCTCTGCTTGCGACGAACTTTATTTTATAATACTTTTCAGATGGAGTAAGATTGATAAGCAATGCCGATCTGGCTAATACTTGGCTTGATCATAAGGACAAGAACTCAAAATTATTAGTATTTCAAAAAATATGTTCTTATTAGATATTGATGAACCTTCCAGTCAAATGAGACACCACTTGTGCCTGAAAAAGTCCACTATGTTGGAGCGAAACGTCGAATAAAAAAAGTGTCCATCTTTCAGTTTATTATAAAATCTCATACCCAAGAAAAGGAAAAAATAATATATGCATATGGTCTATTAAAGAGGTAACTATTAACATCCGAACCCCTCATACCGACAAAATGAACAGTAACAACGCGAAAAAGTAACATATTAGAAAATGATGTACAGAAATATCTTATATGTGAGGATACTTCATCTACCTGTGATTTAGATACTATAAATTTAGAAGATTCTGTCAGCAGTGATTCTCCTGAATCAGAGTAGTTACGATCTATGCATTTTGTTGTCCTAAAGTAAATTTATAGCATCTTAATTTTTTTTTTAATTAAATATGACATTAATGTTTCTTTTTCATTAAAGAAAAACATTTTTATCTTATATTAGGCTTATATTGTAGGAATCATGTTCTAATGTTATTTCAATTCTTTTTTATCACAGGAATTTATTTAATACTTACACCACACAGCTCCAACATTATTATTATTTATAAGATTTTTTTTTCATAAACGTGGGACTAAGAACATCATCATTTAGTACAATGAGAGTACTCATCATTTGTGTCAAATAAACCTAGTTTGAATAAATTGCTTACAATAAAAGAGAAGTTTTGGATTTTTGTCCTCTAGAGCCATATGTTCGAAGCACTGTGCGTCGCGTCGGTGAGATCTGGGACAGACGAATCGCCCATCACACGTGTGATAGCGTGTTATGGCGTCGGATGGCGTGGCGTGTTGCCTAGTGTGTACCCAATACATGTAATTAAATGGAAAAACATACGCACTGATCTGACACATGACGTGGGGTAACATGGCGTGGCATGTCAGCTAATGGGGTCCCGGCATAATATGTTTCACAAAAAAAACTCTATGTTTACTTATCTCTGGGGTTATTTGGGTGTATTGATCTGTTGTATGCCATGAAGATTTAATAAGTGAGTGATCAGGTTACGCTTTTCTCTATAATTTTTTATACAGTATCTACACTTGAACTGAGGCGGCATGTTGCATTTGTATTTGACGTGATGCGTCAAGGATCTCTTCGAATGGTATATCTTCTTACAGGTCTCGCACTCATAGAGTCTTCTTCCTAAAAAAAGTATTAGTGATTAGAGCTGGGAAGGGGTCAACTTTCGCTTAGCTCAAATCAGTTATTAGAAAAAAAAAATTGTCTTTAAAAAGCTACTGTGAACCACGGAAAACACAAATTTTCCTGCGGAAATGCGTAATTTCCCAATTTCGCACTTTGGAATAACTGAAATCTGCTATAAAAAAATACATTTTGCGTTTTATTTTTAATATTTTTCTGAACATATAAACATAAAAATTTTCCTGCGCAAATAAGCTGTTGTCATTTTCTAAGAAAATTTATTAGACTTTAGAATAGCTGAAATCAGTTATATAAAAATAAATATATTTTTGCCTTTTAGAAGCATTCACAAATTGAGGAAAATGAAAATTTTCCTGCGGAAACAAACTGTATCCATTTTCTGAGGAAATTTAATAGACTTTAGAATAGCTGAAATCAGTTATATAAAAAATGAATATATTTTTGCCTTTTAGAAGCGTTTACAAACTCAGGAAAATAAAATTTTCATTTTCCATTTGTTCCTTATTATATTAACGGGTCTTGTAAAGTATAAGTACCCACGAATTTAACAAAAAAAATTTTTAGTTGAAAGTCCTATGCTTAAAGAACAGTTTAAAAGAAAAAAATCCTTGGATGAAGCACTTTTGAACGAAAAAAAAATAATTTAAAAGTGTCCAAAATGCTAACCAATCTAATAATAAATCTAATAATATTTTTACAAAATCACAGTTAATTATTAAAATATAAAAACAACAGCTTAACACCCTCCACAAAGAAAAGCTAACCAAAGCAACCCAAATGCTAACCAATCTAATATTTTTGCAAAATCACAGTTAATTTTTAAAATATAAAAAAACTGCATGATCCAATGATTTTTTGTTTTGAATCAGCCCTCTTTATGTAAAGCTTTAATAAAAAACAAGAATAAGTGCAACTTTCCGAGGTACTTATAGTTTACAAGAACTTATTTCGCTCCCGGGTCCCGTAAGCTTCTAAACTGAAAAATGTATGAAAAACATCTAGAACAAGTTTAGTTTAGTCTCTATATACACATGTATACATACGTAAAATACGTATTGTCGTGATCCTGGATTGGACCACCGTCGTCACCAATCTTGTAGTCGCTGCCACCAAATGTTGTAGTTCTCTATTTGACTCGTATCACCACTTGTTGGGAATGTTATTCTTTATTTTTTTATAATTAAATTCTTACTAAGTTGTTATTACTTTTTATTTTTAAACTTTTAATACAAAATATAAATTTAGCAGTATTACGTCTATGAAAAATTTTTATGAATGTTCCCCGGTCCTTCTGTGACCGTGCTTTTTATGAGAATGCCCTCTCCGAAAATCCACATGGCATTACCTACTATTTCTTAATAATATTTTCAGGTAGGTTTGCAAAAGGGACAAACATGACCATTTCTTAAGTAAATAGAAACCAGACATCGCGTCTGAAAGTAAACGAATTACAAGGAAAAACTAAAAATGATGCAACTTTTATGACTATTTCTTCCAAATTTCATCTTAAGGTAATGGTTCTGTTTATTTGCATCACCCATCTTTCTGAGAAGAATAATAATGTTGATGGTATTTTTCGTACCTTAAATTCTTTAGGCATAGCCGTAGAATAAGGGTAAAAATAATATTTTATACAATTTGTCGAATATACATATACATATAACCATATTAAATGTATGTTCACAACACCTCCCCCCTTAATGAGAGATTTCATGAGGTGAAAGTGATATGAAATCTCAAAACAAATGTTTATATAATTAATTAGTATAACTCAGATGGAAATGAATAAAAGTACATATATAAAAGTATTATACAAGTCTTAACTACTAATTATAACTAACTTACATTCTAACTTAACTAACATTTTTTTTTATAACTATTGCAGATTTAAAAATGTATCAAATGCGGAAATTATTTTTCTTTTAATGGTCGCCTTGATGGTACATACCCAATGGGTCTGCGCGAGGGCGCCTGTAAATTAACATTCTCTTCTTCGGAGTTTTCATAGTTACCTACATTTTCAGAGTTTTGGCTAATATTACGATTATAATGAGCAACATATCTATCACTATTTCTAGAAGATGGTTCCACAGACTGATTAACTCTAATGCATAAGTTTGGAATAATTCCGCAACAGGCTGTCTTGTTAGTACATTTTGTATACAATTTATAAATAATAAAAATAATAGCAAGAAGAGCTAAGATATAGGCAATTACAGATGCTGGAAATGTATAATTGTTTACAAGTTTCCTTTTTAGAATTTCATCACCTAACTTTTCAATATCTTCTAGCTTATGGCTCGCTACATTAAGTTCGGGGATGTGCTTTGTTAATTTCCTATAATGTTCGTTGAGAAATATTTCACTAATGTTTATTTTTTCTTCCTTTATCCTTTCGCAACAATTATCACTAATGTCGAATGGTGGAATAAAATCACTTGAAATATTGGACTGGACTGTATTTCCATGAGGGATTAGCATTGATGATGCGCTATAAGCTTTACATTGTTTACCTATAGTGACACTACCGCAATTTTTTAGTATTACATCTACGTGATTTTTTTTATTATTACATGATATCGTAAGAGTTTCTGGATGAGGAACTGCAAATAACCAAGTGTTACTGGTTTGTAGTTGAATAAAAATTGCTCTATCTGACTGAATTATACGTTTGTCACAGATATCAGGTATGATATTTGTGAATTGCAATAATTTAACTTCGCAATTATCTGCCAAATGAGCAAGAGAAACTGGTTTTTGTTGCTTGCAAATAAATTTATTTTCTATAATTTTTAAACAAGTATTAAATTCTATTTCCGACAGTGTAATAAACTGCTGTTTGCTTTCGTCAATTGCTATATATTTAGATGAGGGTTGAATTAATATAAACTGGTTATTTGACATTAATTTTGGAAAGGGTGATATTTTATAAATATAGAATAAATTTGTTTCAATTAAAGGGATGTTTATAATATATATTAATCGTTTGTTTTCGAAATAAACTTGCAACTCGATAACATTTAGAATGAGATTTGCATTGAGCGGATCTAATGGTACAGGAAATTCTAATCCATGAGGTAGAGATTCGGACACATCTTTTAATTCGTTAATTAACCTTAATGGCGTTAATATTGAGGGGTGTAAAACTCCCTTTCTTGCTACTAAAATAGCATTCGTAATCGTCATGATTTCTAATTGTAATTGATTTAGCATCATATTTAAAATAGTGACGTGTTCTTCTATGCCGGTTTTTATATATAGAAAATGAAAATTTTCTTTGACTTTGCTTAATTCATCGCTAATCTTTTTTATATTATTTTTTAATAAATTTTCGTTAAAATCTAAAGTTCCAATAGTATTATTGAAATTAATTATTGTTGATTGAACAATTTTTGTTTGTTCTTTTAAAAGTTGAAGGACTGAAGTTTCGTCTTTATTCATTTGTGAAATTTTATCATTATAGTATTTAGCATCTTCTTCATCTAAAACGCCGAATAAAACTTTAGTTGCTTTTCCTACAATATTGAACCAACCTCGTTTTTGTCTACTTTCTGATAAATGACTATGACCGATCAATTCGTGTAAGACTTCTAGTTCTTTTTCAATTTTTTCGAAAGTGTATTTAGAACTTTTCAAAAATAACTGACAAATATAATAGTGATATTGAGCATTCTCATTATTGCATAAATCTGTAGTATACTTACGGTAATTCTTTAATGATAATAACTTATTACTAATATTTTCTAATTCTACAAAAGTTACTAGTTTCCATTTGTTATTAAAAAACCTTAGTTCGCCCAGGTGCTCAAAGTGTATTCCAGGGTTCAAGTCATAAGTGGTTATATTGTATTCTGAGTGGACTACTGCTAGGATACTGGTAATTATTATAAATAAATTAACCCTAAAACAAAATATATATACTAATAATAAGCTAATTAAAATTTATTAATTCTAGTTTTTATAATCTATATATACTGATTATGTTTAGTTTTAATAATAAAAATATTTTAATCTATTTGCATGAATAGTTTGTTTATTTTTTCCTTTTTGAATTGTATAATTTACATCTGATATTTTTTTATAATGGTATATGGACCAATCCATAAGGCGGAAAGTTTTTTACTTCTGCCACGTCGAACTGATTCGTCGTAAAGTAACACTTTGTCACCAATTTCGAATATTCTGGTATAACTGTTTTTATCGTAATTATTTTTTGATATGTTTTTACATTTTAATAAGTTTTCTTTAGCTAATTGATTAGAATGTTGCATTTTTTGTTTAAGATTGTTTATGAAATCATCATAAGTATAATTGACTTTAGGTGGTTGTTTAACTGATGTTGGTAATGTAGGAATATGTCCGAATAAAAGTTCAAATGGAGAAAATTGTGTAGCAGTGTGAGGTGTAGTATTATATGTAAATGTTGCATAGGGAATCCAATTATCCCAGTCTGTTTGAGATGTCTTAATGAAGTGTCTTAAATATTCTTCTAGAACTTTATGAGAGCGTTCTAGTGCTCCGTTTGACTCTGGGTGATAACTTGTTGTTTGGATCTTTTTTATCTTTAAAAACTTGCAAGTACTTTTAAAAATATCACTTAAAAAATTTGACCCCTGATCTGTGACTAGCATGTCAGGTATTCCGTAAATGCATATAATATTCGTTACAAAATGATGCGCTACAGTTACAGCTTCTTGATTTCTCATAGGTATATTAATTATATATTTTGTTAAATCATCCTGAAAGGTTAATATGTATTTGTGACCATTTTCGGTTTCTGGTAGTGGTCCAACTATATCTAAAAAACATTTTTCGAACGGTTTTGATGCCGTGGTCGTAATTACCATAGGCATTTTTGTTTTTCGAGACTGTTTATTTTTTTGACAAAGTTCACATTTTTTTATAAACTCTTTTATGTCTTTTTTCATACCTTTCCATGTATATAATTGAGATAATTTTTTATATGTGCGGGATGACCCTTGATGACCTCCTAATGGACAATTGTGATTTTCATTTAATAATACAACTTTTTCAGCATCTGAGGGGTTGATAAGACTGTTGTTAAATATTGTAATTTCTGAATAGAGGTCTTTAAAAATATATCTTATCATAGGAAGAACGATTTCCCATTTGACTAATGAGTTGTAATGATATTTTATAAATGATAGTTCGGTTTTTTCGTTGGATATAATATTTCGTAAAGTTAGTAAGCAAGACCAAATATTTTCATAATTAATATCACTGAATGTATTTTCGTTGTCTGTTAATAGAAATATATTACAATTATTTTGTTGATACTGAAAAACTGACGGCATGTCTAAAGGATTTGTGTTATCGTAATGTTCTAAAAATGTATTAATTTGTTTATTTTTTTCTAGAATTTTAAAGTCGTTTTTGTTGAATAATTTTGGCAAAAATAAAACTATAGGTATAAGTTGTGGTGTTTCAAACAGATTTGTGTTTTTTTCTTTGACTTTGGAATTAATAATTATATGGCTTTCGAGATGTGTTTTAAAATTATCATAATTGGTAATAATAGAATTGACATTTGTTGTGCTAACTATTCTACTCAATGCATCAGCATTTGTATTAATCTTTCCAGCTTTATAAATTATTTCATAGTCATATTCTTCAAGTTTTATTCTAAAACGCGTCAAACGAGAACCAGGGTCTTTGATATTAAATATATAGAGTAGGGGTTTGTGATCTGTAACAATTTTAAATCTTGTGCCAAAAATATATGGACGGAAATGTTTTACTGCCCAGACGATTGCAGTTAGCTCTTTTTCTGAAGTTGAATAATTTTGTTCTGCTTTATTTAGAGTTCTACTAGCAAACGCTATTGGACGATCATGATTAACCTTACCCTGCGATAAAATTGCTCCTACTGCGAAATTACTCGCATCTGTTGTTATAATAAATTCTTTGGTAAAATCTGGGTATTGGAGAACAGGTGGAAAAGTTATACTATCTTTAAGAATTTGGAAAGAATTTTCGCATTTTATACCCCAATTAAAAACAGAATCTTTTTTTAATAATTCGGTTAAAGGTTTAGCAATTTTAGCGAAATTTTTGATAAATTTCCTATAATATCCTACAAGCCCTAAAAAAGATTTTATATCTTTAGGATTTTTAGGTTGCGGAAAGTTTGTTACACATTGAATTTTTGATGGATCTGGTTTAATGCCGTTTTCTGTAATAATGTGACCTAAGTATAAACATTCTTTTCGTAAAAACTGACACTTCGAAGGTTGAAGTTTTAAATTATGTTGTCTAAATCTTTGAAAAACTTCAATTAATCTATCGTTATGTTCATTTAAGTTGTTTGCATAAATTACTATATCATCTAAATAAATAAAGCATTTCATACCATTAAGACCGCTTAAAACTGTGTTCATGAGTCTTTGAAATGTGGCGGGAGCTCCTTTTAAACCGAAAGGCATTCTGTTATAAACGTAATGTCCTGTATTAGTGCTAAAAGCGGTTTTATTTTTATCTTTTTCGTCCATTTCTACCTGATGAAATCCACTAGTAAGATCTAAGGTAGTAAAATAATGAGATTTTCCTAACTGGTCTAAAATTTCTGCTATATTAGGTAGAGGATATGCGTTTCCAATGGTAATTTCATTTAACTTTCGAAAATCAACGCATACTCTAAATTTAGGTGATAATGGGTCGCTTTTCTTAGGAACAACTAGTAAAGGACTATTCCAAGGACTGTCCGAAGCGGAAATTACCCCGTCTTTTAACATTTGCTCAGTTTGTTCATTAATTATTTCTTTATGTTTGAAAGGCAATCTATAAGGTTTTACGTTAATAGGACCTTTATTACTTTCTGTCGGTATAGTGTGTTTTATTGTGTTGGTGCTTGTTAGTTTATCGCCTTCTAAGTAAAAAATATCGTTAAAATCTCTACAAATATCTAATACTGAATTAGTTTCTTCTTCATTTAATTGGTCTAGATTAATTTCTTTTCTTATTTTAGCAAAACGATCGATAATGTCATAATTATATGTTTCTATAAATTCGTACTCATTAAAAGAAATAGGTTCGACATTCACTCTAGGTGTATGGATAGTTTGAGCTTCATTAGAAATATTTAATATGCTAACTAAACATTTATAGTTCTGGACTTTTGTTAGGCTTGACCCTAGATATAAATGTTCGGATAATTGTTTTGAAACTACTATGCCTTCGGACGAAGATAAATTAGCTAGAGCAGGTACAATAATTTGACATCTCGCGGGAATTATTGTAGTTGCTTCTGACGGCAAAATTTTAAAAAAATTGTCTTCAAAATTAATGACTCCGTCTTCGTAATTTATTTTGGCTTTATACTTTTGCAAAAAATCGCGTCCTAATAGTCCATCACTTTTAATCGGTATACTATCTGGCACAATGTGAAAAGGATGAGTTATTGCTTTGTTATTGTTTAATTTAATTGGGATGTTACAAACACCTTTAGTAAATACAGGTTCTTTACTTATACCTTTTAATTCTATAATGCAAGTTTTATTTAATTTTAGATTATTTTGTAATAAGATACATTCTTTCAATAAAGATATATCTGCCCCTGTATCTAATAAAAGATGTAATTCTTTATCTTTTATATCTAAAGAAGGGATTTTAATTATCTCTAATTGTTGGTAACTATCGGAAAATAATACTGATTTATGCGGTATGTCAATTAAGTTTTGCTCAATTTTAATTTTATTTTTATGCTCAGGTAGTGTGTAATTCATAGAACAGCTATTATCTAATTTTAAGAAGCGCTTAATCGGCTGCTCGCGACCAAGGCTTCGCTCTCGTTTCCCGAAAAATTTTGAGATGTGCTCGGTTCTGAAAAATAATTATCTGCTGAATTGATTAACGACTGAGAATTTATAGTTTGAATTTGTTGTGGTGATCTATTATTTGAACTATTAAAATTGGTAGTACTGGATTCATTATTGTAATTAGAAAAATTTTGAGATTGTTGAGGTATCGAAACATTTTGCTGCCGTTGAGGAACTTGTGAGTTATTAAAATTTCTTGGATTCTGAGAATATCTATTATTGTAATTTGAACGAGGATTATTACTGTTATAATTGTTACCATAATTACGATTATAATTACGCACGTCGTTGTTCTGATTAAAATTTTGATTGTTGTAGTTTCGATTAGTGAAACGTCCTTGATTATATTGTACTGTATTTACGTCTTGTCTATTTGAAAAATTATTATTGCTATTAAAATTTTGCGGTGGGCGTGTCTGATTATTGCTAGGTACATTTCTATTATATGAGTTACTATTTTGTTCGTATTGCCTAAGCTGTCTACACTGTGATGTTAAATGATTATTTTTAAAACAAAATAAACAGGAATTATTAGAAGAATGATTATTTAATTGTCTATTTCCACGCTCTACAAAACCTATATTTTTAAAATGCGAGTTTTTAAACCTGTCATTATTCTCAAGTTCCATTTCAATTGCTAATGATAAAGCTTTATCTAAATATGTAGTATTTTCGGCAATAATACGCATTTGAATTTTTTCATCGTTGAGTCCTTTTCTAAAAGTATTGACTAAAATGGAGTTTAAATTTTCTATTAAAACAGTAGCTTCGTTATTTGCATAATTTAAGTGACACGTTTCTTTATATTTATTAAAGAGAATTTGTAATCTATCGCCATATTCTTTTACAGTTTCCCTAAATGTTGCTTTATATTCATTATTTGTGTTTAGAAAATGCATTAATGGTGTTTTTATCAGTAAGTGCTCTAATAAAGAAATCTTTTAGTTCTTTAATTTGAAACTGTTTATATTGTTATACTATCTTGTGCCTTCCCTTTAATTTAGTACCAAAATTAAATCTACTAAGCAATTCTTTTTGATCCACTTTGACAATTTTAATATTGAATCCACAATTTTTAAGAAAAATTAGGTAATTGCGTCACCCTGACCATCAAATGAAAAATTTATTAAATTCAGAACATCAGTTGCGTCTTTTCTCCTGCCATTATTATATTTTATTAATGATTTATTACTTTAGTTTAAGAATTATTATTTATTTTTATAGATGTATTTTTTTTTAGTTTGAAGAGAGAAAAAAAAATATTTTACAGATTTTAAGCAATATTTTTTTTTTTTGTTATTGCAGCCCAAATTATTATTGTCTTAACTTAAATCCTAACTAACTAAAATCAGAAGAAAAACAGTAGCGTCACAATACAGTAAACAAATGAAAGACTTACCCGTCATCATCTGGTGAAAACAAAAGCTTCCCTGGAGACTTGCTTTCTGCGTCTGGCGCTCCTTCCGTGTGTCCCCAATGTCTACGTCTCGTGTCGGGCTTCTTGCTGCTTCTTGGTGCACCTTCAAGAACTGCCCGTTGCCTCTATCTTCTTCCAAAAACTGGGTAGGTTTTCTGCTGCGTCTGGCGCACCTTCAGGAAACGGTAGTTTTACCGCTGCCACCAATGTCTTGATCCTGGGATTGGATACCGTCGTCGCAATCTTGTAGTCGCTGCCACCCAAATGTTGTAGTTCTCTATTTGACTCGTATCACCACTTATTGGGAATGTTATTCTTTATTTTTTTATAATTAAATTCTTACTAAGTTGTTATTACTTTTTATATTTTAAACTTTTAATACAAAATATAAATTTAGCAGTATTACGTCTATGAAAATTTTTATGAATGTTCCCCAGTCCCTTCTAATGACCGTGCTTTTATGAGAATACCCTCTCGAAAATCCACGGGCGTACCTACTATTTCTTAATAATATTTTCAGGTAGGTTTGCAAAGGGACAAACATGACCATTTCTTAAGTAAATAGAAACCAGACATCGCGTCTGAAAAGTAAACGAATTACAAAGGAAAACTAAAATGATGCAACTATTTATAACTATTTCTTCCAAATTTCATCTTAAGGTAATGGTTCTGTTTATTTGCATCACCCATCTTTCTGAGAAGAATAATAATGTTGATGGTATTTTTCGTACCTTAAATTCTTTAGGCATAGCCGTAGAATAAGGGTAAAAATAATATTTTATACAATTTGTCGAATATACATATACATATAACCATATTAAATGTATGTTCACAACAGTATATATGCATACATATACATAATTTTTAAGTAAGTTATTAAGTCGCGTGAGTACCGAAATTTAGAGTGCCGACAGATGAATTTTAGATTAAATCATTTTTTTGGTTTTGTTTTTTTTTCTATACTATGAGTGCACACAGATGTGAACTAAAGCCAAAGCCATAGCGATAGCGAGTCTGGGCAGCTCCACGGCGATTCCGATGAACACTGCGCTAGAGATGGGCAAAAGTAACCGGTTTTTTGAATAACCGGTATTTTCCTCTAAAATAACCGGTTATTTAAAGGTAGTTTTTTTTTTCACCAGTTAACCTAATAACCTTGCATTACGTTGAATAACCTATAGCCGATTATTTTTTAAAAAATCGTACTTGTTTAAAACAAGTAACAATTAAATATTAGCTGTTTGAATCGTAAATTTCGAAGAAGCGAACGGCACGGATCTTCCGATATTACGACGATAACAGGAGATCCACTCCGCTCCCAAAATGAAAATATATGACATCGAACATCAAATGTCAAAATTAAATCAGGCATCAGGCAAACCCTGATGATAATAAAATCAACGGCCGAATGGCCCCTGACAGGTCAGGCCGTAAAACAAAGTGCAATGCTAATGGCGCAGACTACTACTGGCCACCCAACTAGCCAAGTGATACGAACCTAACTTCAAAATAGATTCTCTAAATTCTATATTTAAATTTTAACCGACTTTAACGGATTTTCAACTTGGTTCTTCAAAAGTTTTTCCATGGTTTCGCCCAGTTTCACCCACGTTTCACCGTAAATATATTTTATTTGTAGTTTGAAGTCTCTTGAAGCTTAGACTAAAGGAAATACAAAATTGAAGTTCAAGTAATGAATGAAGATAATCTTTCATTATCTATTCATTCAGTCTCCTTATTTTCTTTGGTATTTGATTAAAATAACTTGGTTGTAGATTGTAGAACTTGTGTGAGTTGTGTGGTTTATTTGAACGTTAAGTAATTACTAGTTTTTAATATCATATTCATGTCTACTCAAAAAGTGAGGTTATCATTTTTATTTAAATTCATTTTGTACATATACATACTTACATGGGTACAATCTCTATTGAATTACGGTTAACTAAGTTTATTATCTAAATTTGAAGTGAACCTATGGAGTGTAGAGGTAAGTAAACCTATAGGAAAACTAAATATTTAGTTTTGCTAGGTTAGGTTATTTGAATAACCGGTTAATTTGTGTCGGTTAATTTTGTCAAGTTATTATTTTTTAAAGATAATTCCGGTTAACCTATAACCGGTTTTTTACCAATAACCGCCCATCTCTAATAAACACTGCGCTACGTCTTTCACTTATTCCATCTAGTCGGTCAGGCCGAGCACCAGCACCAGATACTCTGCTACACATGACTCTGCTCGACGTATCAGTGCAGCTCTAACAGCGACATGACTTCCGCCACTCTATCTCGCTCCCTCTCGAACATTCTACAGGGGTTGGTCTACCAGTAATGACAGAGAAGTAGCACCATAAGGCCTAAAATCATTGGTGCTTGGAGAAACACATGTTCATCATTATGATCATCATTTTCAGCTTATTCAACCATTTCCAATTATGGTGTAGCGTCCCTCACATATTTAGATACTCTCTTTGTAGTTTATTGGGCCCATTGTTGTCTATTGTTGGCTATGCGGGCCCAAGTTGACTCTGCTAATTTCCTAATATCATGGTCCCATCTCAGGTTTAGGAAACAGATATTATCTTGGTGTATATGTTGATAAAAAAAGGTTCATTGGAATACTAATATAGCCAAAGCAACACAGAAAGTTGCATCTTCTTAGGCAGGTGCAGAAGTATATTTTGAAAAAACTGTGGAATTAACCCGAAAATGACTATGGTCATACACAAGAGTTGTAAGACGTATGCTAATCTGCACAAAGGCTTGATTGCCTTTGTGTAATTGTGAGTGCACAAAATGACATTGGCACATTTCCGCAGGAATTTTTTTTTAAACTTTGCTCGTAAAGGCTCGTATAAAATAAATATAAGTTCATTTTTCATGTAACTGATTTCAGCTATTCTAAAGTCAAAGCATTTTCTATGTAAAATAAAAATAAAAAATTTCCGCAGACACTTTTTTGTGTTTTTATGTTTAGAAAAATGTCTAAAACACACCCCGAAGACTAGTTTTGATGTAACAGGTTTCGGCTATACTAAAGTCCGAAAAATGAAAATGATGCATTTCCGCAGGAAAATTTTTGTATATTTGTACTCCTAACGCCTTCTAGAACGCATATATAAAGTCATTTTTTATATAACAGATTTCAGCTACACGAAAATTGAGCCCTGGGAAGGAGTGAACCGATTTCCATCTTTCGGCAAAGTAAACAGTACTGAACTAAATTAAACTGAACTAATTTAACTAAACGTACAAAAGACTAGTTTTTCACGTAACAGTTCAGCCATTCCCTACCTATTTATTTACCTATTTCTTCTCAACGTTATTTTTAGTATAGTTCAAATTATCGAATATTTTTATCTGACTGACTCAATCTTTTAGTTCATATAGCAGATTCAATCTTTTGAACTAGGAACTAGTTCGGACTTACTACACAACCTGTGCTTAGTTACAAAGTTGATCATTTCTTTCACGACGACCCCTAAGTTTTTAGTTTATTGTCTAAAAAAAATAACAGACCATTGTAAGCCCTTAATATTGACAATAAACCTTGCCCCAAAGAGGATTTATTTAAATTACATGGGAATTTGCCACTTTTTGCAAATATTTTTTTTTCACTCGATCTTGTTTTCTAGCAGCCATACACAGAATTGAACGCTCTACACAAAAGGTCTCTTAAATTTTGCGATAAACATACTCCTTCAAAAGTTATTCACGGTTAAAGTTAACCACTCGGTAAATTCCTAAAATTTTCAACTTTTTTGTCAAAATTATGATTATTTTTGAAAAATTTAATCTACTATTTGAAAAAAAGCAATTTTCATGATACCACGATAAACAATTTTGAATCATGGAAAACAATTATTGAATGCATGACAGGTAGTTAATTCTAATCTATCCTAATATACAGGTTGATTTTTAACCTACACTGATAAAGTTGAAAATTTTTGTGAAAAAAAACTCAAATTATTTCAGAATCTAAAAAAATTGAATGGAATTTACGTTTTTTGTTTTTATTTCAAATAGTTTGTTATCTCCGTAAATAAAAATATTTTACTTACTTTTTTTTTCTTTATTAGTCATTATTTGTCATCAGCAGTAATTTCCCAAGTTTATGCGTATAGGCTAAAAATCACCCTGTATAAAATCTTTAAGTGACTGACTCACTGATTAATCAGAATCCAGCTCAAACCACTCAACGTAAGAAGCTCAGTTTTGGCATGCAGGTTGATTCTAGGGTGTAGAGGTTCGATAAGAGGGGATTTTCCGAAATTCCAGTTCCAAGGGGGTGAAACCACCCCTCACATATTACAATCTTTTTTATTTAAAAAACGGTCAAGTTTCCGAAAAAACGCTTAAACACGTATATTTTATTTTGTTTTTTACATTATTTAAGATTTTTTAAAAATGTATACAGGGTGTGTGAAAAATCTGGTCATTGATTAATCACGATCTTGCTTAAAGCGCTTGACGTAAAAAGCTGATTTTTGGAAAACGGGTTGACTTTAGGGATTTTTCGAATCTCGAATTGGAAAGGGGGTGAAACCACCCCTCAAGTATTAGAATATTTTTTTAATTAAAAACCAGTGAGTTTTTCGGAAAAACTCGTAAACACGTATATTTTACATATTTTAAGATTTAAAAAAAAATTATACAGGTTGTTTCATAAAATATGACCATTGAGTAATCACGATTCTGCTTAAACTGCTTGACGTTTTGGCAAACGGATTGACTGTGAGGTTTGGTTTGAAAACTCTTGGACACGCATAACTTATTTCGTTTTTTTACATATTTTGAATTTTTTTAAAAAATCATACAGGGTGTTCCAAAAAGTTGGGTAATTGATTAACCACGATTCTGCTTAAAATGCTTGACGTAAAAAGCTTATTTTTGGCAAACGGATTTTTCGAAAGTCAAATTCCAACGAAATGAAACTACCCCTCAAATATTACCAAGTTATATAACAATATCGCCATATTGTTTTTTTCTCATGTTGACATAAATGTGAGAAAATGTTATCCAGTTTGTATGTTAATGGAAATTCTTGCTTTGCTTTATCACCATTACAAATGATTAATTTGACGCGAACGATGTCGCGGGTACACGCTAGTACTTATTATAGTATCAGGCAGAAAATGGTTGAAACTTTAAAAGTGAATAATGACGAAGAGTTCGATATTTCTAAACGCTTCATTTTTAATCAGAATGATTTTAAATGGTTTATAAACAAAAACATTGATTATTTCATAATACAAGTTTTCTGCAGTTAGACAGTACGAAATGGTTAAAGGATCCTGGATATATCAGAGGCTTAGAAATTGTGAAAAATTTGAGAAAATCAACTGAAATGCACCTATACTTATAAATGGTTTAAACTTCATTAGACTTGAAAATTTCTTAAATACCAACCTTAACACCATCAGAATTGTATATTTTTAAAAATAACCATAAATTTAGGAATTTACCGAGTGGTTAACTTTAACCGTGAATAACTTTTGAAGTAGTAGGTTTATCGAAAAATTGCAAGAGACCTTTTTAGTAGAACGTTCAATTCTGTACAAGAATATATGATTGTTATGGCTGCAAGTGAACAAGATCGACAGAAAAAAATTACAAAAAGTGGCAAATTCCTATGTAATTTAAATGGGAAATGAATCGTCTTTGGGGAAAGGTTTATTGTGAATACAATGCAATGGTCTTTGACAATGGTCTGTTTTTTTTTGTTAGACAATAAATGGCGCTTATCATGTTTTTCCCCTGGACCCCTATTATGTACTCTTAAATATGATGATGGAATTTTTAGAAGATGAAATAATAAACAATAGAAAAACAATATTTTTATTCCCTAAAAATAAAACTACATTTCTGTGTCGTATAGTCTGTATAAACACTTATCGAAGATTAGTAATAGTCAATTGTACAACACCATGTGCATGGAACATGTGAGATACGAGACTGCGCTTTTCTCTATATCCTTTTGGGCATTTGGTGCACCTGAATTGCGGAGATTTATTGCATTTGTACCTGATGTGCTGGTTTACTGCACTTTTGGAAGTGTAGGAGTTGTTGCAAACACTGCAATAGTAAAAATTCTCTTTCGTATAAAAAGCTAGAAAGAAAAATTGCTATTAATAGATAAGTTAGAGTGAAAGTCGGAAATCTGATAAATATTAAGAGTCTATTACGCTGTACTGTTCGGGTCGCTCTCAAGGGTCGGATAAAGCGTGTGTGTGGCCGAAGGAAATGTATATTATATTTCAGAAATCTGCCTAAGGCTTAGCCCGACCCTGTCGTGTTAAGCCATACCCAAAATTCCAAAGACACGTGCTTTGATTAAGTCTTGATTAAGGTTTACAGAGCTCCAGCATTTGCTATAAAATAGCTAGCAATTTCTTACAAAACCATATAAATTATATATCACTGTAATCACAAAACTTCAATCTATTTCCGTATTGTAACGGAATTTTAAATTATGTCTTTATTTTCGAGAAAATTTAGTCCAAACATAAGGAATATTTTGTTGATGTTTGACTGTCAAAATCTTAAAAATAAAGAAGTTGTCTAAAAATGTGCTACAATACGGATATAGTATAATCCTTTATATTTAATTTCCTTCGTTATTTGTGTAAAAATACCTATCTAGTTTTACATAAAACGTTAAATGCTAAACGCTTATTTTTCTACATTTTCGGGCTAGTGAAATGGACTCTTAACAATCGCTACGAAATGGTAACAATGAGGAAGATGCATATATTTTATATTTCGCCAGAAACTGTTCAATTTATTAGAATAAATAGGTATAAATGCAAAAAAAAACTTTTTTCCTGAAAGCAATACCACAATTTTATAAAACGGGCCATTAAAATACTATAGATAACGCAAACGACGCCTCGCGAATTGAAACGATATTCTATTGGTCTGACGTCACCCGCCGTTCTCGTCGACGCGCGATGGCCAGCAGCAGCCAGACGTGTTCCGTTTATGTACGTATTTAGGTGGCGTACTAAGACATTTTTGTTGCTTGTAGCGTTGATTGAAGGAGCTTTTTATGCTTTTTTGTGCAGTTATTATTTGTATGTGTTGTGTGTTCTGAGAATTTTTTAAGTAATGGCAGATTCCGGGTTTGTAAAAACACAATCAGATAACTTGCCAAAAGTCGATGCTTTTATGTTGGCTGCTTTTGTAAATACAAATTCCCAATTTATTAGTGCTGAATTACGAGGAAAAAAACAGAGAGGTATCTAACATTTATTCTTTGTAGTACTGAGGCATATTTAAGTATAAGTAGGTACCTACCGTTACGAAATTTTATATAGTTATAAATTAATATTATAAACTTATTTTTCAGATCAGGTAGGGAGACGTATGGAGATAATGCTGTAGGTTATGTAGAAGTGAAAAGAGACAAAAATATTTGTATAGTACGTGGAAAAATAACTCCAGAGCATAGCGTGAAAAAGAAAGTTTTTTTTTATATATTGACACCCTGTTATTTTTTAAAGATTTTTTTTTTACGAAATTATAGGAAATAAATTGTTTATCAGTAATGAAAATATTATACAAGGTGTCCCATAAGCAAACGCCAAAATTAAGTTACTTTTTAAGTGAAAACACCCTATATATTTTTGGATTCTTCGCAAATTTCTAGATATTCTAGATATATTTCATGTATAATATCCTATACCTATCTTCAAATGTTTACGAAATATTGACAGTTGAAAAGCGAAAAATACCTACAATTTTCTGGACCACCTTTTTGAGACACCTTGTATAACTAGAATTAATTTTAAAAGAGAGTATATGAAAAACCATGCAACTTTTTATTTAATGTTTTCTTCTAAAACTTGCAGTTAAGGCTGTATGTGGGTGTCAAAATATAATGAATAACCCTGTACATTCAAATTTCATATACCTATGTAAGACAATATACATAAATATATGACTTTTTGGCCCCTTTTTTCCGCTACTCGTATTTTTGTTTATAAATATATGAACTTACATCAAAATGATCTTCACAACAATAAATCGTAAAAATAAAGGATAATTTAACGTTTTTCTTTTCATCTCTTCTCATGGCCTTGGACCATTTTTTTCTGTTTTCGCTCATCCATTACTATTTATAAATATCACTAATTACTAATTATGTATTAATTAACACAAATAACTAAAATTTTGACTCGGATTCAACAGCGTTTAAAAGCAAACTGTGTAGAATAAACACGCGTCTGGCTCCACTCAACCAGAAGAACGGCGGGTGACGTCACAGCGGCAAGGCGCGGTAGAGAGCGTTTGCCCGGCCATTTAAATTAACAATATTTAATTATTTTATATTAGAGGCATTTCTTAACCGATATCAACGATTTTTTTTTGTTCAATTTGTAATTATATGAACTATTTTTTAAAACCATTATTTAAAAACATGCATTTTCCTCATTACGCACTAACCTAGTAAGTGTCGCATTTTAAAGAAATTTGTCGACTTTTACTTGTAATTGTTACCAGTCACTAGTGAGAGTAACATTTACTAAAAGGTGTTAGTGAAGATCATTCGGTTGTACAATAACATTGAATAAACACCATATTTAAACTGAGCCACTCATTCAAAACACTTTACTCTTGCACTGGACGCGCGTTTCGCTAACCACGTTAGCATCATCAGTTTTCAGTTTTAATCATCTGCTGATGATGCTAACATGGTTAGCAAAACGCGATAATAAAAATAATAATAGCTCCCGTATACCGGGTGTTGCATCGTCGTTGGGAACATAGGAAATCCCACAAATGCCAAACACACGTGCCAAATTTGAACAATTTTGGACAGGTCGATTTTAGGTAATTTGAGAAAAACTTAATCGATTTTTATATTAAAACCGAACAGGTAACAATCAAACATCAATCAAAAACTGACATACCTTAGGTGCAATTCACACTGAACGAGGACGTGGCAAGGACGGGACACGGACGCGGCGGAGATGTGACGTGTGCCAATTCACACAGAAGGGGCCGGGTAGTGACGAAAAATTTCGGTAAGTTAGGAACGGAGAGATGAAATAGTTTAAAGAGTCCTAGTTTTGGCTACAACTGTTATTACCGACTAGATTAGAACATGGATTTTTCATGTTCTGATGAAGATATATTGGATTTGGTGTAATTGGCTACTGTATGTAAAAACAGACAATTTTGGGTTCATCCACTGTGGCTAAAGAATGGGGAAACGGGTGGAACATTCAACGTTATGCTTCCTCACAAAACTGAATATTAAATTCAATATAATCTTGCATTTTTTACTACGCCACAAGTGTCGTTCAACGGACGTGTCTGTTCCTATACGCCACGAGCGACTGGAAGGAGACGTGGCAAGGGCGGGATGGCGTGGCAAGGGCGGACGTCGCCTCTGTGTGCATTGGACCATTGAATTACATAGAAGAGACGTAGAAGCGACATAAGTCTGTGCCACGTCCACGTCTGACGTCCGTTCAGTGTGCATTGCGCCTTAGAGGGAAAAACTGCAACACTGCCGAAAAAATGACCCCAAATGGCCGAAAAATCAATTTTTTAGAAATATTTGCCAAAATATGCATTTCATATTTTGGCAGATTTTTCATATTTATATTTTTACGAACTTATTCATATTTTCACTAATAATAGCTTATTGGTCAAGATTTTTTGCTTGAAGAGACTCTAAGAACAACTGTTAAAAAAAAAATCTTGACAAATAAGCTATTATTAGTGAAAATATGAATAAGACTAAAAAATATGAAAATCTTAGGCCAGGAATAAATTTGCCCGTTTTTTTTATTGTCATAAAATGTGACAAAATTCAAACAAGTTCCAAAACGTGAAAGCTGTTGATTCTACCTTTTAAATGAACTTTGAATTATCAAAAAAAAAAATTTAACAGAGTTATTAAACAATTTGTCCTATCAATCAATGATACGCTTCGAAGCGATCTTCAAAGCGGAATATCTCGAAAACTACTAATCCGACATAAAAAAGTATAAGGACCATTTTTGTAGGCAATTGCCTAGGCTTCATTTTTTATTCCAAGAAAATTTTTGTAAATTGCATATTTTGGTAGATTTTTTCAAAAAACTGATTTTTGGTCCATTTGGGATCATTTTTTTTGCATCTAAGGGCGTCTAAAAAGTCAAAGTCAACATTAGACAGAGACTTGGGCCTTTTTGTGATTTTATTTACTGGATTATTACTATAGTCTATAAAATGAATAACTTTGAATTTTCAAGCGACATAAGTCTGTGCCACGACCACGCCTGACGTCCGTTCAGTGTGCATTGTGCCTTAGGTATACAAACTATGATTTTGTCATTGTCAAAAGCAATTTTAATAAAATTTTAATATTTAGGGAAAATTAACCCAAACATGTCAGATACACTGTCTAATCTATTTCCCGCGTATTTTATCATGTTCACTTTTTCTTTATGTGTATAACAATAAATTATTACTAGTACTGAATATTAAAATTTTATTAAAATTAAGTTACGTTTGAAAATGACGCTGACAGCTTAAGGAATGTCGGTCTTTGACTGGTGTTTGATTGTTACCTATTCAGTTTTAATTTAAAAATCGATCGAAAGTTTTTCTCAAATTACCTAAAATCGGCTTGTCCAAAACTGTTCAAATTTGGCATGTGTGTTTACCAAATGTAGGACCTTTAAAAAATCTATTTACGACGCTATAAAATCCATAGGGGAGCCAATATCTGGACAGTTCAAATTTTGCATGGGATTTCCTATGTTCCCAACGACGATGCAACACCCGGTATAGCGTTTAACGCCTTGGGAGTAGCAAGGTACATCTTGCCATGCTAGAGCCGTTCGGTATACAAGGAAGGTAATGTGGCTACCCAATAAGATACCTAAGCTATAGATACCCAAACTATTTTTATTTTAATAAAAATAGTCTTCTTATAATGTATGCCGGGTGTATGTATGTGCCGGGTGTAGGATTCGAACCCACTACCTTGAGATTGGTAGACGAGAGCCTGTAACTCTACGCCACCGGGCACCAACGCAAAACGCGATCCCAGTGCAATAGTAAAGTGTGTTGGTGTATTGTGGTGAATTAATGTTTTATTTTGCTGTTGTAAGACCAAAGGTTCCAATCCTCAACTGTAATGATCCACTCATACAAAACGATCACCACAAACAGAAACACAAAAATTCAGATATCTGCTTTTGTATTTAACCTCAAAAACCAGCAAGTGTCTTGTAACTACTACTACTACTACCATTACTCGCTGATGAGTATTTGACACGTATCAGAAGGTGCAAGTCGTTTTTTTTCATGAGCTTTTCTGTGACTGAAAAGCCCTATACGTGATGTTATCTCTCTTTCGCACTCCGGACATTCAAAAATATCATTACTTTGTTGTTTTGTACTCTTTACTTACGGGGTAACTGACTATGAATCGACACAAAGTTTTTTTTTTATAAGGGGGAAGAATCTTGAATAAGACACCCACAGTTATTAGATGGCGTTAGCGCGTAGTGTTGGATTCTTACCGACTAAAAAAAGCTTTAAACGGCAATAACTTGTTTAATTTAAATGGAACACCCTATATATTTTAGGAGAATCAAATGCACAATTTAATTTACTATCAAATTGTATTATACCATTTTTTACCTATCCCTTCAGGTTTTCGTAGGAAATGCATTTTCTTATAATTTATACTTCATTTATAGATATATCCATGGAATATTGACATTTTAGATTGTTTTTAAAGCAACAAACGTACAAAATGTACAGGTGCTTAAAACGATAATATTATTAACCCATTTGTATACAAGAAGAAAACTATTTAAATCTTTATAAAATAGTCTACCATTAATTAAATATACCCATCATTATTACCGCCCAAATATTAATTAGTTACGTATTTTAATTGTGTTAGTTAATAAATTATTCTAAATAAATGTGGATTTGAATCAGAAATCAATATAATAATAAGTTATAAAAATGAATGACTCTGTTGTTATAAATAAGCATTCTTCAAACAATGAAATAACATTTTTAAGGTGTTATTTTTTACCACACTGACTAATACAAATACAAAATTGAGTTTTTTAGTTTTTAGGAATTATTATTATTAATCAACGCAAATAGTCAATTAACGTAGTTTGAATACTGGAGTCATATTGATTGGTCCTTTTTACAAATATTTAAACATTTTTTTTTATTTTTTAATGAAATAAGCGAACTATATCGGCAATGTTAATATCTGTACTCTTTGAAAAATTTTTACATCTTTAAAAATAATCTAAAATGTCAATATTCCATGGGTATATTGATAAATGAGGTCTAAATTATAAGAAAATGCATTTTCTACGAAAACTTGAAGACATAGGTAAAAATGGTATAATACAACTTGATAGATAATTAAATTGTGCATCTGATTCTCCTAAAATATACAGAGTGTTCCATTTAAATTAAACAAATTATTGCCGTTTAAAGCTAGTAATTATTTAAAAGAAATTTTTAGACACTCTGTTTAAGGTAGTATAATTTTTATTATTGCAACACAAAATTTAGTAAATAGAAATACTTCAGTACTATATTTGGTTTTAAAAACTTAAATACGCCTAGAGAAATAAAGCATTAAAATTATTACTGTATTTTGACAAAACCTAAATGTTTCAAAAAACGGTAAGATTAAAATGCGGTAAACCTTAATCAAATTTACCTATATTTTAATTGTAGAAACTAAAAATGTAATAATATACAGGGTGTTCATTTTAAAAAAATACAACTTTGATATTTTTTATTTATTTGGGACATTCTATATCTTGTAAAAATATTTTTAAATTGTAGCTCTAATAGTCCTTCAACAAACCCAAAACTTACAATTTGCAAAAATCTAATCGTTTAGCTACAATACTCCGTGTCGTTTGTGGTGAACAACCCTGTATAATTATAAATAATCTTCAATGAAGTCAGAGTCGACAGAATTTCCAATTAAAATTATCAGAGATTGTCTTCTCCAAGAGATTTTCAAGATCCCAAGACTATTTATTTCCTGCAAGATCAAGACCAAGACCAAGGCGAATCTTGGTCTTGTTCTTGCGTTTGCTCATCACTACTCTAGACGATCTTCCACCTGATACGATTTGACTGAATAAGTAAGACTAAGAGGTATAACGTTATGTGTACACAGGGCTCAAAAAACGATGTTAGCATTTTCAGAAAATGAAACATACACAAAAGAAAAATAATATTTTTATTTGTTAAAAATAAACTACATCTTTATATAGTATAGTCTGTATAAAAAGTTAATAAAAATAGTTAATATCTTAATGAAAAACCCTATGAGTGTTGAACATATGAAATCTGAGACTGCAGTTCTTTCTAAATTGTTTTTCGCACAGGGTACACTTGAACTGTGGAGGCTTATTGCATTTGTATTTGATATGATGACCTACAGAACTTTTGGTATGGTACTTATTGTTGCAAGTACTGCAGTAGTAAAAATTGTCTTGCGTATAATAACCTAAAATGAAAGATTCCTATTAAAACACTAAGCATTTTAGAATATATTACATTAACAGGGTGACTTTTGGTTGATGGTAGAAAGAAGAATCCCTGTTATTTTTAATAGGACACCCGGTATATTATTACATTTACAGAATGCTATTTTTATTTCACATCATTTTTCTATTACATTTTCCTATCCCTATATCTAATAGAATTAGGGTTTAAAAAATAAAACATATGTAGTACATTATTTAGTCTAGTCAAAATGTACCCGAAAAAGTCATTTGGAAGAAACTTTTAGGGTAGTTCTGACTTCTATTTATTATATACAGGGTGGTCCAAACTGTATTCCGGAAACTTCAGCAGCATATTCTGTAGATAAAAATAAATAAAAAAGTTCATATAAATGTACGTCCTAAAATGCTTCGTTTCGGAGATACAGGGTGTAGAAGTTTCATATTTATTTCGATTTTTTCAAATAATTTATGAAGTAACGTCCATATTTAGATAAAAATTGGAACAATAAAATTACAGAAATTATTTGGAAAAAATCGAAGTAAAATGAAACTTCTACACCCTGTATCTCCGAAACGAAGCATTTTAGGATATACATTAATACGAACTTTTTTATAGTAGTGGGAACTATCGAATGAATACTATCGAAACATTCGATAGTTGCAATTCATTCGAATAATTCGATAGCTAGTAAAAAAACATTCGTTGAAAACTATTCGAATAAAAATTATCGAATAGATCCGTCATCTGCCTTGAAATATTGTATTCTAGTAATTCGGCAGCAAAAACCATTCATTTATAAAATTCATTCATTTATAAAATTCATTCATTTATGAAATTCATTTATTCCTCAGGATCGATTATAATAAAATATTAACTGAATTTTAGTTGTCGCCCGGCGACGTAGGTTTTTTTCCGAGAGAGCGGTCGGTGGCAATGCTATGAAAGAAGCCGGCATCTTTGATTTTTTGCGGAGTCATATATAGATAAGGACACATTATTTTTTTTATTGAGGTGCTAGTATTTACACAGAAAATACATTATGAAGGGCGCTGTTGCCATATTTTTGTATTAGTTGATATTAGCAAAGAATATTATTGTTTGGCTTTAGTTAGTTAGGGATAGTATGTCTATATATTCTGCATTTTTTTATTAATATTCTGTTGTTACACTGCAATAATACTTGTTATTTTGGATGTAGGAAAATTATTTTTAATGTTTTTAAGCAAAGACTGGTTTAATAAATAATAATAACAGTAAGAATTTGTTATACCTATAAACAACAAAATTTAAAATCATTTAATATAAATATTTTTTTAAGTAGTAGCAAAATATAAACAACAAATTAGATGTCAAAATTATTTATATTAGATCCTATTTAAAAATAATATAGTCTCTAATTTTTTTGTTGGTTGTTAAATAATAATAATTACAGAACTAATTTGTTATATTAACAACAAATTTTAAAATCATGAAATATAAACATTTATTAATTTTCTAAGCAAGCGGTGTAATGGAAGGAAAATATAAATAAAAAATTAGAAATCAAAATTATTTATATTAGGTGCTTTATATTACTATTTAAAAATTATATTTACTTTTACTGGCATTTACTTTAAAAATAAATGAAATATTTCTTCGCAAAAACTACATGTAAGAGAATTAGCATAAACAAAATACAAACATCGTTAACTTTTTTTTAAATTGGCACGTGTAAAATTTTCATTTTAATTTTCTCACCCCATAGTTTGAGTTCGATAACCATTTATTTAACCACATTACTTAAATATAATTATTAAGTTCCAACTAATTCATAGGTATTATTAAAACATCTAAAATACAAATATGTATTTTTAAAATTAATTGTAAGTTCATCTCATCTCTCTTAAAAATTGCTACTTCTCAAAATTTCCCATTAAAAAATAGACCATATACCATATAAAATGAAATAATTGAAAGATCGGACTACGGAAAACCACACAAATTATCGGAAAAATTTTAACCACCTGCACATGCACACAATCGTCAATAAATAAAATTAAAAAATAACTACTATTTTAGTATTTTAACTATTTTAATAAACGCAAAAATAGCACAGTATTTATACGGCGAAGTTATAAAAATTTGGAAGAACCAATAATGCACTGACGCATACAAAATCCAAACGAATACTAAATTTCATTTATCAAAAGCATTCGATAGTCGTGGCTCAACGATAACCATTTAGTCGCACGGCGAGGTTGTCACATATGCTTTAGTTTACAAATGAATGAATGATTTTATTCGAATAAAACCATTCGATAGTTGAAATCATTCATTCATTAACCATTCGATAGTCTAATTCATTCGATAGTTCCCATCGCTACTTTTTTACTTATTTTTATCTACAGAATATTCTGACAAAGTTTCCGGAATACAGTTCGGACCACCCTGTATAAAAAACTATATTTTTGAAGTTATAACCAAAAAACCGCCAAAATTGCAATTTTTTTACGTTTTTTGCAGTTTTCGGAAAACAAACATCAGATTCGGATTCAGCACCCCCAACAAACATAAATAACAACATAAACAAGAACTATTCCAAACTTTTCTCTGAGATATACAATCTGACTAGACTAACTGTTGAATAAAGCATGCTCTTGAGTAAGCGTTAATAATAATAAGTAATGTCTATACAGAGCATGTGTTTACAAATCTTAGTCTATTTATAGTTTAGAAGCCTATATGACTAAAATATGTTAAGTAATCAATTAAAATACTTATTTTCTTTAAAACAGGGCATCATAACAGTTACTGCAAATAACAGTGATATGTTCCAGACAGAGAAATGTATGACACACTTTGCAATAATATTTAGTTTTCCTGTTTTTCCTGGATGAGCATACTTTACATCGTCCTCTATGCGGTGGATCACCATCTAGTCGATCAGCAGTTGGAATATTACGAATTATCTCTCTTCTGTTTCGTGCAGATTTTCGCAGAAGTATTGCAGATTGTTTCTCTAAGAGTAAGAATTTGATTAGTTCTACCAGTTTTATAATTACAAATAAATTACAGAGATAATTATGCTGCTATTACGACAATAAAATTGACTCTATAGGGAAATTGGAACAACTTTCGTTGCACGTCATCAATGACACCATGCGTCGCCGTATGGAGTTTGCTGGTGGTCGTATTATGATGTGTAACGAAAGTTATTTCAATTTCCTTATAGACTTAACGCGTGACATGCCGCATGACAACAAAGTGTTATGATCAAGCAGGCATCGACTTTGACAGTCTAGCCGATGCTAATACCTATGGAAAACATATTTTCCATAAAAGATTTCTTACCTGACACTAACTACCGGGTGCGTCTAGAAAAGTGGCTCACCCTTATAAATTTTTTATTTTTTCAGATAAAAAAAACGAGATTTGGTATGTAATTGGTTGATTGACGTATTCAATTGTTTTTGGTCACTTCCTGTTTCTCCGGAAATTATTACAATTTTTGATTTTTGAATAGCACCCTCAGCATTTTTTTTTAACTTTATTCGATAGAAACATTCTGAATACAATGTCATATCATATGTCAACTTTTGACATTCTCGCTTAATCAACATCAAAAGACATTCGACATTCTCGCTAAAATCGTATTTTAAAATTAAATCTAGAGTGCTATGGTTATGTTAAAAACACTAATTCTTTATCAAGGAGCCTTGGAAAAATAGATTTGATTGTCTAATGTTTTAAGTGTCTTGTCCTGGCCAGTTAGCAAATGCTCAAATCGTATTTTTAATCGTATTTCAATTTTTTCAAACGGAACGAGGGTGGCTCATTAGCATATTTAGAAAAAGCATTTTTTTACGAATAATTTGATACCAAACACTTGGTATTTCGAGTCAAATTTTCGTTACGGACTGCAAGTTATAATTTCAAATAAATAATATGCGAAAATGTCAAAAGTTGGCATATGATATGTCATTCTATTCAGAGTGTTATTTTCTATCAAATAAAGTAAAAAAATATCAAGGGTGCCATTTAAAAATCAAAAGTTGTAGTCATTTCCGGTGAAACAGGAAGTGACCAAAAACAATTGAATACGTCAATCAATCCTAATTTATGTCATATACTAACATACCAAATCTCGTTTTTTTAACTGAAAAAATAAAAAAGTTATAGGGGTGAGCCACTTTTTAGACGCACCCGGTATACATAGTGGGAGATAGAGAACTAACCTCTATAAAAACGTCTCAGATACTGGCTTTTATCAAAGCCCTTAAACTGTATGATAAGTTACAACTCAAGAAAGGGGGACACGCCCCAGTGGCGTAGCTAGCATTGAAAGGGCCCTGTATCACGAATTTCGCAGGGGGCCCCTAAGACAGAACCATGGGGGTTAGGTTAGGTCAGGGGGGGGGATAAATAAAATAAAAAAAATTACCGGCTGATCAGAATAGCTTATTATTTATAAATATCTTTTACTTACAGGAATAAAATAAACATTCTTTCCAACAATAAACATAAATGTCAAAACAAGGAACGTATGGTCTTTGGTAAAATTATACCTACAGAAATAAAATAAATATTCGTTACGACAACCAACAACAAACAAACATAAAAATAAAAACAAGAAAATATTATGAAACTAAAATCAAGAAGGGTAACAATAATTGTTAGTTATATAACAATTTATTTTTTTATTTTTGGCAACCGTTTGATGTATACGGGGACAGGCGAATGCGTGATGCCAGCGTGCTCTGGCTGTAGATGATACGGGGTTTCATTAAAGTATGAGCAAAGTTTGCATAATTACGAAAAATTTTGATGCTAACATCATATTTTGATTTTTTTTTACTGCTCGGTGGGTCCCTCAGGTTAGTGGGCCGTGTATCATTAATACAGCTGATACAGCGGTTGCTACGCCACTGACACGCCCTGCCATACAATCTACAAACTCAGTTCTCTATTGTTGAAGAGAAACATACAGTAATGTAAGTTTTTTTTACTTATAGTGTCTCTTTTTTTACTGTCTTCCAAAAGATTTTGCAATTTCTTTACAAAATAAAGAGAGGAAAGCCTAAAATAAAACATACTTGACATATAAAATTAGGACATAAATATAAAACAAAATTCAAACTTAATACAGCTTTAATAATTAAAATAAATAACGTACAAAAATGTCAATACATACAGTCTAAGTAAAAAATATGTCTATAAACAAGATATCATTAACAATACTTATTATATACAGACTTTCTAACATAACTTATTCATTAAAATAATGAAGAAATAAAATAATTATGAATATAAGTCTGTCTATCTAAAATAGTGCTGTTTGCTAGTACAATACGATCGAAAAAAAAATGTGTGTGCACTCAGTGCGCATTGCGCATACGTGAAGTGAAACTTCTTACTTTCGTCTGTCTGTCTGTTCGTCTTGAATTTTTACTCCCATAGCGCCGTACAGAAGTTTCACTTAAAAAAAAAGGCGTCAGCGATGGCTATGTAATGAAGATCGCTGCTATTTTATATGTAAAATTATATGGGGAATGTTATCGATGTTCATTTCCAAGCCAACTGGACGCCATTTTTTCGATCATACGGTATTTAATTAGTAAATTAAAATGTGTGTTGAATTACTATTCTATGTGATTCACAGGTTTATTATTAGGCTATTACTAATTTTTAACTAATAATTCAGAATTTTTTATTTTCATTAATTTTACATAAAAAAATAGACGTTTTATCGAGGGGTAAACCGCAGAGGGAAAAGTGTACACCGTAATTCCTTTTACTCAAATAATTCCTCAGAATTCCTCATAATTCCTTCGGAATTCCTGGTCTTCAAGGTCAAGGTCAATCATTCAAGGTCTTCCTTGGAATTCCTTGGTACGAACTCGGTAACTCTGTCAGTCTGAACCAGCGTTGCCACCTCGGTTTCGCAGTTCCGCTATGAATTTTCAGGTGATTTTTATAAATGTCTAATGTCTCTATAAGTACTAGATCTTACAATAAAAAGTACTATTACGAGATTTACGTTTTTTTTAGTTAAATTTTAGGACCAATAGGGGATCATGAGGTGAAAATACTGGAAATATGTCGGCACTTACTTATTAAAATTAATTTTTCTCGGGATTTTTTGAAAATGATAGGTACCTAGTTATACTCGTATCTATAGGAAAGGAAATTAATAAAACTTCAGTTGCACGTCATACGATCACCTGTAAATTCCATAAGATTACGCATGGTATCATTGATGAAGCACCTAAAGTTGTATTAATTTCCCTATAGTATATACCTAGGTATTATTCCGAGGAAATGAAAAAATCAACTTTACACTTTCTGAGTACTGAATAAAAAAATCTTATAAGGGTTTCTTTAAAATGGCGAAATGAGGGAACGTTATAAGTAGATCTCTCGGGGATGGTTCGGCCGTACTATTGGAAAATATTTTAGATATATAATCGAGGGTAATATATTAAATTAAAAGAATATCTGACCTGTAGATATTTGATATTGGGAAATTTTGATTTTGGATAGTAAAAAATCGCCTGCAAAATGTTTTTCTTTAAATTTAGTACTACCTATTATAGTATTCATGGTTTACTAATGTTCGTTAATTTTTTATAAAGTTGCTTGTAATTCCTCTTAATTCCTGTGGAATTCCTCTAAATTTCTAAGGAATTCCTTGGAATTCTTACGGAAATAATTGGAATTCCTAGTAATTCCTATGGAATTCCTTGGAATTCCTCGTAATTCCTTGGAATTCCTGTAGAATTCCTTCATAGTGTACACCATAATTCCTCTGCGGTTTACCCCTCGCGTTTTATTTAGTAACCAAATAGTTATTTTTTATACAAGACGATAAAATGGTTCACGAGCGATGAGATCGCGAGTGAATAAATTTCGGTAGACGATAATGCAATTTTATCGTCGTGTATAAAACAATATTTTTTTTTCATAGCGAGTTACGTTTTAAAAAATATTCAGAAATTATTATTTCAAGGAATTTATTACGAGTAGAAAAAATATTGTGCTGGGTTGGCGTTGGTTTCTATGCAATTTGACAAATAAATAAAGCTGTCTCTTTAGTTGTCAGTTTTGAGTCAATATTTTTTAATTCTCTTTCGTGTCGAACGCTGATTGAATTGGATCCAGAAATGACTCGAAACGAAATAACTAAATTACCAACAGATATTCAGGCTGAGGCGACAAACGCCATATCCAAACTACTTCCATTTAAATCCCGAATAACTTATGAAAAGGAATAGAAACATTTTCAAAAATGGAAGCAATTAAAAAACATGCGAGAAGGAATAAAGTTTTTAACCTATCCTCGCTGTTAAAGTATCATTTAATCTAACCTGGCGGTTAAAGTACTATTTTATCTACTATTTTTAATAGATATAAGGCAATTTTAACAGTTGTTATGGAAAAAAAGTATTTTAAAGTTTTGTATTTGCATCTTTATACACTTTCATTTTTTTGTATCTTTTTGACTGAATCATGCGAAATCATCTAAGTATTCACTTAGAATAATAACACTTCAACAAGAATTCAAAGTGTGTGAAATATATCAGCTACCTACAGTATGTCCCCGGATTGTCTTTACAAGAGGAAAAACTTTTTTATCATTGACATTTTGAGAAAAATGCGTTCTTCATAAACATTTTTGCTTGTACTAAAATTAGTCCAGTCATCTTAGTCGAAATAGGGTAGGAATCTGGGAATTTAAGATAACCGGCTGTAAACTCGTATAAACCTTTATTTTAACATCCTAAAACATGTCTCAAAACCTACATATGATAGCGTGTGCGCGATTTGTAGATAACTGAGGTCAAAGGTCAAAAAATGTTTTTTTTGCGCATTTTTTGCAAATATCTCGTTCCCTTTCATATTTACGCTATTTATATTTGTTATAAATATTGTAGAGGATAAAATTCTCTACAACTTTTGTTTCAAACATTTTATTGTACCTCAAACCGTTTTTGAGATAGAGATGAGCGCACAGTCTTTCATTATGTACGGTATCATTCAAGTTCAACCTGTAGTCTCGGTCAAAAACACGCCATATAAAGTCCGTTAATTATTGAAAAATATATAATTATAAATAATTTACATTTTTTCATAAAAGATCATATTGAATATAAAATTTTTTTTTCATAAATTAAGTATATCTTCGTTTAATAACACTTACCTCTTTGTACAATTAGAAAATTATTAACAGAAATACTTTAATTACATTTTAATTATAGATAGATTTATACTAATTACATTTTAAGTAAATAAAAAGACAAGAAATACTAACTTTTTTAACTACTTAAATAATAAAAAATACGATTTCATACATTTCTCATGGTTGAAATTAAAAAAATCGAATAAAAATAAAAAGAACTCCATGTTCTTATTTTTAGTTTTCTTGTTCTTCATCATCATCGTCGTCTGGTCGTTGTGGAATTTCAAATGCTTCTTCATTTTCATCTTCAAGGACATTTGTCTCCAAGTCTTCTAGGATTTCGGGGTCAAATGTACCATCTTCATTGACATCACTCTGATAGGGTGAAGCATTGAGACAAGCTTGCCCATTACACTGGCCACAAGCTAAAGAGCACGGCAACCCTGATTTCCTGCATCACATCGCGAACCACAACCATTGTTGCAGTTGCAGAATATTTTGTTAAGCAAATTTTCTGGAGCTGGAGGTAGAATAGTAGTGGTAGGTTCCAGGAATCCATTACGCATTATCCAACCCCAGTCCTGGGGTTCTAAATCATGCCCTAACCAAGTCTGAACTTGGTAGTAAACACGATTGAAATGTTGTTTTTGATCGAGACTACAGGTTGAATTTGAATGATACCGTACATAATGAAAGACTGCGCGCTCACCGCCCTCTATCTCAAAAACGGTTTGAGGTACAAAAAATTTTTTGAAACAAAAGTTGTAGAGAATTTTATCCTCTACAATATTTGTAATGAATACAAATAGCGTAAATGTGAAAGGGAACGAGATATTTGCAAAACATGTTCAAAAAATCGAATTTTTGACTTTTGGCCTCAGTTATCTACAAGTCGCGCACACGCTATCATATGTAGGTTTTGAGACATGTTTTAGGATGTTAAAATAAAGGCTTATACGAGTTTACAGCCGGTTATCTCGAATTCCGAGGTGAAACCCCTAAGATGACTGGACTAAAAATGGTTAATGTCGTTTATACTTTTCCATATATTGTATTTGGAAGAATTTAATCATCTTGCATCGGGTGAGCTATTTTGGTGTGCTTGTTCAGGTTTGACCTGTTGGAGTAAGCCTTTGAACATACGGGGCACACGTTAGATTTGTCACCTACAAATTACAAGGTATTACAGTAATTTCAGCTAACAGTTGTGGTTACAGGAAATATCTATACAGGCCCGTTCCTGCGGTATCTGGGGCCTGCACGTAGGCGCCAGATACCGCAGGAAGCATTCTTTGGTGGCCCCTTTTTATATTTAAATCAATTCTATATTTTAATCTTAATCTCAAAAATTTAAAGAATTTAAATTCTGCGACAAACGAGCAATATGTAATTGAAAATGTAAAAAAACTATTCTAATTAAAGTATAAAAACATTTATTAAATAAATAAAACAAACAAAACCACAAAAATATTTAGTAACAAAAATAGTACAACTGACCCATTTTATATGAAATACATTAAAACAATAAAATAAAAATCGGAAATAATATACATGTACTGATTTCTTTCGAAAATCGACAACTATGAAACTATAGTCCCTTCCCCGATACAAACGGCACATTGTGAGACAGGAAATTGTAGAGACAAACAAGCCCTATAACATAGGATACAACATTTTAATGAACAGTGCTTTCCATAAAATCAATAAAACGAAAAATATACGAAATAATATACATGTACTGATTTCTTTCGAAAATAGACAACAATGAAACTATGATCCCTTCCCCGACACAAACGGTACATTGTGAGACAGGAAATTGTAGAGAGGAACAATCCCTATAATATAGGATACAATATTTTAATAAACAGTGCTTTCCATAAAATCAATAAATTGAAAAATATACGATATAATATACATGTACTGATTTCTTTCGAAAATCGACAACTATGAAACTATGATCCCTTCCCCGATACAAACGGTACATTGTGAGACAGGAAATTGTAGAGAGAAACAAGCCCTATAACCTAGGATACAACATTTTAATGAACGGTTCTTTCCATAAAATCAATAAAATGAAAAATATACGAAATAATATACATGTAATGATATCTTTCGAAAATAGACAACTATGAAACTATGATCCCTTCCCTGACACAAACGGTACATTGTGAGACAGGAAATTGTAGAGAGAAACAAGCCCTATAACATACAACATTTTAATGAACAGTGCTTTCCATAAAATGAATAAAATGAAAAATAAATATCAATACCTGTCATCACTGACATAAATTAAACATGTTGACTAAACATTATTTATGAAATGATGAAGGGTTGGCCCAGAAACCGGTTGTGGGAGTGGAGCTTGACCCCCCCCCCCCCTTACGACAAGCAAAACAATTTTCTTTTTACTTTTTATTTTTCCTCTACTTTCGATTTTTCGAAATTAGAAAAAATACACAGCTAAAGCCAAGAAAATATTATTTATTAACATTATTTATTAGACTGAAATCATAAATTTGAAATGATTTTTTGTCAAAAGTTTAACAGAAACTGTTTTATGATAATTTTTTTGATAATTTTTTTGAAGAAAAATTTATGATTAATTTAAAAAAATAAAAAGTTCCCAAATTTATAATTTCAGTCAAATAACTATCTACTCAACATGTTTATTTTTTTGTAAATAATGACACGTATTGACTACTTCCATTCTAAATATCTTCAGAACGGTTGCTCGTAGCGATTTTTACCAAGAGATATTTTTTACGTAGAAAATCACTGGAATGTTTTTTCACTCAGTAGTTTTATACAGGTACGGACAAAAAGTTATTACTCTTCGAAACAGTTAAAGCACATGTAGGTGGCGCCCCCTACAAATAGGAGTCATATTGACATCAAAATCAAATTTCTCATGTCAAAAAACTTCCAGACACCAATTTTCCCTTATAATATCACAAGAGCTTAAATTATTTTCGGAAATTTTTTTGAGGGCACGAATATTTTGAAAATTATCCCGAGTCGAAGACGAGGGATAATTTTCCTAAAATATTCGTGCCCGAAAGAAAATTTCCAGGAATAATTTAAGCTTGCGTGGTATTCGGTAAGAAAATTTCACACCTAAATTTGAAACAAAAAATATTAATCCAACATGACATTTTAAAATAATTTCAATTTGTTAAGTTGGCCAAGGTATTGATGTTTTTGACATATTATGTGTTTTGTCATTTTTGTTTGCAAGTCTGTCATTAAGCTATTACTAGTTTTAAAACGTCTGTACGTAGAGTAAGAAGTGTATAGCGAAATGTCGCGATTTGGAAAAGTAAACCAACAAGTCATTAAAGAAGAAATTGAAAATATAAAACGAGATAACAACCGAAAAATACCAGCTTTAGTTAAATAAAGGCGGCAGAACTATATTTTTTAGAACATGGCAATTTCGAAGAAATTCATATGTAGGTATATCTAACATATTTCCTTAAATAAAAAATATTACCAACTTTAGTTACATCAAATGCTAAAACTCAAATGGGTAATATTTCAATATATAGACATTGTAGTTCATTCACATTATGATTGTAGATCTTATGTTTACCTTTTCAATTGTCAAAAAATTTCCACTAAAGTTTCGTGGCGCCTCGAAAAAATTTCCGGAAATTTTTTCAGTTGCCATGGTAACTAGTCAACATTAAAGCATGTTATTGGTTGAAAAGTAGAGGTGTGAAATTTTCATCCAAATATTGACGTTACTTCAGAAATTATTTGGAAAAAATCAAAATAAAAATGAAAGATCTACACCCTGTATCTCCGAAACTAAGCATTTTAGGACATAAATTTATACGAACTTTTTTACTTATTTTGCACAATATGCTACCGAAGTTTCCGGGATACAGTTCGGACCACCCTGTATATTACTAAAAGTATTTAACCTGTTTATTCCTGTAACCACTAAGTCATGTTCATCCACCGTTCATATACAATAATATTACCTGACTGATCGCATCCTGTCTGTTCTTTTTTTGGTGGTCGCAGGTGAACCATGGTTTGGTGGATTTTCATAGCATATTTCTGTTTGAATTCTTTGAAGCATATCGGACAAATAAACCGTTGTGCATCACCACATTCGAATTTTATGTGTCTTAGCAAAGTGTGCCTGTAGGAGTACGTCTTTAGGCAGTTAGGGCAAGTATGTGAAGGTACAGCTAAAAAAATACTAAGCTAGTATCACTATATTTTTGGAAAAGAAGAGTACAAAATTCGATTTTTTTCGATAAAAAAATAATGCAATTATGTAGGTTTATATAAAACATATATTTTAAATAAATATTACATTAATAATACTTCCTCTAACAATACTCTAGTACGTAAAGTACAGAATAGTTCACTTTTTGGCAGCAAGACTTTAACAGTGGTTAATTTGAGATTTTAAAATACAGGGTTGAAAAAAACTTCTTTTTTTTTATTAAATATCTCAATAGTTTCAAGTTCTATCAAGAGTCTCTTTTTTTTCGACAATATCAACACCCTGTATTTTTAAAATCAACCACTTCTGACACTCTAACTTGACATTTAACATAAGCTTTTTATGACTGTTAAAAATGTCCTGCTTTTGAGAACTAGATCGCCTTGTAATATGAAAACAATACATATGTTAAGTACATTATATTTTGAGATTTTTTGAAAATTTTGAAAATACATTCATGACTACAAAGAATACATGTATTTAGTCACTGCGTCAGATATTTTGATGATGTCCACGCCATCTTTTATTTAATTTTCCTATTGATTAAATTCCCTTATACAGGGTCATTGTTTTATAAGTTAAAACAAAAAGCTAAATACAAAAGTTACAGGATTTTTAAATATCTATTAGCGAGTAATAAATTTAAATAGATAGGGTCTGTCATAAAGTATGTTCTAATAATAATGTTCTAAATTACAAACTAATAGATTAGGTATCGTTACATCAAATATTAAATTCTATTCGGTCTAATGCTGTCGGTGAAGATGATTTATCAATTAAAGCACTAAAGCTGTGCATGCCTTACTGTGGTAAAGCGGTAATAAATATAATTAATACTTCTATTTTAGACAATGTCTATCCCGAAATATCGAAAAAAGCTATTATAACACCTCTCTGTAAAATTTCCAAACCTTTAAATAACAACGATCTAAGACCCGTGAGTATTTTGCCAGCAATTTCTAAAATTATAGAAAAACATCTACATAATCAAATTGTTTCATTTGTAGATTCAAATAAACTAATACCTGAATGCCAATCTGGTTTTCGTAAGAACTACAGCACTACCACTTGTTTACTAAAGCTGGTTAATGATATTAGAACAAATCAAGAAAATAAAAATATGACGTGTCTTAGCTTACTAGACTTTAGTAAAGCATTTGATACTCTAGACCATTCATTGCTCCTAGCAAAATTACAGTATTTTGGATTTTCAGACGGCTCTTTAGAATTGATAAAAAACCTTTTAAAAGATAGATCACATGTGTTGTCATGAAACGGGGAAGTTTAAAACAAAAATCTAGTTATATTCCTATGATTTCTGGGGTTCCTCAGGGATCTATTCTGGGGCCATTTTTATTTTCGTTATATGTAGCTGATATGGATAAGGAATTACAGTTTTCTAAATTGCAGCAATATGCAGATGATTCTTAAATTTATTGCAAAATAGATACTAATAATTTGGCACAATTTCAGTTAAATTTTAACGACGATCTTAATAAAATTAATAAATATGCTCTGGATCATAATTTGAAATTAAATGCCGGTAAATCTTGTGTTATAGTATTTGGTAGTGATATAAACAAAATTACAAATACGGCTGATAACATGAATATCCATATAGATAATGTAGCGATACCCATTGTTACAGAGACTAAAAATCTTGGAGTCTATTTTCATGCGAAGCTTTCTTTTCAGGCACATATAACTACTAAATTAAAGGCTGCTTATATAGGGTTGAAGAATTGTTCGTCTCTTAAGAAATATATACCATCAAAGACTAAGTATCAATTATGTGACACACTTATTTTATCTTTATTTGATTATGGCGATGTTGTTTATGGTACATCCATAAACGCTAGATTCTCTAGAAAAATCCAAATACTTCAAAGCTCGTGTCTACGGTTTTCTTTTAACATTCCTTTTAGAGATCATATAACGCCACATCTTAAAAATTTATCTATTTTATCCATGACTAACAGACGACAATTTCATTTAATGACATTCATTTATCGAATTTTAACTACAGAGCAGCCTCCCTATTTGTTCTCATTGTTTCACTACGTTGACCATGACCATTCGACTAGACAAGTGCATTATTTTAAAATTCCTCAACACCGAACAGCTAACTTCTAAAAATCTTTCAGTTTCATAGCGCCACATTTGTGGAATAATATTTCTAATAACTTTAAATCCTTTACAGATTATAAAAAACAAATTAAAAATCATTTACTAAATTCGTAAATATTATAATTTCTTCAACTGATTTGTGAGATCTTGTTCTTCTGATATGCCCGTCATTGGTTGCTGTTCCGGTTTTTACACTGTTTCATTATGCCTCTCTGCTTATCTCCGCTCATCCCTGATAAAATTATATTTTCACTTTTTTTTATATAATTTTAATTTTTTTAATTCTGTTTATTTTTGTATTTTAATTTATTTCTATTTTGTATTTGGGGTCGCACCATTCTGGCACTTTGTGCCATTGTATCGGTTTTTTAATCGCGGTGCGATCCCTTTAGACACACATTTATTAATACTAATATTATTCTGTAAAACTTAATGGGGTCTAATAAAGAAATTTGAATGTGAATTTGAATTTGAATAAAGTCGTGGCACTTTTTTAAATAGAACCCCTGTATATTATTACATATTTCATTCTTCCTTCAATTTGAAGCAAATATCGAAATGTACCTCAAACCAACCGTTTCCGAGTTATTGACTTTTGAAAATACCACTTAAAAAATTTGATTTAATTAATTTCGATGTGTTTGGTTTCATTTAACGATACCATTCTGCGGAAACTATGATACTTAATAATATTTGACATTAGTTTTCAAGTTAGTATTATTAGATGTATAAAATGAGATTACTTATATCAAGATATTGCCTAAAATTGAAGGAAGAATTGAAATATGCAATAATATACAAGGGGTTTTATTTAAAAAATAAAGTTTGATGTGCCACAACTTTATGACCATTGCCTGGAAACTTATATGGTGAAATTTTGATAAAATAATTTAGTACATACTAAAAACACGGTATGTCGCTAGTGGTAGGAAAATAATTTTTAGAGGTTACTAGTTTATTTGGTTGCCTGTGATATGCATATACAGGGTGTTTCCTAATTAATCTAAAAAATAAAAAATCGTTATAAAACGAATTAAGGCGGGCTCTTAATAAGTATATTTATTTTTTTCTGTTTGATGCACAAGAAGAACTCAAAAGATCAATTTTGTTAAAGAAGGATGGCCAGTCAAGAAAAAAATATATTTTCTTTAAAAAAGCAGTGGTGTACCATTTATGTTGAGAAAAAAAATTAATTATTTTAGGGGCGCTTTGACCAAAAATTTTACTATTGAGTTTCATATCTATCTTAATAGTAGATTATTTTTTTTTAATTTTTAACACCCTGTAGATCAGAAAGGAAGTACTTTAGGCTCAATGGTTATATAAAAATTGTTTTAAAAACACATGAGGAATCACACCATAATTTTTTTAGACTAATTCGAAAACACCCTGTATATTGTTAACTTGACAATGACTGTTGATAAATCAAAAAATACCTTTTCAGTGAAAAAAGCCTGATTTTCGCAGGAAAAATTTTGATTTTTATTGAATTTGGGCCTGCGTCTGCAAATACTGGTTTGTTTCTTAATTTTCTATTTATCTAAATTTTAAATATCATAGCCAGAAAGAGTTTTATTATTTATTAACTGTAAAAATGGTGTCTTCTTGTTGTGTTGCATCTTGCAAAGAAACTAACAAAACTGCAAAAATGCACGTGTTTCGAAAAGACGATAAGGTATGTATCTTAAGGTGCGTATTCATTATCCGCACGAACGAACGAACGAACGAACGAACGAACGAATGTTCGCTAGTGGTATGGACGGGGACCGCACGAGAAGGCCGGAAGCATTTGTTGGCGAACGCCTTTGATGTACCGACTTGAAACGGATGGTCGAGCGAACGAACGAACGAATGTTCGCTAGTGGTATGGACGGGGACCGTACGATAGAACCGCACGAGAAGACCGGAGGCATTTGTTGGCGAACGCCTTTGATGTACCGACTCGAAACGGATGGTCGAACGAACGAACGAACGAACGAACGGCCGCATGCGTTCGGTCCCCGTCTAAATATACCGCACTTTCATTCGTTCGTTCGTTCTTTCGTTCGTTCGGACAATGAATACGCACCTATAAAAGAAAAATATATGGTATGTATTCGTTGTTTGATTATTTTTTGCTGATACTGTAATTTTGCTAATAATCGACCGTTTCCATACTATAGCGACCCTGTATAATAGCGGCCCTGTGTAAGCGATATCAATTAAATTTTTAGTTGCATTTTGATGATGTAAATCACAACTGTTTGTAGATTTATAATTAATATATTTTTGTTTACTAAAATATTTTGATTAAAAGAAAATATGTAAAAGTGGGCAACACTGTGCAACACTGGTCAAGCTTAGTCACGTGACTAAAAGTTTATTTGCTATGACCTATTACTTATGGATCATAATAATAATCTTCATACATTTCCTTTATGTTCCTATTTGATTGTTCATCCAGTTCAAGTTGTGTGAGGTGAACGTTGACTCGATGGTCCTTCAAAGAACTTATAGTGGTGAAAATTTCACCACATTCCAGACACCTAAACTCTTTCAAGTAGCGGCATTCGTGCTTGAGGTGTCTGCGCAAATTGCCCACATAGGAATACGTTTTTGAGCAACGTTTGCATGAGTACATACCTCCAACTAAAACAGAGCAAAAATGCTATTTACTTAGGTGAAAAAGAACTTAAATTTCTGCAAATTTCGATGAATATAACCACTGGGACAAAAAACTTCAAATAATCAAAATATTTGTTTTCAATTTTCAAGTAGTTTGTACAGGGTGTCCTATTTTAGTTAAAATCATACAGTATCTCCGTTATTCGTAACGATAGGAGGATGCGGTTTGCACAAACCTGTCCCACTTTATTGCCAAACGGAAGATTTCTCCTTTTGGAAGGAGGGTCTTTTTGAAAATTTTGTAATTTGGGACAGCCCCCGTATCTTCATTATCTGAAAGGTATCAAGAAGGTGAAAACCGATTTTTGTAGAACTTTCTACGTAGAATACAGTGTAATCTATTTTTCTAATAAAAAAAATATTTTTGTAAATAAGAACTACACTTCTTGTGTTTTTTCAAATGGAACAACCTGTATATATACATACTCAATATTTATTTTCACAATTTACTGCAATATTTAAAAGGTATCATTTTCTTATTAATAGGCCGCGATAGATAACAAAAAAATCAAAATGGTTTTTACTAAAAAGTTATTCTAGTCTAGCCTCAAATAAAATGTTATTTGAGACTAAAATATTTTACTTTTAAACTATTACCACTGAATCTCTGAATATGTTTTTCTTCTTTTTTTATGACGGGATTTATTATAACGGGATGGGTTTGCAAATATCTAAAAGCTTGCCTGATAGCATTTTCCAAGTCTTCAACATTGTCGTAGTTGCCACGATATATTTCATATATCCATAAATACAAAAATCGAGAACGGACAAATCAGGAGATCAGGGGGGCTATCGTATGGGTTCATTGGTACCAATTTATTGATTTGGGAAATAGCCATTTAACAAAATTCTAATATTTTCAAAGTTATGAAGGGGAAACCCATCTTGCTGAAAGTATATTTCACGTAAATTATCCAAAGGAAATATCTAAAAGTTCCGGTACGATTGCTTCCAAAATTTAAAAATAGCTGTAAAGAGTTAAGTTTCTATGATATAATAAAGAATTTATTAGTGGCTCCCAAAATATAACAAGAGACATATAGCAGTTTACTTTTAATAATTCTTTAGCTTCTTTTATTATCATACTAATAAAAATGATTTTTTAATGAAAACTTTTAACTATTGCAGTAAATAGTAAAAATAAATATAGAATAAAATTATATAAGAGTTTCTTGCCTTGAACTGCTAATATAGAAATTAATTCCACGCTGTGTTCGACATAATGTGGATCAACCTGCTCTCACTACCGGTTTCGGGGCCCTACCCCATCATCAGATGAGCTTGGGTCGTTTCCACAGAAACTCTTATAGAATTTTATTATATACCTAAAAACTGCAAGAAATTTATTTTCTATTATATAATTTGGGCTAGCCGAAAAAAGCCTTTAACTACTATCGATAGTTGTGCCTCAGTGGTACGAAAGTACTACCATTGCAGGCCGCTATCTCGCGATGCGGGACTTAATATCTTACCGCTACTTTACGACAAGTCGTATTTATATACTCTGCGCTGTGCTCGACATATTGTGGAAACGACCCAAGCTCACCTGATGATGGGGTAGGGCCCCGAAACCGGTAGTGACAGCAGGTTGATCCACATTATGTCGAACACAGCGTGGAATTAATTTCTATATTAGCAGTTCAAGGCAAGAAACTCTTATATAATTTTATTATATACCTAAAAACTGCAAGAAATTTATTTTCCATTAAATAAATATAGAGTGATATATATTTTTGAGAAGCGTATGGCAAGCCAGGTCATATAATTCATAAATATACAGGGTGTTCCATTTAAGAAAACATAACTTTAGTTTATGTCTTTAAAAATATACTTTTCGTAGAATAGCATACTACACCACTGTATTCTACGTAAAAAGTTCTACAATAAACAGTTTTCATCTTCTCGATACCTTTCACAATAACAGAGATACGGGGGTGTCCCAAATTGCAAAATTTTTTAAAAGACCCTGTAGCTCAGAAACAAAGAGGACTATAAAATTTTGTTTACAGCATCTTTCGTTTGACAAAAAAGTAGGATGGGTTTGTGCAAACCGCACCCTTCGATCTTCACTAATAACGGAGATACCGTATGGTTTTAACCAAAATGGGACACTCTGTACAGTGTGTCCCCTATACAGCGTGTTTTATGTAGTTTTCTGTAGTGATGTGAAAACCACATCTTTGTATCTGTACACATAAGCGAGATACCTCGTAAAATACACGAAAATGGGACACCCTGTACTACAGAAAAGGAGATATTTTAGTACTAAAGAGTTTCAGTGGTAACATTCCTAAAAGTTAAACACTGAATCATTATGTTCTATAGTACCTTTTACAATTTCGTGCCAATTTTCTATGTGACTCGCTCCATTTGACGAGTACTTTTTCTTTTGTCCGCTCGGAGACGTCTTGTGAATAGAAACCTGATGTTTGAACAGAGTTCCTCTCTGTGAAAAACTTTTATTGCACTGAGGACATTGGAACTGTCTCTTACAACTGCACTCGTATTTCGTGTGTCTATCCAAACTACGTTTGTGAGAGTACGTTTTTAAACAATTGGGACACACGTGTACAGTACCGTCTGAAAAAAATCGATATATGTAGTTAAATTTATTTATTTTCATTTAGCGTATGACCATTTTAAGACACAAAGTACGTGTATGACAAAAAGAAACAAGAATACAAACATTTAACAAATGTATACAGGGGGTACAGAAACTTCGGCAGTATATTCTGCAGATAAAAATAAGTAAAAAAGTTCGTATAAATGTATGCCCTAAAAAGCTTTGTTTCGAAGATACGGGATGTAGAAGTTTCATTTTTATTTCGATTTTTTCCAAATAATTCCTGAAGTAGCGTCAACATTTGGATGAAAATTAGTGTCTGGGAGTTTGTTGACATGAGAAACTTGATTTTGATGTCAATATGACTCCTATTTGTAGGGGGCGCCACCTACGTGTGTTTTACTTGTTTTGAAAAGTAATAACTTTTCGTCCATACCTGTATAAAACTACTGAGTGAAAAAAATATACATTTCCGTGATTTTTTACGCAAAAAATGTCTCTTTGTAAAAATCGCTACGAGCAACCGTTCTTAAGATATTTTAAATGGAAATAGTCAATACATGTCAATATTGACAAAAAAATAAACACGTTGAGTAGATATACTCTGTTTTTTTTTCTCAGGTAAGATTTAGACAGACGATGACAGAAGAAAAGCAGATTACGTCCCATATTACCAATCTATTTATTTCCCTAAAAAAATTCTAATATTTTTTAAGTTAACTATGGATGGGTTTAAATATAAATCCGTCATACGTCATCTCTTGTTGTTTTTAACCAGTTTTATTGGTTTACTTCAAAAATGACACATGATATTTCAATTTTATTGGTTTGACGGAACGATAACCGACAAACGGACGCCGATGTGTATGAACTCGCCTTTAGATTTCTGAGGCTTGTCAAAGTCTTGCCAAATTATAGGTTATAATTTTGCGCCAACCTATGTCAAATATCTGCGTTTTGGAAGATGATGCATTTTGATTCGTGTTATTACGTGTGTTTTGTGTCTTTTGAAGTCAAGTGGAGGAAAAATCGAGGAACAATTAACTGTAGACCCAGAGCACAGTTTATAGTTAATACTCGCTGCCCAGGCAGAAAGTCTTATACACCAATAAAGTTACCATCAATAAAGTTCGTATACCATCTCGTCGTAGATAAGTGCATCTCGAACATAGGACCATACTAAACACATACTAAAAACTGGAGTAGCTGTAAAATATCGACATCACACGATAGGTAAATAATGGATTTTAGTACTGCAGAAAAATAATGTCAAAAGGTACTGGTTTAAAAAAATTAAGATTAAAGTTAATTAATCAACCTTTAAGGTATAAAATTTGGTAAGTGTTATTATTAATAAAATAGTTCGTTTTATTTATGTTGTTTTATTAATTCCTGTGGAATATTACAAATTTGTATTTGTACACAAGTTATATTGATAAATATAAATAAAAATATTTTTTTCAAATAAAATAACTCGATTGCATTTTTTCAGTTTTATACAGTTTTTTTTCGCAATATTTTGAAGTAATCACTTATCAGTCAAATTTTAAATATATTAATTTCCCTCTATGATTTCCAGTTGTACCAACTTATTTCTTTGTAAAATAAAATAAACTACTTTGAAATTAAAATGACAGACACATCTATCAGTGTCAGCGATCTTGTCGTTGGACAGACCGTTATTTGACTGAAATAAGAAATTTAAGAAATTTTCATTTTTTTTTAATTAATCGTACATTTTTCTTCGAAAAAATGATGATAAAACAGTTTCTGTTAAACTTTTGACACAAAAACATTTCAAATTTATGATTTCAGTCTAATAGCTACTTAGTCAAAATGTTTATTTTATGTCAATGATGACAGGTATTGATAGTTTATATTCCAAATATCTTGAGAACCATTACTCGTAGCGATTTTTATCAAGAGATCTTTTTTACGTAAAAAAACTTTGTAAATGTATATTTTTTAACTCAGTAGTTTTATACAGGTACGGACAAGTTATTACTCTTCAAACCAGTTTAAAAATATGTAGTTGGCGCCCTCTACAAGTAGGAGTCATATGGACATCAAAATCAAATTTCTCATGTCAAAAAACTCCCAGACACCAATTTTCATCAAAATATTGACGTTACTTCAGAAATTATTTGGAAAAAATCGAAATAAAAATATTAGCTATTAGGACGTACATTTATACGAACTTTTTTACTTATTTTTATCTGCAGAATATGCTGCCGAAGTTTCCGGAATACACTTCGGACCACCCTGTATAGTCTATTGATTCTGAGTCGCCAATAGGAAATCTTTTGGTGTCGATAAGCTGTTTCAGGGCACTCCTCCACGATATATTTGACAAATCGCAAAAATATCGTTTCAAATGCATCCTAAATTAGTTAAAAACAGCTTGCTAAAACTAAACCTGTTCAAATTTGGCACGTGTTTTCAGCATACCCAAACTTTTAAAAAAACCTATTTACCACTTCGCTGTAAAATCAATAAGGGAGCCAATATTTGGACTAGTGATGGGCATTACGATTCCTTTTAGTGAATCGAATCACACGATTCAATTTCTCATATTGAATCGACTCCTACGATTCGTTCATTTGAACGAATCACATGCACAATTTACGTTTCATAAAAACATAAATCGTAACTGGCACTACCGGTGATAATTTGGTCGGACAATTACTTAAGGGACCAGAAAAAGAAATATATAGTTCTTTCATTTATTTTATGACATTTTATGGCACTGGCGTAATTGGATTGATTTTTTTACAAATAATATAAAATTATCAATCCAATTCATATATTATACTACAGTAAAACTTCCCATTTCGGCCACTTCTAAAAAGCGGTCACTTCTGTTAGCGGTCAATTTTCAGTTGTTTGAATTAATCTTAGGGGAATTCCTATATTAAAATATTTCTCAATAACGTTAATTCCGAAAGCGGTCACCGGCCGCTTCAAAGGTACATTTTAGGGAAAAACCCATTAAATTTATTGCCCCAATACCGGCCAAAAACCGAACCCTTCGAACCTTTTTTTTTGTCTAACAAGAGCTGTTTCAGGACACTTTAGGAAAGTCCAAGCAATAAACATTTATAATTTGTTTGAGAAATAGGTACAGAGAGTGACAAATACAATACAAATTCGTCAGTAGTTTGCTGAAATTTTTGGGAGATATAGAATCAGTTTAGTTTCTTACTCTGAAAGAACAGCAACCATGTCTTTGAAACGTAAACGTTTGTCTATTAAAGAGAAATTAAATATTGTCGCGGAAAGTGAAAAATATAACAGCAGTGCTCGAAAGTTGGCGGAAAAGTTTGGTGTTGGAAGAACGCAAGTGAACGACATTTTAAAAAACAAAGTGGAATTAAAAAAAATGTTTGAAGAAGAAGGATGCAATGCAGATAAAAAACGAAAGTTTCCTAAAACAGAAGGATTTGCAATCGATCAACTAGTTTACGAATGGTTTTGTAAGGCAAGGAACAAAAACATACCCATATCGGGAACCTTAATTCGGGAAAAAGCTCTTGAGGTATCTACATCCTTGAAACTTAGTGAATTTAAGGCTTCAACTGGCTGGTTAAATAAGTTTTGCAAGAGACATAATATTAACTTCAAAACAATTTGTGGTGAGTCTGCAGATGTGGATGAAGTGACTGTTGAAGACTGGAAAACAAAATTAACAGCAATCATTAAGGAATACGACACTAAAGACATTTTTAATGCAGACGAAACAGGGCTTTATTATATGGCAATGCCAAACAAAACCTTTGCTTTAAAGAATGATAAATGTGCTGGCAAAAAATCAGCTAAACAACGAGTGACACTGCTTTTCTGTTGCAGCATGCATGGTGAGAAGGAAAATCCGCTAGTTATAGGTAAGAGCAAAAACCCGAGATGTTTTAAAGGAGCGCATGTAGATAAATTGCCGATAGAATGGGTATCCAACAAAAAAGCTTGGATGACGACAGATATAATGACATCTTGGCTCAAAACCTTTGACACCAAAATGAAACGGCAGGGTAGAAAAGTTCTTTTATTTTTGGATAATGCCACGTCTCACCCAAAAATAGAACTTGAAAATGTTCGTATAATTTTTTTTCCTCCAAATACGACATCTCATTGCCAGCCGTTGGACCAAGGAATTATTCAAAATTTTAAATTAAAATATCGTCAATTTTTTATTAAAAGACTTTTGACTTTTACTAATACCGAAGAAACGATGGAAAAGGCTAAAGAGAGCATAAATTTGGCAAGTACTATGGTGTGGATAAGTACAGCATGGAAAAATGTTACATCGAACACTATAAAAAAATGTTTCCAAAAAGCGGGATTTGCAACCGTCAAAGGGGACGATGCATTTGACGAAGAGGACGACATTCCTTTAAGTCAGTTATCTTCAATTTTAAAAAACATGCCAGGAAGTCCAGATCTTAAAGAATATCTGACAGTCGATTCAGATGTCCCTACGGAAAATCCTAGTTTAGAGATGCAGGGAATAATCCAGGAATTTACAAACAACAAGGACAGACAGGACTCCACTCAAGCCGAAGAGGAAGAAGATGAAGGCCAAGACATTCTGTGTTCATCTATAAATAATATGAGTGAAGTATGTGAAAAATTAAGAGACATTCAGAATTTTTTGGTGATTCAAAACAAAGACGAACTAGCGGTTGATATTGCCCATACTTTGATGAAATTTGAAAGTGAAATTACAAAAATCAAAATTAAAAATTTAAAGCAGACTACCATTAATCAGTTTTTCACCATATAAATAAGGTTATCATTTTGTAACTTTTTAAAGTCAATTGTACATATGTATATAAGAATACCTATGTGTAAAATACATATGTATACATTGTAAGTTTTTTTCAAAAATTCTTATGTAATAAAGTTTTTTGTAACAACTGAATTATTTTTTTGTGCCAAAAATCTAAAACTGAAGATCATTTATTAACACTTATTGTGTGTTTGTACTACATGCTCGTACTTAATTGTAATTACTTTGCACGTTTCCAAAATAAAGGCATTTTACATTGGTATCTGTATTTTATTGTTCCCAATAGTGGCCACTTCCCTTAACGGCCACATTCCTTTGAAAATTTTTGTGGCCGCTATATGGAAGTTTTACTGTATTTATTAAAAACTTCTAAATACCAATTTAATAATTTTAAAGCATATTTTAAAACCGATTTAATAATCATATAATAAATTGTGTATAATACTGCATGATAAAAAAAATGGCGTCCAGTTAACTTGGAAATGAACATCGATGACATTCCCCATAAAATTTTACATATATAAAATGACAGCGATTTTCATTTCATAGCTATCGCCGACGTCGCTTTTTTTTATCACATTGAACAGAAGCCATATTTATTTGCAGTTGCATAAAAACACGGTTTCGTTTTTTAATCCGACATTTAATGGTTTATAGTCGGTAAATATTATTTTAACAAAAATATTAACGTTAAAATTAAATGCTTTATACAGATACTCCCGCACTAAGCACAGTATAAGTAAGTTTTTTCCTGTAAATAGCTTTCTTATCGTTTGCATTTTATGCCCATTATCTTTGTTTAGGGCTTTCGTTCAAGTCTAAATATTGGTGCCAGACTCTCTCTATGCCTATATCACCGCCGTAGAAACGAACTAGTCGCATTGTGATCCGATTCAATTCTTACGACTCCACGATTCAATTGAATGAACCGTATTGTAAGCAATATATCAATTCTCACGACTCTTTGAACGAACCAGCCGTAGAAACGAACGATCGCATTGTAGTCCGATTCAATTCTCACGACTCTTTTTTACGGCTCATCGTTCATATATATATTGTTCATATATACCTATTTTCTTTCTTCTTTTTATTAACGACATTGCTAACATAAAAATCAGTGGCAAAATATGTCTTTTTGCGGACGACACTAGATTCACTTGGAGCAACAAGGACGTCACGGCACTTCATAGGATTATATCAAATGACTTAATCATCATTAAATCTTGGTGCGATTCGAACCTCCTGAGTCTCAACATTTCTAAAACTAAAGCTTTGTCGTATAAAAACTCGCTGCAGCCTTTTGTACTTAACAACACCACCATTGACGTCGTAAAATCTGTAAAATTCTTAGGGCTTGTTGTAGACAATTCTCTGAAATGGGACATGTATATCGAAGCTTTATCGAAAAAAATTGAGCTCTGCCTGTTTTGCATTAAGATCTGTTTCTAAGGAGCTTAACTTGTCAGTGGTTAGAACTGTTTATTATGCAGTTTTTGAGTCGCACCTCAGGTATGCCCTTCCATTCTGGGGTACGTGTTGTGCGACTCAATTTGACCGCATTTTTAAGCTCCAGAAGAGAGCTGTTCAATATTCACTGGGACTAAACAGCAGAACTCATTGCCAGGACTTTTTTAAAAAATTAAAAATATTAACTCTTCCTTCCTTATTTATATTTGAATCCGTTTGCCTAATACGTAAGCATGTATCAGCTTCTTAAGAAAGGCCATCTCACACTTATCCACTCAGGAACGCGGAGCAAGATTTTTATCTACCTACCCCACGCTCAGAGTTAGTTAAAAGTTCAATATTATACATCTCGAAAAAAATGCACAATCACCTGCCATTTGAAATCAAATCCATAACATCATTTTCTTCATTTCGCAAAGCATTGAACTCTTATTTACTAGACAAGGCTTTCTACGCCGTAAATGAATTATATTTTGATAATCGAATTTGATCTTGTAAACATTGGTCTAATGTTTGCTATTGCTATATTTACCAACGACACCGAAATAAATTTATTTAGAGGTCATTGATATTTACTACAAACTAACTAAATATTTTTGAATATTATTTTTATTTTTTTTATTCTTTGACATTATAAACATTTATAAATGACAATAAGACAATATTATTTGTATAATGTTTTGTATTATCTTTTGTTTGTTTGTTTGTGTACCTTGTTTGTTTACTTTGTTTGTTTACCTTACCATTGTCTACAAATTGTAATTTTTTTTGACACTAAAGGCATTTATTATTATTATTATTATTATCATATTTTGTTAATCCCTGTTGGCCGCGATTCAATTCAACGAACCGTATTCTAAGCAGTGTATCGAATCTCACGATGCATTTTTAATACTCGTTCATTCTTTGTCCAGCTCTAATTTGGAGAGTTCAAAGTTTGCATGGGATATTTCCAATGCTGAGGCACCACCCTGTATAATAGGTTTGGGACAAGTGAAAATAAAATATCTAGTAATAATGAAAACACACTTTAATGCTAATAAGATCAAAATCGTCTAGACATTAGGTTTTTTGGCGTTTGTTTTGAAACACCCTCTACACAAGCTTCAATGTAGCACTTCTTCTTCTTCTATTTTTATTTCATTCTCATAATCCTCATTCGATTCCTTCACATTCTTGTTCTGTTGTTCATCCTGTTTAACATAGTGAACGTTGACGCGGTGGTCCATCAAGGAAGCCCTGCTGGAAAAAATCGCGTCACAATCCGAACACTTGAACTCCTTCAAGTACGGGCAGTACTCCTTGATGTGTTTGCGCATACTGGTCGGATGGGAGTAAGTTCTTGAGCAACGTTTGCACGAGTACTTATCTCCAACTGAAAATCAATCAAACATACATTTACTTTAGAAAAAAAAGTACTTAACATTTCTGCAACTTTGTAGGATTATCACCACTGAAAACCAAATAATTTTTTACTTAAATATGATATTTCTGGTAGTGACAATTAGTGGTGACATACACATTTCAGGATTTCGGTGGTGACAATTATACAATAACTTTTATACGGAGCGATCAACAATAATTGAAATAGTTTTTTAGGCGCGATTTTTAAATTCATTGTTGCCAACCATGGATATAATCGGTGCCGGGCTGACTAACTGGAATTAAAATTTCCCACTAGGAATTCAGGTGGTAGCTCTGCTGTAAAAACTGCCAAGTTGCCACATTTATTTATTTACTTCCTGTCACTGTCATTCATTTTGACACTTTAGTTTCGTATTACCAGTTATTGGTTTAAATAAATAGTGTTTGTGATACTTTAAGCTTAAAAATGTTTACTACCAGACTTTGCAGTCGAACATTGTCCTTTTTAGAACCTCTTTTATTGCGAAGTGTACAAGATAGCTTAATAGCCGTTGCAAAAAACTCATCGCAACTTTATTAGAATATTTTGAATGGAAAAGCGGTAGTAATGGCCGTTTATGTCCCTTAAGTGCTGTTAGGAAGGTAAGTTTTGTTGATGTAAATAATAACTGTTTATATATTTATAATTAATTGTTTTTTTCCTAAAATATTTTGATTAAAAGAAAATATATAAAAGTGGGCAACGCTGTGCCGGTCAAGCTTAATCACGTGACTAAAAGTCTATTTGGTATGAACTACACACACCGGAAAAATCTAGGGATATCATTTTATTAAAGTTAAAAATAAATGTTTTGAATAAACAACTACATATTTGTAGGCGGATTCTTTCTACTTCGATTGAAGCGAAGTAGTCACACTAGTTATTTCTAAATTTGGGATATTTGCAGAAGTGTTTGTGCATTTTTTGTCAAATGTATAAAAAGCACCTAGCATCAATTGTTCGAATTTAACCTGTATTGGCTATATTTTTATGATAACCGGCCAGAATTCATTCAAATAACTCTGTTTAGTATTAAACGACATTATGGAGCGTAGACATCTTAACAGAGACGAAATACTAAGGGCCATGGGTATGCTCGAAGCTGGAATGTGCCAAATCGACGTGGCTAGAGTATTAAATACAACGCAAAGTGTAATATCGCGCGATTAAGTGCACGCTACCGTGAAAGTGGTGATGTTGCTAAAAGACACACAGGGCGACATCGCATTACTACCCCTCAGCAAGATCATTTTTTACAATTAAATGCTCGACGCCGACCGACTCTTACAGCACCAGAGCTTAGTTTAATTCTCCAGGAAACACATAATGTAACCATTAGTCCTGACACTGTTCGCAATAAATTAAGAGAGGTGAACTTAAGAAGCAGACGCCCCTGGAGAGTTCAACCCTTAACGAGAGGAAATCGAGAGGTACGATATTTGTGGGCTCAAGATCATGTTCAGTGGTCGAATGAGCAATGGGCCAATGTTCTCTTCACGGATGAGTCACGCTTTGGAATTCATCCGGATTCGAGAATGCTTAGGGTATGGAGAGAACCGGGAAATCTTATTCGATTGGATCATGTTCAGGAAGTGAACCCTTATCAAGGTTTAAGTTATGGTCTGGGGAGGAGTCCAGTTAGGCCGAATAACCGATCTCGTTTATTTTGAAAGGTTTCTAACAGGAATCACATATCGTGATTTAATTTTTGAGCCTGTCGTGTTACCATATGCCAATGATTTTGGGAGAAACTTCATTCTCATGCATGACAATGCACGGCCTCATACAGCCAGAGTGGTAAGTGAGTTTATCAATGCTCATCAATTAAACATCTTCCCCTGCCCGGCACAATCTCCTGACCCCATCGAGCACGTATGGGACGCAGTCCAAAGAAGAATTTTGAGAATGGGTATGCCTCGTGAAACTCGTAGGGATCTGGTTCGGGCCGTGAATGCAGCGTGGCAGGCTGTACCTCAAGAAGAGATCGACAACCTGATCAGGAGCATGGAGAGACGATGTAGGGCTGTAATGAACAGTAGAGGAGGCCATACCCTTTATTAAGTAAAAATGGTTTTATCTTTTTTTTTAATTCACAGTTTAGAATAAAAAAAAATGTGTGTATTTTCCTGAGTTCAATAAAAATCAAGGTAAATTTGAAAAATTCGGAAAATTTCGCATTTTTATTTCCAATACGTCCTGTAAACTATTTGTTTATTTTAACTTTATTATATCAGAAATGCAAATAATAAAATTACTGACGATGGCTGGATAAAATTGTAATATCCCTAGACTTTTCCGGTGTGTGTATATATTCTTAATACAGTTATTCAATAATTAAGTTAGAAAACTTTCAGATTAATTTAATGTATTTATTTCTAATCTCGTTTTGATCAGACTCAGATTACAATGAAAAACGAAGTTAAATATCGTCAAGAAATTAATCATATTATTTAAATTTTAGTTTGTTTTAACGCCAATAAGTGATAAATATTCGAATTTCTTAAATTCATTGCCAACCAAAGGAACAAAATCAGAATAGTCAAATATTTCAATCACTGTTAATCGCTCTGTAGTATAGTATACAGGGTGTTCCAGGCTGAGCGTGCATTAGAAGTTTCTAGAGAACCACAATACCTAGATCGGAGAGTTTTTGCACATCATTGTTTTATAACGAGATCTATCGATTAAAAATATTTTCAATATGGCGGCACTTCCGGAAATACCGGAAGTTGACAGCAAGTTTCTTATTTTAAATGGGTGCCCCCATTTTTTATTACATACTTAAATTCTCTGTAAAACTCTAGTAATATTGATGTTAACACTCTATACCTAATATTAACCGTTTTTGAGAAAAACATATTAAAAATTTTTGGACGAAAAAAACTACCTGTCAAAAAAATTTGTATAGCCTAAAAGTAAAATTTAGTGATTACCACAGCCACTGTGACATAAAGAGAAGACATGTGGCTATCTATTTCAAAAATTAAATTGTTCAAATGTCATATAATAATGGCGATAGCTGTCATGGAATTGAGCGATTAAAAAATTATCACAAATATTTTTTTTCAAATGGAAACCCACTTTTTTATTTCACTAATGAAAAGGTTTTTCAATTCGTTACTTTTTAACTATATATGTTCCCAGGGGCGCCGACTGCGTGGGTGCTCGGGTGCTCAAGCACTCACGAGAGAAAATTAGTGGGTGCGGAGCACCCACGAGCATAAGCATCAAAACCAATCAGTTTAGCAACTTTAAGCACAAATTAACTACAACAGATGCGAAAGAACACCGAATTACGCGTTCAGGTTTCTGTGACCTTCAGAAAGAGTTCATAGACAATCCGCATCAATGTATAGTTTGGGTTATTATTTGTTTGGGTGAAAATAATCTGCACCAATATGTTATCGAGGCATACAAAAAGGTCTACAGACTTCGAGACATACGAAAAATCAAGTCTATTTAGCGTGTGTCGCAATTTTCACACCTTAAAAAATTAGTTTTTTATAGCTATAGCAACTGCAGCGACTATGAAAAAAGCTGTGTGATTTTCATTCAAAATAAGGGCACCTGTAATTCATTTGAGAATGTTATAAATCGCTAAAAGAGGTTTCAAATCCCTTGGATTTCTATTAATATTAAATAAATTTTATTAAAAATTGAACTAAAATTGTTAATATCATTAAAAACAATTCAAATTCAAAAATTGTATCAGTCAAATTCCCTCATTTAAGGTGAATATTAAAGTAAATATAAATACAGCCCATTCTAAGCTCTACTTATCTTTAAGAAAAATTTAAATCATTGTTGCAATTGGGCCTTAATGCCATTTCGAATGAACAATAGTATTAATAATGTACATTATAATAATAATAAATTTTATATCATAGTGTGTATTAAAACTACCAAAACACTTTTAAATTGGTATTATATTAACAACTTTTGTTTTTTAATCCAAAAAAAAGTTACCAATTTTCTCAATCAAAATATTTGTGGTCCTGAAAAGGACCTTCGTTTTCCCATGTTCGTCAAGGTAGGTAATGGGTAAACGGTAAAAAAACAGGATAATGAAATTTAAAAAATTACAAAAATTGTTCAAAAGTGCCTCCCTCTTGCATTAAACAATAACCCAAACGATCATAAAATCCCTCCTCACATTGGATAACATATCAGGGGTGACAGTGTCAAAGGCATTAAATATTTTCTGCCTTAACTGCTCCAAGTTTTGAATTTCTTCATGGCCGTAAATTTTAGATTTTATGTACCCCCATAAAAAGAAATAATTCACCGAGAAGTCAGGTGAAATTAAACGTCAGTCTAAACAAAACTGTCATTTTTGAAAACTTGTCAAAATTAGGACACACGCTAAATGGACTTGATTTTTCTATGCCTCGAAGTCTGTGGACTTTTCTGTATAATCTCACAGTAATTTAATAGATTGCTCGTCATATTATATCAGCTCGTCGGAGATTAGGAAAAAAAAGATATTTATAGTATAAAAAATTAATTTATTTAACAAAATTTAATTAAAGATGTGACAAAATAGTTACATTTCTATTAGTTCTATCGGACTTTTTTCGACTATATAAATCTTTATTTTTTGTAAACTTTAATGCATAAAATATTTTCAATCTAATAAATAATTTAATGATATAAATAAGAGGAAATTTCTCACATAGGTGGTCAAATTCTATAGTTTTCATTATATCAAACAGCCTCTGAATGTTTTCTTCAGTGCAAAACTCATCAAAATTTAATATAAATAATTTTTCCAGCCTGTAAATAAAATTAACAAATTTTTCCATTTTCATGATCAAAGGCTTTTAAATGGGTAAATAATTTCGAGTTATCCAGAGATTCGGATTCTTTCGCAAATTTTAGACAAATATCACATTGATGTATTTGAAGACCCTTTTTAATGATGTAGTCAAACATAATTAAAGGCATTTTGAGTTGAAAACATTTCTCAGAGGCTGTTTGATATAATGAAAACTCGAGTGAAAACTATAAAATTTGACCACACATGTGAGAAATTTCCTCTTATTTACATCATTAAATGATTTATTAGATTGAAAATATTTGATGTATTAAAGTTTACAAATAAAGATTTATATAGTCGAAAAAAGTCCTATAGAACCAATAAAAAGGTAACTATTTTGTCACATTTTTAATTAAATTTTGTTAAATAAATTAATTTTTTATACTATAAATATCTTTTTTTTCCTTATAAATAAACACATTTGCATCCCATTTTAAATAAGATATAAAAATTACCAAAACTTAGAAATAACAGTTCAAAAGATCAACAAAAATCCTACAGGCGTTTTTAAAAAGAAACATATAACCACGCACTATGTCATTCCAGCAAGCGAATACGACACAGCATAGGTTTCCGGACTAAACGACTGGTGTATTTACACCACTCAATAGGCGTGTCGGGTTTGCCGAGCGGTTTCCGATGCAGTCGCTTTCTTTCGCATCTGTTATAGGTAATTTGTGCTTTAAGACACTCGCATCTCATCCAGCCCAATTCCCAATTCCAGGCGTCAATTTCAGTAGTTCTAAGGAAGTTTCCTCGTTCATTCTTAGGTAGTTAAATCAGTCCTGTTTTTCAACTGTTAAATTAGCAAGCAGATTAACATGGCAATACTTATTTCCTTTAAGTAACCGTTGTTTTTCTGCTTTTTTACTTATTGCATAAACGAATAAAATCCAAGACAGATGTGCATTTCGGGAGGCCATTTTTACTGAGAAAAAATGTGCCATAGTGAGTCCGTAACTCAGGTCATTATAGATAAAACTGTACTATAAAATTGCGTATGTGTGCGACAGGCTGTAATACAGGTTAAACTGCGCAGACTGGCCTGCACAGTCTGCCTGTGTTTAATAATAAAAATAAAAATAAATAACTGTGCGTTTGTGGCGGCTCTAAAAATGTTCTTAAATTCGTACAAACATTTTTGGGGTGGTATATTTCGATCCCAGAAACACGTCTAGAAGGTTTCTTTCGCGATTTTTTTTAAATTTGCTATTTTTCGAAAAAAAAATGGATTTTTTAAATTTTTAGTTAAAAAATATATCTTAATATTATGGCAACATATCGGGGGCATCCATTTAAAATAAGAAAGTTGCTGTCGACTTCCGGTATTTCCGGAAATGTCGCCATATTGAAAATATTTTTAATCGATAGATCACGTTGTAAAACATTAATGTGCAAAAAATCTCCCAATTAGATGTTTTAGTTCTCTAGAAACTTCTATTGCATGCTCAGCCTGGGACACCCTCTTTATAGGTATCTACCTATTATAATATTCTCTTCGTAAACCTTCTTTTTTGGAAATTTCCTCCCTAGCTTGGTAGGAAATGTTTGGTGAATGGAAACCTGATGTTTATACAGAGTTCCTCTCTGGTTGAAACTTTTATCACACTGCGGACATGGGAACTGTCTCTTAGAATTGCACTCGTATTTCTTGTGTCTATGCAAACTAGTTTTGTGAGTATACTTTTTTGGACATTTCGGACACTTGTACATATTATCTCCGCCGTCTAAAAACAATTTCAATGTAGTTAAATTTATTAAATGCAACGGTTTTGTAAAATCTAATAAAAATATATAGAGCATATAAAAAAATATAGAGTATAGAGCATATAAAAAAACTTACGTGAAGCGCAAAGGGGATTAATATGGCGGACTTAAATTCCGGTTTATCAGTACTGTTCTAATTCTATATAAAATATAATAGTGCAGGGTATAGACTTGATAATTTGTTGGTTTTGTTTTGCGTTGCTTATAAAAATGTTGTTGGTTATTAAAGTTGTTAAAAAAGTATATTTCAAATAATAGTCGTAGGTTATCGTCGATCGAAAAGAATTAATTTCGGGAGCCGACAATGCAATTTTATCGTCGTGTATAAAACAATATTTTTTTCCATAGCGAGTTACGTTTTAAAAAATATTCAGAAATTGTTATTTCAAGGAATTTATTACGAGTAGAAAAAATATTGTGCTGGGTTGGCGTTGGTTTCTATATAATTTGACAAATAACCCAACTAACACACTTATTTTATAATTGTTAACTTTCGGTACTATTCTGTTTTATAATTACTTTATTACTTCTCTTCAAACACCATTTTGTTGTATTAAAATAGCAAGTGAAATATTTTAGTTTTTAAAATGATTTTGCTTTATAAATTAGTCGTAAGAACGTTCTTAAAGCAAAAATACGGAACAGTCTTACGACAAATTTTAATTCTGTTTTATAAACGTTTATACAATGTACTTTATACGACATTTTACCTTACCGAACAAATTTGTTTTATAATAAATTTGTACCGCTGTTACTCGACACTAGGCCATTCGTTTGCGAACATATATAAATTTTTTTTATTAAAGTCACGCAAGATATTTATAAAATTATTTTATAAAAGTTTTCTTTCTGATATTATTGCCGACAACAGCATATTTTACTTAGACAATATCTTTAAAAAATGGGTATATAATTAATACAAACACTGTCACAATAAAAACCTAATGAAATAATTATAAAACAAAAAAATAATTCTGATGACACACAAGCATTTAATAATACATTTATAAAACGTATAGACATTTTTGCACGCCATTACTTTCTACTTTGATCCTGTCATAATATACTACAGCTTTATCATGTCAAAATCTCAAATTATTAAAAATAATAAAAAACATAAAAGAAGTGGTGCGTTTTACAGAAAGGTAAAAAAGTGTTACCAGAATATCCTAGCTACCGAAGTTCGTGAAACAGTTGATCTCTCTGTAAAGGAAGAAGACTCAAGTGAACAAAACGTTTTCTCTTCAATTGCTGATGAACGAAGTAGTTCCACTGAAAATGATGCTTTTATTACGAGGTTCAGAAGAGAGATCTCGAAGAAGAAATAAATAACTGGGAAATAGAGCTAGATGAATTGCGTGAGGATGAGGAACATTCTGAGGATATAGTCAATGCAGAAAAGAACACAAAGCTTATAAACAATATTAGAACGTGGGCTGTGTCTTTTAATGTACTACATGTGGCGCTAAGGGCTTTATTTAAAAATATAATATAAATGCCTTTCCTAATATGCTTCCCCAAGACCCTAGAACTTTTAAGCTTCAAATAGCATTCCGTTAAAATATCCTAAATAGAAGAATAATGAGGTTAGGTTTCTGAAACAGATATGTTGCACTAAACACAAATTAGTTCTGTTGTTGCCGCATCTACGACATATTGATATAACGGTTGCAACCGGAGCAATTAATCAACATAGATACTAACCGTTTTGTTAATGTTTTATAAGTGTTTTATATAAAACAGTTAATTTGAATATGCGTCATATAGGCGACTATTTACTCCTGGCCTTATGCGCCACCTGGAGGGACGCAGACGTATGAAAACGAAAGCAAAAACGTATTGCGAGATATCAGAGCCGGAGTTAGGTAAATTTCTTTTACCCTTGACCACTATGTATATGTAAAATAGATAAAAAGTAAGATGCAGTAAATTACATACATACACGGTGTCCCATACAAGAATGCACAGTGTGCATTGCACACTACAGGGATCTCATAAACCAGAAGATTTACAAAGATGATTAAATTAGAGAAAAGTTGCGCCTTGCTGAATCCTGCAATATGATGTTTTAAAATTCCGAAGATATTTGGGAAACACCGAATTTTCCCGATTTCAATCTTATTTTTTTCTCATTTTATTTGATGTGATTTTGTTTTATGCGACAATGCAAATTTCACATTCCCATTCCTACTTTTCCTGCTCTACAAGTTGATGTTATTAGATTTTCAATCTGACGTTTTGTTTTTATCTTAGCAACCATCAAGATTTGTTTCTTAGCAACCATTCAAAATAGACCTATCAACCCTTATATCACTGAATTCGTCTTAATGAGCTCTATCGATATTCATCAAAATATACAGGGCTTTCCATTTAAAAAATTGTAGTACCACGTGATATCATTTTTTATCTATCCGTTACTTTACGGACACAGTGTATATTATGTACAGGGTGGGTCAAATTCGACGCTTTTAAATGGAAGCACCCTTTTCTATAGGAGATAGACAAAAACTAATATGGGTGTCTGGAGCTCAATTTTTGTCAAAAACATGATGGTGAAAACTACATATCGATATCTGTTACCGTTTCGGAGTTACGGGGTGTTTTTCAAAAATATGCATTTTTAATAAATCGCTGTAACTTTTTTGCTTGGGAAAATTTTGTATTTTTATGAAAACATTTCCAAAGCACCTTTTACAGTAAATTTAATGGTTTAAGTATAATTTTTAAAATTAATAATTTAAGAATTATCAACAAAAAATTTGATTTTTTATATGGGACACCCTGTATATTTTTAATTTATTGAAAATAATTTAAAATTACCTTTGCAAAAATATAGCACACTTGATATTTTGTTATAATCCCCTTCGAAATACAGAATTTTTAAAAGTTCGCCACTTTTAACTAGTAGGCTTTGGACCCCTTATTGGTGATATGCCCTTAATGGAACTCGAAAATATATTTTTTTCGAGCAAGACGACGCACCGCCTCTGAACGCTGAAGTTATCAGCAAATTTTTGCAGCCAATTTCAAGAATAATTGGATAGCTAAACAAGATCCCAGCCGTTGGCCGTCGAGGCCGCCTGACTTAGTGCCCATGGATCTAATCCTATATATTTGCGGAAGAATAAAGGTTCCTTATTCTTCCGTATATCTATACACAAATTAAAAATACTTAGCAGTATAAGAGGGTATCTTTCACCCCCACCGAGTTAATGAATTCCGCAAGAAATTTTCAAAATCTGCTCCGTCTGTCCATAACAGAAGAGAGTCGATATGTCGAACACCTGTACCAAAATCTGATGTCTTGGTTTGCTATTTATTTTTATTGTTATTAGATATAGTTCAAATGTGTTGATGTTGGTTAAATATATTTTAAATTGTTATAAAATTCTGGCATCTGTCATAGCAAATATTATTTTCGTTTTAATTGATGCTCACAGCTAGAATTTTTTTGCATTACAGCCGTTGCCGTTCAAAGCCTACTTATTTAAAGCGGGCGAATTTTTATATACTCTATATCTCGAAGAGGAATCGAGCAAAATATCAAGTGTGTCATATTTTTGGAAAGGTAATTTTAAATTCTTTTCAATAAATTAAAAATATACAGGGTGTCCCGTATAAAAATTTTCTGTTGATAATTCTTAAATTATTAATTTTAAAAAAATTATACTTAAACCACTAAATTCTACGTAAAAAGGTGCTTTGGAAATGTTTTCATAAAAATACAAAATTTTCCATAGCAAAAAGGTTACAGCGATTTGTTAAAAATGCATATTTTTGAAAAACACCCCGTAACTCCGAAACGGTAACAGATATCGATATGTGGTTTTCACCAACATGTTTTGACAAAAATTGAGCTCCAGACACCGATATTAATTTTTGTCTATCTTCTATAGAAAAGGGTGTTTCCATTTAAAAGCGTCGAATTTGACCCACCCTGTACCTACTGTAAACAAATCACATCGAAAACTATGCGATTTTTTATTCGTACGTTAAAAGGTAAAGAAAATGCATGCATTTTTATATGTAATTATTAGCGATTTCAAAAATATATGCGAAATTTGTGGACTTTTAATTTACGAAAAACAAACATTGATATTACATCAAAAACTTACTGGCATTTAGAACAAAAATAAGTATTACCATAGGAACATAGGAATTTTTTATTTCATTTTGTGAGTACGTTATCATTATTAGTACTGCCAATATTGCAACACGAAAATTGACACATGTCAAGCATTAAAAAAAAGTTTAATGATGTTAGTGCAAAAGCCCAATAAGAAAGTTTGTGAAATATTATTTTGAAAGTGGCGGCACGCTGTATGTCATGACAGATTCCTTCATTTTGTATCTTATCAGTATCAGTAAGGCCAAGACTTCAACTCGAAATTTGACAAATGCATAGAGTTAGTGCGAATATTACATAAGCTCTTTTATCTACATGTATATAATATGGTTAGTTTTTTTCTGAAATACGCCCCTGTTTAATTAAAACATTGCTTATAATTTAAATATTTTATAAAAATTTCTTAAAGATCAAAACCATTTTATATACAAAAAAATTTTCCTCGCAGTAAAATATCAATCCTCAGATGGCATATCGAATTTCTTACCTAAGATTGGCTATTTATGGTCAGAGCTAAAAGATTGGCTATTTATGGTCAGAGCTAAATGCAATATGGCTGGTGTACATTCAGACATAACTATATATTATGTTTTTAAAATTGTGACAGAAGACGCGATATTTAGCTTTTTTGTTCTCAGAACGATGATTAAAAATAAATTATGCTCTGTGGGAACAACAAAAGCATCCTTTCATAGTGTTCGTCAAAGCAAAATCGGAACCGCTGGTATAACAAAACAACTTTTATAAAAGTGTTTTATTCTAGCTCGATAATTGTTGTATAATTGTCATAGTTTTGGTAAACTATTTAACTCTGTAACTGTTTTCAATAAAAGTGTTTTGTAATTGTTCCAAATAATATTTTATAATAATTTTGTAAATGTTTATGTAATTGTCCGGTAAAAGCTATGGAAACTATAATAAAACAAATTAAAGAACTAAATTGCTGCACAAAAGTGCGCCCCTTTTGGGTTTATAAGCATTGTATAAACGTTGTTGAAATGTTTATCGCAATACTGTTATTTTATAAAAATAGTTCGGTAAACGTTCTTACGACATTTTTAAAGTTGGGAAATAAAGCAAAGCTGTCTCTTTAGTTGTCAGTTTTGAGGCAATATTTTTTAATTGTCTTTCGTGTCGATTGCTGATTGAATTGGAGCCAGAAATGGCTCAAAACGAAATAACTAAATTAACAACAGATATTCAGGCTGAGGCGACAAACGCCATATCCAAACTACTTCCATTTAAATCCCGAATAACTTATGAGAAGGAATAAAATTTTTTTCAAAAATGGAAGCAATTAAAAAACGTGCGAGAAGAAATAAAGTTTTTAACCTATTCTCGCTGTTAAAGTATCATTTAAACTACCCTTGCGGATAAAGTACTATTTTATCTACTATTTTTGATAGATATAAGCCTTGTATATGATATAAGGTAATTTTAACAATTGCTATGGAAAAAAATATATAAGTTGTAATAATTATGTTATAATAATAAAAATGTCAGGTACGCTACTGAAACAGCTAAGTCAAACTGACTTATCCTAATTAATTATGACAAGTAGTAAATAAAAAGGAAAATACAAGAAGATATACCGGCCGCGTCTCGAAAGTGGCGCACCCCTATAACTTTTTATTTTATAAGGAACACAAAAATGGTAAAAGAAATAGGGGTTGCCATTTAAAATTTTAGGGGTAGGTGCCCTGGGGGTCAAAGGGTTGAAAGTAACACGACAACAAATGCCTCAAAAATTGTCCCCCTTGATATGTAAATTGACGTATTTCGCCAAATTTTCATACTATCATCGGTAGAGGTAATATTAAATACAGTTCGTTTTCAAATTGTCACCCTGTAGTTTCTTACCAGTGAAAAATGATTGCCTTAATTTTCTCGATTTCTCAACTCGCTATTTTACAGTTATTTTCCTTATAATATACACAGGGTGTTTCTGAATATGTGACAACGTATGTTATCATATAAAAATAATTAAAACACGATTTTTATAGTATAGTATAGTATATTATAAAAATTAGTACCTACATTATTCGTAGATATTTTAAAATATAAAAATACATAAAATGTCATGTTCTGCGACTTTCAATGAATACAAGAAAATCCTAATTAAATAAATTAAAAAATAAACGGGTCGTCAGTATATAGCACAGTGAGTAAATACACAAAATATTTACAAATACTATATTTTTCCAAAAATATAGACGATGCCTTACATTACCTACTGCTAGCTGTCCAAATTACCTTATATTCATTACTGTAAAACACCTGAATCTTTTGCTACTTCAACAGAAAATATAAAAAATGAATATATATTTTTTTATTTTTATCCTGTAAGGTAGGGTAGCGAAAAAAGCTGTTTTCCAGTAGTGAACTTTGTAAAAAAGTATACCTAAGTATACCAACATTCATTAATGTAAAAGTGTAAAAATATGGGAAAGACGATTTTTAACACACATATTTCAAAATAATCAGAAATATAAAGAAAGTAAGAATAAACTTTGAATATTGGGTGTGTATTTTCAAACACTCCGTATACAAATTTGTTTTTAATTGTGTTAACTTGACATTCCAAAAAACTATTCTATTTAACTGTTTTTTCGTAATTTTCAAAACAAAACAGATAATACATTTTTATTATTAGCCCTGTACATGCTGTCCCATTTTCGTGTGTTTTACAGGGTATCTCGTTTCTGAGTAGAGATCCAAAGATGCGGTTTTCACATCACAGAGCTACTTTTTTATGTAACTAAAAATGCTACACATAGATTTGTCCTAGCCCCATTGGTTTCTGGAATACAGGGCGAATCTGAAAATTTTGCATTTTTTGACGGTTATCTCACTATCGAAAATGTGAAAACCGAGTCCCGTAGTGTTTTTTACATAGAATTCAGTGCCGTAACTAGATTTTCGCTGGCAGCTGTCATTCTTGAAATATAACTCAAACTTCTTTTTTTTAAATGGAATACCCTGTAAGTATATTACTTTTTATTTATTTACCATATTATGAGCTTTCTAAAAATATAATATGGTAGAAAATGTGTTATTTAACTTTTTAACATATACGGAATAATTTATCCGACGTCAAATTTTGGTTTGGAGGTTGAAGTATATGTTTGAAAAAGGGTAGTTCGAAATGTCGAAAAAGTAATAAATTAAAGAAGTATTTTTTTCCGCTTAAAAAATAGTGTTTTACGTGTAACAAATAGTTTTATACGCGTAAAAAATAGTTTTTTTACGTGTAACAAATAGTTTTATACGGGTAAAATAAAAAAATAATAAATAATTTATTTCACTTTCTCAAAATTTGTATTAAAATATCAATATTTTTGATAAACACGTCCTAGGCTGTCGTTACCAGTTTTCGTCTCGCTAGCTTGTGTGTCACGGCCTTGAATTTTTACTCCCAGCGCGCGTTAAGAAATTTCATTTCAAAAAATCATAAGTTTGAGTCATATTTCGGAAACGACAGCACACAGCGAAAAACTAGTTACGCCACTGGATTCTACGTAAAAAATTCTATGGGGCTCATTTTTTATCTTTTTTTCACCGTATTTCAGAAACTAAAAGGGCTAGCACAAATTTGTGTGTAGCAAGTGTAAATTTGTATCTCTACTCAAACGAGAAACCCTGTCAAACACACACACAAATGTGACACCCTGTACTATAAAATTTACGTTTATAAAAAAATCCCTATATAAAACTATATAAAAATAATTATCTCTAGATCAAATTCATCCAGTTTTCATGGAGAGACATTCCATTGACCATCATGATCAACGATTCTCAAAAATTTTGAAGGCTTATGGTTGTGAGTGGTGATCATGTGAGTGAGCAGGGAGCTTTTTTGCGTGTATTTCTTATCGCATATCCCGCACTTGAACGGCTTCATATTACCACATTCGTATTTCATGTGTCTGTTTAGATTGTATTTGTACGAGTAGGTTTTTCTGCATTTCGGGCAAGCATAACGAGATCCAATTAAGACAACACCTAAAAATATTCATCGTTAATATAAAGGAAATTATTAGAATTTTAATTAAAAATAAAAAAAAATAATAAAAAAAATAAAAAAGTTTTGGAGGCGCCGGGTATCGATCCCGGTACCTCTCGCATGCTAAGCGAGCGCTCTACCATCTGAGCTACGCCCCCTGTAAGTACGGTTTCGTAAAACATGTATACATTCAGAGATACACGTTACCTCGCTATATTTTAAAATAAAAACTTAAAATTAAGTTTTTATCTTTTTCTAAAATAGAATTTACATGCTTTATACTTTATACCTTATCAATATTACTAATAAATAAAAAATACATCTACTCTAAGTTTTTTTTCTGCCTAATTATTAGATTTTAATTATATTCTATTTTTTATGAATCTACCTACTACAAAATCTTATTTTTGTGTCTTCTACAGGGTGGCCCAGTGTTTTAATCCATTTTTTTTCAAAACATGTATGCAATGCTAGCATACATCATTTTAAAATTCTTTTCATGAATATACAAGGTGATAAGTAGGTATATTTTCACAAAAAAAAATTATAAGTACATAGGTACCTAGTTTTCGTGTAGTGCTGTATTTTTTTTCACTCAGTGGATCTGCAGTTAAATTGTTATTTGAAAAATACCTACTATAATATAGTAATCTATACTATCTAACTATACTGAGTGGTTTTTTTAATATGACAATTTTTGAACTATAAATTTTCTGCACACTGAAATGTTCCTCACAATCTTAAAATAGCCAATGCTTGACTTTTTTTCGTTGAAAGTGTTTTATAATAGCATCGTTTTTAAAACTAATATACAGGGTGAGCAATTTTTTTTTATTTTATAGATATATTTTTGGCAAATTTTGTAAAAAATATATTTTTTGTATTTTATTTCATATACATAGTTTAAAAAAACATATCTATTTCACATACAATCTGTCAAATAGAAATAAATAGACTGAATATTTTATACAGGGTGTCCCAGAAATAAGTGCAAATATTTTAACTGGTAGTATAGTTCAACCCCAGAAACACGCCTATGAGTTTTTTTGCGAAAAAAAAATGTTTAAAATTTAAAATTTTTCTTGACATTTTCCGGGAAATTTGAAAAAACCTTTTAGTGCCACTTGTTTATTGCCTATGTTATCCACATAGTGCGTGCCTATGTTATCCACATTCTACATAGTTCTACATTTATAAATTCATAGACAAATTTCTACTCAAAAATTAGAAATGTTAAATTTAATCTTTTATCAGTGCTCATTAGTAATAATTATTATAGAAAAAAAAACATTAATTATTTTTAGTACTTACCCTTTCAATGAAAACTTAACAAAAATCACCGAAAATTAACTAAAGGGCTGAAACATTACGTTTATGACGTTTACGAAAATGATTCATCATATTATTCACAACCAGGTCACAAAAAAGAAATTCCTAAAATGTTTATCGTAATTTAGAATTCAATATATCGAAAACAGCCCAACGAATAATCGATTAATTTCTGTTTTGTTCGTTTTCTTTCATGTTTCTCTGTTTTATTTGAACCACTGATTTACAAAACACCTTGAAAAGCGCACATTACTTTGAATACCGTCTCTTATCGCCACTTTACGAACACTTTCAATCTAAGAAAATACATGTTTCACTCAACAATTTTAAATACGTATTTTGTTTTTTCGCTATTTTTTCGATGTATTTCGACAGACCAACTGTCGCACGTCGGCCAAGAGTGCCACGTGTGAACTGGTCCTTTGAGCGTGGCGGGCTTGCGTCAGACGATGATGTTAAGCAACGTTGCCGTAGTTACAACAATTTCAAATTCAAGACATTCGAAGCAATCAAATTCGTATTAAATTTTAAAAATAAAACAGAGAAACATGAAAGGAAACAAACAAAACAAAAATGAATTGATTATTCGTCGGGCTGTTTTTGATATATTGAATTCTGAATTACGATAAACATTTTAGAAATTTCTTTTTTGTGACCTTATCAATAATCAATTCATTTGTGTTTTGTTTGTTTCCTTTCATGTTTTTCTGTTTTATTTTTAAAATTTAATAAGAATTTGATTGCTTCTAGTGTCTTGAATTTGAAATTGTTGAAACTACGGCAACCTCGCATGACGCAAGCTCGACACGCCGACGCGACAAAGGAGCAGTGAGCAGTTACCAACCAGTGATGCGCGGCTCTCTTGGCCGATGGTTGTGCTGTAGATGGATTTGTCCAAATACATCGAAAAAATAGCGAAAAAACAAAAATACGTATTTAAAATTGTTGAGTAAAACATGTATTTTCTTAGATTGAAAGTAGTTCGTAAAGTGGCGGTAAGAGACAATAATTCTCAACATTTATTCGTTCAGAAAGGTATTCAATGTAATATGTGCTTTTCAAGGTGTTTCGTAAATCAGTGGTTCAAATTGTGATTAAGCCTATATGAAAATAATGTGTTAAGTTAAAAATGGGGAGTGTTATTTTAGCAGATTTTATAATAGCATGTACAAGTAAAGCAGCAGAATGAAGTGTATTTTAGTTAAGTGTGTATCGAAAAAGAGAACTGTCGCAGTTACATCGATCTGTCATAAGTATCTTTTTTAATGTTGGGTAAGTTTTTTAATTTAACTTTTTTAACTTTTAAACATTTAACTTTTAATTTATTTTATGTAATAATATCACAATCTTAAAAATGTAGTGCATCTCTGCAAACTCCTCAGGTGTTGTGATTTTATGACTTACTTTTAAACATATACTTTCTTGTCCATATGGCAACACAGTGCGTCGAATTAACTGAAATCCGGGTTCTCAAAATGTTGCGATTATTTTTTTAAATTTTCAAAGTTAAATAACTCGGTTATTTTCAATTTATTTTAAAAATGGTAAAGAGAAAATATGTTTATTTTGACCAGATCTACCACCCCTTAAAATATCTGCACTCATTTCTGGGACACCGTGTATAATCCAAAAAATATAGTATATTATTTTATAAAATTATATTGATTCATTAATCAATATAATTTGCGATTTTACTTTTTTGAGTAACAAAAAATCTAAAAATGGTCATATAGTTTATAAACCGCTTGGTGTAGAATATGATATTATGGTATTTTTGAATAGGAATTTTATATATGACAAATTAACAGATCGAAAAAAATACAACACTCAATAATAGAATTTATTTTTTCATTAATTTATTAGCACATTTCTGAGACCCGGAAATTTTTCAAGAATAAAAATTATAATACCATATGATTATACGGTCGAGAAAAAAAAACGGCGTCAAAGATAGCGGAGGAATAATAATCGATTATAATTTAGGCCAGGACAAGCCCATTTTATCATACGGTATATCTAGATATGGAATAAATAAAAAGACAAAAATAATGAAATATTACAAAAATATATTAATTAAATACCAATACAATATTATTGTAATAACTGCATTAAAAATAAAACCAACAATATATACAAAATTTTATAAAAAATATACTATGTAAATATTTATTAGTTATAAAGAACCCTATATAAAATATATTATATTTTCTTTTTAGTTTAAACTCTAACAATAATTATTTTTAATATCAATAATCCCCTTTTTAGTAAATTTTAGTGTATTTAATACTAGTTAGTGCTATAGAATGTGAATTGTCAAATAAAACGTCATAATCTAATATTACGATTTTTATAAAATAAAGAAAAATAAATTTCTATCACAGCTAATTCAGTACCAGCTGGCCATTTTCGCTTGTTCTTAAGTATTGACATTTCATCTGACATGCCAGCAGTCAAATTTTAAAGGAGCTCAGAACGCGAACAGATACATAAAATAAGCCATTTTCTAAATTTCTAGGGTATTGATATCAAGCCGGCAGGCTGGTTCTGAATAGGCTGTGGTCATGAATAATGTTTCTTAAAAAATATAAGTTGCGTTACCTTAAAATTTCCTTTCCAGAGATCTAATCCTCAACACTCAACACTTTTGAACACTACAGTCCACCAAACCGTAGATACACACACATTTTCAAGAAATACCGAGTGTTTCTTTAAATACAATATTTTTATAAGTTTCAAAAAAAAATGTTATAATTACTGTAAATTTGCTAACTGATTATATCCGTGTTATTTTAATTCTGGTGATTTTTGATATAGTATTTTTGTAATAATTTTAAGGCAATAAAAACATCACGTTATTATTTGCAAATACATCTTTGCAATACTTCTATCGAAACTGTCGAAAGGTACACTGAGTATTTTTAGTTGTTATCAGGGAATTATTATCCAAAAAAATATTCAGGCTTTTTAAATACAAATTCCTAGTGTTCAGAAGGTACAAAAAACAACAAAATAAAATATTTAACTCTATACAAATAAAATATTTAATTATGAATACAAATTACTAAGCGAAAAAATTGTAGTTTTAAATATCTTCTATACAGGGTGTTTCAAAAAACATGTGTCATCTCTCGTCGTGCGATTCCTCACGTAAAAATAAGTTTTATTTTGCATATCAACATATAGTTCCGATTCTGCCTTGTTTCGTAGGTACAGGGTGTTAAAGTCTGAATAATCTTTCGATTTATTATAATTTTCTTCCAAGTACTGTTAGTTAGTGATACGAATGAAATTTTGAGGGTAAAAGTTACTATGACTGCGACATATTTTAATGCTAAAAAAGTGTATATTCCACATAGATGGCACATGTTTTTTGAAATACCCTGTATAAACTTTTTTACATATTTCTATCTGAAGAATATACTGCCGAAATTTCCAGAATAGAATTCCGACCAACCTGCATATTACCCGAAAAAAAGGAGAATGACCTACAAAAAGAAATGGGATTGTTTCAAAAATGTAATTATTGTAATATGTAAAAATATGTCATGTCCCGTACAGTAGGTGTTACAAAAATAGTGAAATGTAAAAAAGTAGAAAAAAAATGGAGTTTTATTGAACTATACAGGGTGGTCCGAACTATGTTTGGAAACTTTGAGAGCATATTCTGCAGATGAAAATAAGTAAAAAAGTTCGTATAAATGTATGTCCCAAAATGCTTAGTTTCGGAGATACAGGGTGTAGAAGTTTCATTTTTATTTGGATTTTTTCTAAATAATTTTTTAAGTAACGTCAATACTTGGATGAAAAATGGTGTCTGGGAGTTTATTGATATGAGAAATTTGATTTTGATGTCAACTTGACTCCTATTTGTAGGGGCGCCACCTACATGTGTTTTAACGGTTTTGAAGAGTAATAAATTTTCGTCCGTACCTGTATAAAACTATTCAGTGAAAAAATATACATTTCCGTGATTTTTTACGTAAAAAATGTCTCTTGGTAAAAATTGTTACAATCAACAGTTCTCAAGATATTTAGAATGGAAATAGTCAATACATGTCATTATTGACAAAAAATAAACATATTGAGTAGATATAGTTATTTCACTGAAATAATAAATTTGAAAACGTTTTTTTTTAAATTAATGATTAAATTTTTCTTCAAAAAAATAGGAATGAAACATTTGCTGTTGAACTTTTGGCCCCAAAACATTTAAAAATTTTTATTTCAGTTTGATAACTATTATTACAGTTGAGGCTTCACGGTCAGCCAATTCAGTTTATCCTAGTTTTATTAAAGTTGATATTCCGAAAAGTAACGTTAGTGATAAGGTAGAGAAAATTGCAAAACAAAAATGGCTTGATTTAGAAATCAAATTTCTGTATAGAAAACGAAGTATGCTTGAAATTAAAGCCTATGGACTTTACAAAAAACTTACTTATAAGCTAACTAATGTAGAGTATGAATGTTGGTGTCTCTTTCAGAGAAATTTGTTTGTGGTTATCAATTCAAAATTTGTTAAGAAAATGTCCATTTTGAATAATAAGTTTAAAAAATTAAAAAGCTCTAAAAACAAACATGTTTTCCAAAGAGACATAAACATAGTAGAAAATCTTTCTTCGCAGACTTTTGATAAACAAGAGCTCAGTTTATTAAACAAAGGTTTAAAGTATGCATTGCCCAACTCTGGTAGCGCTTTGGAGGAAATCGTCGTTGGTGTTGAAACTGCTATTCAGCACTTGCCCGAGGCTTCTAAAGTATTTGCAAGAGAGGCTTGTAGAAATCAGTTATCAAAAAATATTGTTTCAAGTAATTCATTAAAATCTAACAAAGAGCACAATATTGTCAAGAGTTTGCGTAACAAAGATTGTTTCTATCTAAAAGCTGATAAGGGAAATAAGGTTGTTATATTAGATAAAAAAGACTATTATGATAAGGTTAACAACTTAATCGATAATGGCCCCTACATAAATTTGAAAAAGAATCCCTTGTCTAAGATGGTAGCAGACGTTAAAAAAACTCTAAAAGAATGTAACACCCTTATTGATCTTTCTTTAAAGAGGAAATTGCAAGTATCCAATCCCTCATTACCAAAATTGTATGCTTTGCCAAAAATTCATAAGCCGGACAAGTCTATGCGCCCAATTGTTTCGGCTGTAGGTTCTCCGACTTATAATTTGGCAAAATGGTTATCAAGGGAGTTCGAAAATTTACCTGATCATGAACCTTCTTTCTCAGTTAAAAATAATATTGAATTCATTAACAAAATTAAAGATATAACATTGCATGAAGGTGAAATTTTGGTCTCCTTTGTGTATCTTCGTTGTTCCCAAGTGCTCCAATTCCACATACTTTAGGCTATTTGAAGGAATTACTGAACGCAAATGGTCTCGACAACAAAACTGTGATTGAATATATTGAGCTTACATCGTTATGTATGAAACAAAACTGTTTTCAATTTAATAACAACTTTTTTGAACAGCGGGAAGGTACAGCAATGGGTAATCCATTGTCTCCATTTTTGGCTAATTTATTCATGAGCAGGTTTGAAGTGGAAGCTAAGAATCAGTTTAAGTATTTTCCAAGAGTATGGGTTAGGTATGTGGATGATATTTTTGTTGTTTTTGACACACATTGAGACACCATAGATAATTTTATTTCTAAGTTAAATAATCGTTTTCCTTCCATTAAATTTACGCATGAAATTGAGAACAACGACAGATTACCATTTCTAGATGTATTAGTTATTAGAAATACTAATAATTGCGTGGAATTTGATATCTATAGGAAAAATACCACACGCTGATATATTCCTAATGAATCACATCATAGTGTTGAACATAAAATGGCTAGTTTAAATTTCTTAGTTCATAGATTACTTAGTTTCCCACTTTCCAACGAAAGAAATGAAATAGAAAGAGATTACATTAGGAATGTAGCTGAGTGTAATGGATATTCTCCTTCACTAGTTGATAAATTAATTAGAAAACGTAGGTATAGCTTAATGATTTCCTGAAAATTCGACTTTTCAAGTGGAGGAAGATACGTCTAAATATTTTTCGATACCGTTTGATAGAGAGTTATCCTGTGGTCTAAAAGTAATTTTTAAGAATGTCAATTATAAACTTGTGTATAGTGCTAATAATAAATTACAACAATTATTAGGTAATCCAAAGGATAAAACATCTCCACTGGAAAGGTCGGGAATTTATGAAATTTCTTGTAAAGATTTTAATCAGAAATATGTTGGGCAAACTAGAAGATCAATATTAACTAGATTTAAAGAACATTTAGCTCAGATAAGATATGGTAGACCGGATAAATCTTGCGTTGCCGAACATATTGTTGATAAAGAACATTGTATAGATCTTAATAATTTAAAATTAATTAAACAAGTCTAAAATTACAGGCAATTAGATGCATATGAAAGCATTAGAATTAATAAATGTAAAGATAGTATGAACAGAGTCAACGGTCCAATTCCTTCAAGTTCTTTGTTCCTACTACTCTAGTGGCGGAAATCTAACTGTTACGCTCAGTTGGCTCTGACTCGGTTGGCTAGATTTTGCCACGCCCACTCGATGCTCACTGGGCGAGTATATAAACGCTCAACTTGTAGATTGTACTTTAGTTTATAATCATCTGCTGATGATGCTAACATGGTTAGCGAAACGCGCGTCCAGTGTAAAAGTAAAAGTGTTTTGGTGTATTGTGGTGATTTAGTGTTTTCATGTTGTTGATAACTATGTCAACGATGACAGGTATTGATAATTTCGACTCCAAATATCTCGATAACCATTACGGTAGCGATTTTTACCAAGAGACTTTTTTTACGTAAAAAACGTCGTAAATGCATATTTTTTTAGTCAGATGTTTTATACAGGAAGGGACGAAAAGTTACTACACTTCAAACCAGTTAAAAATGCGTAGGTGGCGCTCTCTGCAAGTAGGAGTCATATTTACATTAAAATCAAATTTATCATGTCAAAAAACTCCCAGGAGCCAATTTTCATCCAAATATTGCCGTTACTTCAGAATTTATTTGGAAAAAATCGAAATAAAAATGAAACTTCTACACCCTGTATCTCCTAAACTAAGCATTTTAGAACATACATTTATATGAACTTTTTTACTTATTTTTGTCTGCAGAATATGCTGCCGAAGACTCCGCAATAGAGTTCGGATCACCCTGTATACTTCCACTTTAAACTACTACAGCTTAATACATAAAGGAAGTTTTATAATTATTTAAAGGCTAAGTTCTTCCAAAGTACTTTTCAAAAATACTGTCGCTAGATTCTTTAAAATGCACAGTTAACACGTGATTCTTCAAATGATGCTTTAGTTTGAAAGTGTTTTGACACACATTGCATACAAATGGCCTCGCGCTTTTACCACAGATATATTTGATATGTCTCTGTAGATTGTCCCATCGGGTGAAAAAGTTGGAACAGTTGGGACACTGAAAGTTTTTCCTTTTCTTCACAACTGAAAAAAAGTGTTTGTTAAAATAGTTATTTTTGGCAGTTTTTATTCCCCTCCCTGTGTGTAAATATATTAATTATTTTCATTGGTATTGGTTTAATTAAAAATATATTAAAAAATAAATTAAAACTATTGTAATCGCAAAACATTTTCATTGACACTTAAGTCTATAAACCTGACTAAATGAAATTTTGGCAAAAATGTTTAAATTTGGTGTTTAATTTAAGATACCGAACAGCTCTTCATTTTACTTTATAGAGCAAATGATTGTAACCAGGGGCGGCTTGTCCTATGAGGCAGATGAGGCAGTGCCTCACCAATACATTTGAGAATTACACGTATTAATCGATACATCTTTAATCACAATATAACCAAAACTAAGAAGAAAATTCTTGGGGATAGCGGTCTAGAGGCAAAAAATTAAACAATTTATTACAAACGCCGAGCTTTCGGAAAATATATTTCCTTTTTCAAGTTGTTTTATACTCGACGATATATATATAATATATATATATATATATATATATATATATATATAACCAAAACTAAGAAGAAAATTATTGGGGATAGCGGTCTAGAGGCAAAAAAAATTAAACAATTTATTACAAACGCCGAGCTTTCGGAAAATATATTTCCTTTTTCAAGTTGTTTATATATATATATATATATATATATATATATATATATATATATATATATATATATATATATATATATATATATATATATATATATATATATATATATATATATATATATATATATATCCATCTCATTTGTTCTTTAAGAAGTATATGTGCAGAGGTGTGCCTCTCTCCTTTCCTTGTCTAACGTATTGTGGTATATCGCATTGACGGAGCGACAGCGTTCACTGGAATTCTAATCTATAGAATGAAAAGAAAAAGCATAGGCAAAACCTTTAGTTTAAGAGAGATAAAATGTATGGAGTAGTAGCGCGTAAAAAGACCGTATTGAGGCGAGCCTCAAATGTAAATTTAAACCTTAAAAGCCGTTCGTTAAAAATATGTATCACTTCCCGATCAGCCCGAGAGATTTTAGGCGACAGGCTGAAAATGCAGAATTGCATTATTTGGGGAATTTGTATTAGTTTGAATCACAGTTTGAATTAACTCTGCCGGTTATTGCACTGTTTTGTCTCTAATTGATTAACATATACGTTTTTGTGAATTGCATGTTTAATTACTCGTCTTACTGATTACAACGTATTAAGCAAATACCTAAAAAGTGACAGTGACTTGTTGATTGATATGATGATTTAGAGGACCATGCATTATCAGAGGACTTCCCCAGGTAAAGTTTTTCGAATTCGAATCATTTCTAGATCAATTGTGTACTCGTATAGTCAAAAAGTAAAGCAACCTGTTACAGAGATTTCATTTTGTTTTATTTTTATAGGATGGGTAGAAAACAAAATTTTTACCATACAGAGTAAAATATAAGACAAAATATCCTGAGGTCGCTTTGATAAAAATTTACTGTTGCAATAGCCCTATGTAATAGGTACCGTATGATCGAAAAAAAAACGGTGTCCAGTTGGCTTGAAAATGACGATCGATGACATTTCCCATATAATTTTACATATAAAATGAGAGCGATCTTCATTTCATAGCCATCGCTGACGCCGTTTTTATTCAATCATACGGTATAATACTGCGAATTATATTACATAAGGCTTAAGGCAACTGCTAAAAATTTAGAAATATTTTAAATACGAAAATGTGCGCTTTTTAAGTCTAGGTATCTAAAATACTAAAAATAATATACAGTGTGTATTGCATTTAAAAAAATTGAGATATAGCATTATAATATTGCAATGTTGGCCGTGCCATAAAAAAATCCCTGTATAAAATAATGTAAATTTTTCTCGGATTTCTTCTTTTGTCCTACATACCTCGCTATATACATACTTAAGCAATAATATATCAATAAGTTAAATTCACTCCAGGTTTTTACCACTTTTTAAAAAATGAAATTTTTCAAATATGAATTATCATGGAAATCCCGCATATATAGTGCTTCAAATAAATCAATAGTGTGATGTATGCTGAATTTTATGCTGAACCCAATTCTGTACAGAAAAATGGTAATGCGATTGCAATTTTAAAGAAAAAAAAATTTTAGGATATGCACTTTTTTTATATAGAACTTTTTTTCATATATTTGTCAACTACGAAGATATTCGACTTCCTCGTACAAATGGTCACCCTATATACATACTAATAAAGATTCTCTTCTAATGTGCCTCACCATCTTCCAGTGCTACGAGCCGCCCCTGATTGTAACCGATATTTTATTTAGATTAAAGCTGCAAAAATTAGTTTATACCGAATTTTATTATCGCTATGTTGGTCACATTGCGCCGTGTTCAGCAATGTTGTATCTTATTACTTGATAATTATCCTAGTTTCAGTCATTATTTTGTATATCGTGTTGTTGAATTTTTGTGAGAAATTCCCTTTTTTTGCCTTTTTTCATAGTATTTTTTTAAAAATTGCACTTTTAAACACAAACAGTTCTTTTAAGAACTAAGTTTTCGAGTTTTTGTATCGCATTTCTTGAAATTGTGTGTTGAAAATATACCGAAGCGTTTAAACAGTCGAAGCAAAGATCTTGTAGCTTCACTGTTTTTTTAAAACTATTTTGAACGAGAACGTGACAATAAAGGTCCTTTACGTATTATCCTTGAATGCAGTCAGAAAAGTAAGTTTGATTGATAAGCACACTGATAAAAAAAATAGACTTGAACTAAAGTCGTCATGGTTCTTGAAAAAAAAGATTTACTGGCAAGAGAATTTATTTTAGCGTAAAAGAAAATATTTTGCCTGAAGAAAAACTCAAGAAAACTGGTTCTCTTGAAAAATTCGAAAATTTCTCTTGAATCTATTTTCATTCAACCAAGTGCAAGTTACTTTGTTTTAAGATAATAAGAAAAATACGCTAGGAAGTACTTCATTCAAGAAACATGGCCATTTTTCCAATAGCTAAATACTCTTTTGATGAAAAATAATAACGACACGCAAAGACGATGACGAAGGACGGTATATACAATCAATCGGCAGTCCGATCAGTCGTATGTCGCATTTTATAAGTCGCACATCATAGTACGCACGGGTTTTGTTGCTTGGAATTTTGCATAATTTGCTTTTTAAGCGCATATCGTCTAACAAATTAGTGATCGTTATTAACATGCATTTGTCATTTTTTATGGACAAATTTTAGGATATATGGATTCATTAAAGGAGTTTCTGAAAAAAATGGAAATTAGAGCATTTATTTGCTATATTTGAAGGTAAGAGACATTTACCTAATGCACCTGTTTAGATAATCCATGCGTGACTATAGATAGAATAAGAATAATAAATAAGCAAATAATTACAAAATTTTTAGAATTTCAAGTCGTATTAAAAAATTCAAAATGTGACCAAATTTTAATAATCTATTTGCTTTACTTTGATTAATTGTGATGTAACATTTTTTTGTAATTTGTAGAGTGATGAACCACCCCAAAAAATACCAAGGAGTGAAGAAGCAGAAATAACTACTATCGAGGAAAATAATATCACTTTACTTACTATAGACCAGGAAAACCTAAATTTATCAGAAAATAATATACCTCGTAATATGCCTGTATATGATGTATAGACTTCTCTTAGATCAAAATAAATTTTAGTTGAGTCAACAGTATTCGCTATTGGTTTAAGAAAAGTGTCTCTATAATCAAGAAATGTCCCTTTTCAATCAAGAATTTTTGCATGAATCAAAGAGACTATTGTTCTTGTAGCAAGAACTTCTTTGCATATTCATTTTGGGTCAAGAGTGAAATACTTTGGACAGATAGATTCTTCTATTCTCTAAAGTAATTTTTTAAAGCTTATGAAAAGATAGTTAATGCTTTGGGCAAAGAAACGTCGTTCTTGGCCCTATTGAAAAGCGCCAATCTTTTGGGTCAAAGTCATATTCATTTCGACTGAGAGATCCTTTTTTTTCAGTGCACATTATACCACTTTCAAAGTTAGTTTTTATTAGATTCTGTGATTATTAGTTTGTGCATTAATAGCACCCTCTTACTTGTTATCACCACTTATGGCGTTGTAAGATGTACAGGGTGGGTCAAATTCGACGCTTTTAAATGGAAACATCCTTTTCTGTAGGAGATAGACGAAAACTAATATCGGTGTCTGGAGCTCAATTTTCATCAAAAACATGATGGTGAAAACCCCACAGCAATATCTGTTACCGTTTCGGAGTTACGGGGTGTTTTTCAAAAATGTGCATTTTTAACAAATCGCTGTAACTTTTTGCTATGGAAAAATTTTGTATTTCTATGAAAACATTTCCAAAGCATCTTTTTACGTAGAATTTAGTTGTTTAAGTATAATTTTTTTAAAATTAATAATTTAAGAGATATCAACAGAAAAATTGATTTTTTTATGGGACACCCTGTATATTTTTAATTTATTGAAAAGAATTTAAAATTACCTTTCCAAAAATATAACACACTTGATATTTTGCTCGATTCCTCTTCGAGATATAGAGAGTATATAAAATTCGCCCGCTTTAAATAAGTAGGCTTTGAACGGCACCGGCTGTAATGCAAAAAAATTCTAGCTGTGAGCATCAATTAAAACGAAAATAATATTTGCTGTGAGAGATGCAGAATTTTATAACAATTTAAAATATATTTAACCAACATCAACACATTTAAACTATATCTCATAACAACAAAAATAAATAGCAAACCAGGACATGAGATTTTGCTACAGGTGTTCGACATATCGACCGTCTTCTGTTATGTACAGACGGGGCAGTGTTTGAACGTTTCTTGCGGAATTCATTAACTCAGTGGGGGTGAAAGATACTCTCTCATAACTGCTAAGTATTTCTAATTCTTGTATAGATTATACAGAAGAATAAGGAACCTTTATTCTTCCGCAAATATATCCATAGGATTAGATCCATGGGCACTAAGTCAGGCGGCCTCGACGGCCAACGGCTGGGTTCTTGGTCAACTATTCAATTATTCTTGAAATTGGCTGCAGAAATTTGCTGATAACTTCAGCGTTCAGAGGCGGTGCGTCGTCTTGCTGGAAAAATATGTTTTCGAGTTCCATTAAGGGCATATCATCAATGAGGGGTCCAAAGCCTACTAGTTAAAAGTGGCGAACTTTTTAAAAAATCTGTATTTCGAAGGGGATTATAACAAAATATCAAAGTGTGCTATATTTTTGGAAAGGTAATTTTAAATTCTTTTTAGCTAATTAAAAATATACAGGGTGTCCCATATAAAAAATCAAATTTTCTGTTGATAATTCTTAAATTATTAATTTTAAAAAAATTATACTTAAACCATTAAATTCTACGTAAAAAGGTGCTTTGGAAATGTTTGCATAAAAATACAAAATTTTCCGTAGCAAAAAAGTTACAGCGATTTGTTAAAAATGCATATTTTTGAAAAACACTCCGTAACTCCGAAACGGTAACAGATATCGATATGCGGTTTTCACCATCATGTTTTTGATGAAAATTGAGCTCCAGACATCGATATTAGTTTTCGTCTATCTCCTATAGAAAAGGGTGTTTCCATTTAAAAGCGTCGAATTTGACCCACCCTGTACATCAATAAAAATGTAATAAGTAAAATAAGGTATAAAACAAATAAATTAATCACTAAAATATTAGTTATTAAATTAAAAATAAAACATAAAACTTTTTAAAAAATGATATAATAAATATGTTGTTTGCCAATTTTAAATTAAGATTCATCTCATAAATCCATCACAATCTGGCAGCGCTGTCGCCATCGCCTGTCACTCAAAGTTGATCACGTGCATCGGAAACTGTTTTGCGATTACCATATGTGTTTTTGTTTCAATAAATTGAATCTACGGTATGTCTCCGGATCTTTTTTATTTTGGAACACATTGTAACAATGCTTGTAAGTGTGTTATTTTACTCTAAAATGCGTCTGAAGAATACCCAGAAAAATAATTAAGATATATAGTTTCAAATTTTTAATTAAAGTGTTGCACTTAAAATAAAACGCTGTAGAAAGTGCGAAAAAAGTAATATAGAAAGAATTGCAATAGAAATATAATAAAGAATGACAATAAAAATATACTAAACCAAACGAAAAAAAACAAGAAATAAAAATATATAATTAATTTTAATGAAAAATAATATATAAAAAAGATAATATACTAGGCGATTGTGTAAATGATGCTTTATAATTGAAAGTATGTGTTCACAAACGTTTCATATGAACGGTATGATCCTGTTTTTACAATTATACTTTTTATGTCTCACTAAATTGTCCCATCGGGTAAAAAAGTGGGTACAGTTTGGACACTGGAATCTCTTTCTTTTCTTCATAACTTTCAGAACTAAAAAAGAGTTTATTAAAACATTTATTCTAGAGTTTTATATTCCCCCACCTTATGTATAAATAAATAAATTATTTTGGGATCAGAATGCTGGTTAATAATAACAACCTTTAATTTGACAACAATGCAATAATGAACAATGCTTTCCACAAAATCAATGAAATGAAAAATATACGAAATAATATACATGTACTGATTTCTTTCGAAAATCGACAACTATGAAACTATGAACCAAAGACATTATAAAGAGAGACCGAACATCTCATTCATAAATACTCGTTGGTAGTGTATCAAACATTCCAATGTGTCAAACAAGGACAGAAGAGACAGAGAAGTCTAAAATTTCCGAACCCGGCAACTAGGCGCATTTGGATTGTTCTAATGGCCAGTGGTGTATCGTTTTTTGGAAGGAATTTAATTAGTAAAGTAAAAGTAAAGTAATTAGTAAAATTTTTACTCCATATTAATATACTACATTAACACTTTTTCGTCAGATGAGTTTTGTTATAAGGTCTAATATAATAATACAATTAATATCCCACATATACTTATGTTGAAACGTTAGTAGTTTTCGAAAATCACTCCAACGTCGATTTTCAATTTAAACTTTCAGTTACTTCTATATAAACTTTCAGTTACTTTTGAATATTTACAGGGTGACTCACAGGCTTCCGAAACAGTTCTATATTAGGTTTGTGGTTGGCGACTTTTTCTTTCATTTTTTTCTCAGAATATGGAGGCATATAGGCACATTTTAGACATTTTTGTAAAGATAGGTGGCCGGAACATATTTTCAAACCAAAGTTGTAGATTTGCCATTAAATTTCCATTCCAGAAATACCTAGGGTTGCCACTTGTCCTTTTTGAAAAGGAGAGTCCTTTTTTGGAATAATTTGTCCTTTGACTTTTTTTGGCTTAAAGTCATTTTTTATTTACGTATTTTCCCTGAGAAAATTACCTACAGCAAACAGAAATATTCTCTTTTCGCCCAAATTTAATTAGGAATGTTATAAAACTTAACTTATAAATAAATTTTTCTTGTTTAGAATAGGCAACATTAATTAGAACTTCCCGTTTAATCTCAAATGATAGTTTAGGTTTTAGTTTTACCTTTTTTTTATCTTAAAAAGAACTTTTCAAAATTAGTACCTAATTAGTAACGATTTAGTTAGTTCGCAATCGATAGCTTTCTGTGAAGTACTGAGTAATAGTTGTTTAATCTTGTATTATTAATAACTTCCTATACCTAAAATCAATATTTAATGAGAAAATTGTGTTTTTTTTTGAAAATATAGAACAAGATTTGACTCTCTCTCTTTCGGTCTTCTTCTTGTATTATGATGGCTCTGATACGAGGCAATTGCCTTTTAGTCTCGCAATAGAAGGCATTTATCATTAAAAGTATAAAATCTGTGTGCTACAGTATGGGATTTCTGTCTGCTTCATCAGATAATCAAATTTTAGTTAAATGTCCTAATCTTCATGAACTGTATTAAGCATATGTGTTGCGGTTTGAATCACCCTGTATGTTGACAAAAATATTTTGAAAATGTGCGTTACAATGGCCCCCATCTTATGTAAAAAATTGAAATAAAAATCACAAACCAAAAACGTAATAGGTAAAAAGCTTTTTTGGAGGCCTGGGTCACTCTCTATATAGGTATGTATAAAACTAGTAGCCTAAGAATTATTTACAGTTCGTCCCATTCTAAAAAAAGTTAAACACACCGTACAAATAACTCTAGGAAGATGTATTTGTACGGTGGTAAAAAATTGTCTAAACAAGGCCGAAGGGGCAGATATAATAAAGCAATAAGATGTAAAAAGGTCGGGTAAACAACTTTGTTTATTTGTTGAGCAAAATTCCTTTAGAATATGGTATATAATGACTAAAATACGACGCAATTTTAAGAAAAAAATGTCACTTTCTGGCTTATAATAAAGTTTCAAATGTAACGTTTATATTCAAATTTGTTATGATCTACATCAGTTAGGTAGTAATTGAGACGAATTATAATCCAATTACCGGCTACTACGTTCTTTTTTTAAGAGATCAAAATTCAACAAATATAATTAGAAATTATTTTAATTGTGAGAGGCTCCCTTGTGGGACGCCTATGTAGATTACGGCGCGGCGGAAACGGCACACTCTCATGACATCATATATCTTTAATTTTGAAAGCTCTAAACATATATAACTATTTAAATTTTGCTGTGTATATGATGGACCTTGATTCTGAAAAGAATTAATTATGTTAGAAAGTCACTGCACATAATATGTTTTTAAAATATATTTACCTTTGTATGTTTCCTGCTTCTCCTTCGTGATGCTTGTGCTATAACGTTCTAATGTTCTAAAAAAAACATTAACTGTCAAAATTACAATTTTGTTTTAATTTGCAATAAAAGTAGTTTGTTTTTCTGCTTCATCTGTCTCTTTTCCCTTCACCCTTCCTCACAAGAGTTATCAGTTATATAAAAATGTTTAATTTAATTTCCAGTTAATCGCCCCCCCCCCTGCGAGGAGCGACGTTGACAAATTTAACACGTTTTTTTCCTTCATTTCATGTAGAATTTACATCTCAAGGATTTCGATCCATGCCGATGACGGCCGAACCGAGTAGGTCGGGCGAGAATTAGAAATCTCGCGCAGTAGGAAAAATTCACATTAGGATTTTTTACGCCATCCCATATCGTGAAACAGGAAATTGTAGAGAGAAACAAGCCCTATAACATAGGATACAACATTTTAATGAACAGTGCTTTCTATAAAATCAATATAATGAAAAATATACGAAATAATATATATGTACTGATTTCTTTGGAAAATCGACAACTATGAAACTATGAACCCTTTCCGGATAAAAATAGAGAGAAACAAGCCCTATAACATAGGATACAACATTTTAATGAACAGTGCTTTCCATAAAATCAATAAAATGACACACCAAATATATTGAAATGTGTTCTGTCATTTTTGAAACTTAATAATTATTTTTTATACAAGACGATAAAATGTTTTTTTTACCGTCGACCGAAAAGATTAATTCGAATTAATTTCGGGAGACCATAATGCAATTTTATCGTCGTGTATAATATATAAATATCATATTTTTTTCCATGGCGAGTTACGTTTAAAAAATATTCAGAAGTTATTATTTCAAGGAAATTATTACCAGTAGAAAAAAAAATATTGCGCTGGGTTGGTGTTGGTTTCTATGTAATTTGAACAAAAAATAAAGCTGTCTCTTTAGTTGTCAGTTTTGAGTCAATATTTTTTAATTCTCTTTCGTGTCGATTGCTGATTGAATTGGAGCCAGAAATGGCTCAAAACGAAATAAGTAAATTACCAACAGATATTCAGGCTGAGGCGACAAACGCCCATATCCAAACTACTTCTATTTAAATCCCGAATAACTTATGTGAAAATATTTTCAAAAATGGAAGCAATTAAAAAACGTGCGAGAAGAAATAAAGTTTTTAACCTATCCTCGCTGCTAAAGTATCATTTAATCTACCCTGGCGGTTAAAGTACTATTTTATCTATTATTTTTGATAGATATAAGGCAATTTTAACAGTTGCTATGGAAAAAAAAAGATATTAGGTACTTTTTTAAGTGAAATAAATGGATTGGTTTGGTTGCAGTCTGTCGAAATCATCCCTGACTAGTAAAACAGTATAGTAACAGGGTACAGTCATAGTATAGTTGTCTATATGTAGTTCACCAACTGCCTCATATGCGGCCCCAGCAAAATAGTAAAAGAACATTTTTAAAAAATAAACACGTATTTATTTTTATTTTTAAAAATACAAAGGATATTTTATAAGCTAATTCGTATTTTATAGGTACGTATTCCGATTTAATTTGATTTAGTTGATCGAGATTTTTTTTTTGGATACAGGGTAGTTCAGCTAATTCTTGTTGTAGAAAAACTTATTTTTTGGATAATATGGTTGTTAACGAAGTGCTTCATAGCATTGTTACAAAATATTCGTTTAATGGAATGTTAAATAAATGTGAATATACAGGGTGAGTCTTAAATAAATGCAAATATTTTTAGGAGTAGAATTTTGCCTTTTTCGCGAAAATAAAATATTGAAAATTTGGAATTCTTTGAAAAATTTTTTGGCAATTTTTTTTAGTTTTTAGTTAAAAAACTAAAATCATAATATGGCAATATATGTAGTAGATTAAATTTTCAAAAAAGAAAACCCAGAAAAGATCCAGTGGTTCTCAAAACTTAAGTAAAAATCATTTTTTTAACTTGAAAGCACCCTCAAAATTTCATTCGAATCAATAAAAGTACTTGGAAGAAAATTATAATAAATCAAAAGATTATTAAGACTTTAACACCCTGTAGCTACGAAACAAAGCAGAATCGGACCTATGTTGATATGAAAAATAAATCTTATTTTTACGATAGGTGGCACATGTTTTTTGAAACACCCTGTATAATGAAATGCGGATTTTTTGAACTTTTGTATAAAGATAACTTTTGGGGGATTTGAAGTTGAAGTTGAATTCATTTTTAAATTCGTCTATGATTTAGAGTAATGCATCATGCTAACATGCGACTTGAAAGAGTCACTTCTATTGGTCTCGTACGGACAATAGGAACATTTGTGTGACTTCTCATATTTGTGTTCCTTCCTGTGTCTTGATAAGTTCTGTCTGTGAGCATACTCTTTCCCACAAAAGTCACAAGAATATTTTCGTGCAGCTAAAAAGAAATAATAAAATACATTAAATACAGACAAATAATTTAATAATTTTATTTGTAGAAAATCTTAATTTTCAAGAAAAAAAAAACACTTGGATATAGAATGTCATCTTTATTAGTATCTACTATAATTATACATACAAAAATTCATAACAAATGCTCTTTATGCTGCATGAAAGCAAATAAAAACGACGTCATAGTAGGACTAGAAATACCCATTCCAGTTCCAGCTTTACTATATTTATCACTGTGGTTGAACTGAACTATATTCTCTATGTCTACTGTGATGCCATTTACATTCGATCATACGGATGTCATATAGTCACAATAAAAATGAAACAGATCTATATAATAATTGAATAAAGTAAATAAATGGAAAAATATAATTAAAAAATATTGGGCAAAGAATGAGATTTAAAATTTCTTCTCCATATTTGATTGTATAAAAATTGAAAATAGTTATACAGGGTGTCCCAATATTCTTAAGCTTTTAATTTTTATCAAAAACATGATGGTAAAAACCGCATATCGATATCTGTTACCGTTTCGGAGTTGCGGGGTGTTTTTCAAAAATATTAATTTTTAACAAATCGCTGTAACTTTTTTGTGAGGAAATATATAGGTATAGGAAACCCTATACCTATAGCAAAACATCAAATATGCTAGGAAAGATAATTTTAAGTTCTTTCAAATAAATTAAAAACATACAGGGTGTCCCATATAAACAATCAATTTTTCCGTTGATAACTCTTAAATTATATTATTAATTAAAAAAAAATACTTATACCATTCAGTTCTACGTAAAAAAGGTGCTTTGGAAATATTTTCATGAAAAGACAAAATTTTCCACAGTTAAGAAGTTACCGAGGGTTTTTAAAAATGCATGTTTTAGAGAAACATCCTGCAACTCTGAAACCATCACAGATATACAGGGTATCCCAGGCTGAGCATGCATTGGAGGTTTCTAGGGAATTACAATATCTAGATCGGAGATTTTTTGCACATCATTGTTTCACAATGAGATCTATCAGTTAAAAATATTTTCAATATGGCGGCGCTTCCGGAAATACCGGAAGTTGACAGCAACTTTCTAATTTTAAATGGGGACCCCCATTTTTTATTACATACTTAAGTTCTTTGTAAAATTTTATGAATTTTGATATCAAACACTCTATACCTAACGTTAACTGTTTTTGAAAAAAAAAACATTTAAAATTTTTGGAGGAAAAAAAAAAACTGCCAGTCAAAAAAATGCGTACAGTCTAAACGTCAAATTTAGTGATTACTACTCTATATTATATGACATTCAAACAATTTAATTTTTGAAATAGATAGCCACATATCTTCTCTTTATGTCACACTCGATGTCACAGGAGCTGTGGTAATCACTTAATTTGACGTTTAAGCTATACAGTTTTTTTGACATGCAGTTTTATTTCCTCCAAAAATTTTAAATATTTTTTCCTCAAAAACGGTCACTGCTAGGTGTAGAGTGTTTGATATAAAATTCATAACATTTTATAGAGAATTAAAATATACAGGGTGAGTTTCCGATGTTCTCTATGGGTATCTCGGAAACTACTTGAGATAGAGAGTCGGTTAAATGGGGAAAGAATTGCAGTTTTGTGGGGTCATAAATATATGGCTTATAATAAAATTATATAAGTGTTTCTTGCCTTGAACTGCTAATATAGAAATTAATTCCACGCTGTGTTCGTCATAATGTGGATCAACCTGCTCTCACTACCGGTTTCGGGGCCCTACCCCATCATCAGGTGAGCTTGGATATTTCCACAAAACGACGAGCACAGCGCAGAATATATAAATACGACTTGTCGTAAAGTAGCGGTAAGATATTAAGTCCCGCATCGCGTGGAAATACCCAAGCTCACCTGATGATGGGGTAGGGCCCCGAAACCGGTAGTGAGAGCAGGTTGATCCACATTATGATGAACACAGCGTGGAATTAATTTCTATATTGGCAGTTCAAGGCAAGAAACACTTATATAATTTTATTATATACCTAAAAACTGCAAGAAATTTACTTTCCATTATACATATATGGCTTACTAGATATTTCGAAAAAAACAAATTTCGGTTATTTTAAAAATTGTCTCTAATTCCATTATAATCTGTTTTAGACAAAAAGTTTTCAGATAAAATTTGTAGATAATCACATCCTTAATGAGACTGTGCTCTCCGTTTTTTTCTAAAGCCTGTCATTTTGGACATATAACACTAACTTATGTTTTTTTAAATGGAAACCATAGTTGGCCATGACTTCATAAAAAGCGTCATTTTCAAACTTTTCAGCGAAATAAGCTATAATATGTTTTTTTTTCGAAAAATTATTGAGTTAGAGCCAATCCTTATAATTTTTAAACAATTTCACTTAGTTAGCCATGGAAAGAAGTTCAATCGCCGTTGCTCTCAGAAATGTGAAGCTGTCACATCCAAACTTTGTAAATTAAAATAAACAAAAATTGTAAATATGAATTTTTCAAGTTAAGAAGAGCATGTAGATACTCGTGCATCAATAGAGTGGTTCCAACATGACTTGCATTATACCTCCCCCCCCCATGATGAAAGAAATGTTAAAAATTATTTATATCATAATAATGCAGGGATAGAAAGAGGTGGACCAATTACATGGGCTTCCTCGATCACCTGACCTATCCATTTTAGATTTTTTTATGCGGTATGGTTATAATTTTTTATGCGGTATAAGGTTTACAAAAAAACTTATGAATTAAGAGAGACACTCGTTGTGGCGGTACGAGAGAAGTTTAAATAAGTCGACCGGTCCTTCTGTCAAATTAGGTAGTAATTCACTTTTCAAGATGCAACTGAAAACTAAGAATTGGCTATAAATAAATTTAGCATTTCTAACATATGTCTTAAAACCCGTTCTCTAAAGAACGTAACATTCACCGGTCAACGTATCCTCGAAAATGTATGGCCAAGAAAAGTTGAACCAATAATCCTACACGCTTTTCTTCATTTGAAAAATTCATATTTACAATTTTTGTTTAATTTAATTTACAAAGTTTGGATGTGACAGCTATACATTTCTGAGAGTAAAGATGATTAAACTTGTTTCCATGGCTAACTAAGTGAAATTGTTTAAAAATTATAAGAATTGGCTATAACTAGTAATTTTTCAAAAAAAAAACATATTACAGCTTATATCGCTGAAAAGCTTGAAAAATGGCGCTTTTTATGAAGTCATGGCCAACAGTTGGCCATTACACAACCAGTTACTGGTTTCCATTTAAAAAAATATATGTTTCTGTCATATCTCAAAAATGACAGGCTTGAGAAAAAAACGGAGGATATAATCGCATTAAGGATCTACAACTTTCATCTGAAAACTTTTTGTCTAAAATAGATTATAATGGAATTAGAGACAATTTTTAAAATAGCCAAAATTTGTTTTTTTCGAAATATTTAGTAAGCCATGAACTTTTTCAAAAATCTGAAAGGCGCATATTTATGACCCCACAAAACTGCAATTCTTTCCCCATTTAACCGAGTCTCTATCTTCAGTAGTTTCCGAAATACCCATAGAGAACATCGTAGGAAACTCACCCTGTATAATAAAAAACGGGGGTACCCATTTGAAATAAAAATGTTGCTTGATGAATGTTGCATAAAAATAAAATCGACTTCCGGTGTTTCCGGAAGCGCCGCCATATTGAAAATATTTCTAATTGATAGATCTCATTGTGAAACAATGATGTGCAAAAAATCTTCGATCTAGATATTGTAGTTCTCTAGAAATTTGTAATGCACGCTCAGCCTGGGACACCCTGTAGACGTGTGGGTTTTACTATTATGTTTTTGATAAAAATTGAGCTCCAGACACCGATATTAGTTTTTGTCTCCAAAGGGGAATTTGTCTTTAAAAGTGTCTCAATTTGGCTCACCCTATACACGAGGTGACTCAGTAGCACTATCTGTACACCTCCGGATGTTTTTTCATCAAGTGTAGCTTCAGAACGTTGTTCCTGTACGCCTTGTACGAACAGAACTGACAGCAAAACTGAGGTTCCATTCCGCATTCGTACTTCTGATGTCTCTTCAAGTTTTTGTAGTGCGAATATCCCTTACCGCAACGATTGCAAACAAAATATTCTTTCGTTTCATTCACACAGTATGGCTTGTGCGAGAGATAGTCATCTTTGGACTTGAAAACGTTGTCGCATCTGCTGCACACGTACATGTTAGAAAAAATACCTAAAAATAAAAAATGCTACAGAAACGTTAAAAAAATTGTTAGTTTTACTGTTAAGTCTTGTTAGTTTGGACAATTTTTTTGGTAAATATTCGTAAAAATAAGCTTAAAAAATACCCTGCCCAAAACATGTGTTCCAATGAAAGCTACAAATCAAAGGTTTTCTATTGTGACATTTCTGTTTTTCACACACAATTTGTTTTTTCTACGACTAGCCTAAAAAATGCAGTTTGACACACGGAAAACTCGATCTGAAATTGGCGTTACAGCGATTTGTTAATAATGCATATTTTTGAAAAACATCCCGTAAATCCGAAACGGTTACAGATATCGATATGCGGTTTTCACCATCATGTTTTTGATAAAAATTGAGCTCCAGACACCGATATTAGTTTTTGTCTATCTCCTATAAAAAAGGGTGTCTCCATTTAAAAGCCTCGAATTTGACACACCCTGTACACTCGTTCGGCTTGTGGCTCTTGCCTGCGGCTCGAGCCAACAAACTGTCGAACTCGTGAGCAAAACGTCGTTTTCGAAACTCGTTGTTTAATATACTATATCGTCATTTTATACAACTGACATTTTATATTTCCTGATATTGTCATTCGTTTTAACACTTTAGTTTTGTATTACGAGTTTTTGGATTAAATTAATTGTGTTGTTATACTTTAAGCTTAAAAATTATTATACTGGCAGACATTGTAGTCGAACGTTGCTCTTTTTAGAACCTCTTTTAGTTCACTGTAAGTGTACAAGGTAGTTTAATAGCCGTTGTAAAAAAGTCATCACAACCTCGTTAGAATATTCTGAACGGGAAAGCGGTAGTAATGGTCCTTTGTATCTCTTAAGAGCTGTTAAGTTAACAAAACTCACCGCTTTTGTTGATGTAAGCAATAACTTTTTATATATTTATAATTAATTTATTTTTGTTTCCTAAACTATTTTGATTAAAAGAAAATATGTAAAAGTCAAGCTTAATCACGTGACTAAAGGTTTATTTGCTATGATCTTTAGTTGTTGAAGATGAATTATCAATAGATTCGAATAATTGTTGATTGACATGGAAAATATGGAATGACATGTTGATTAAGAATGTCAGTTGCTAGGGGGCAAAGTACCCCCAGGTGAGTTCCAGTATTTAATTATGAATTTTATCCAAATTAGTACATGTTTTTGTTGTTATTTTCATGTATAACGAGTCTGCTTACCATTTTTTTTTGAGTAAGCTCCAGAAATATTCATATTCAACTTTTTCATCGTTTTTTATTTATTTTTCTAATTCCTACATTTCAGGTTTTTAACACTCTCAATAGGTAATCTTATAAGTATCGCACTAACTATCTCTTAAAAAAAAATATCTGTTCATTAATTACTTAGGCTGGAAACTGCGAGTTTTGAAAAACTGTGTTTAATAATAATGTAGAATAAAAAAAGAGCCATTAAAAACATTTCTGCTTTATTTTAAGAAAAAAAAACAAATAAAATAACAAAGTGAACTTTTCACCTTTTAATAATTATAAATATTAAAAAATTTAATTTATTATAAATATAAAAAAATAATACTAGAAAAATCTATTATAACATAATAGGTATCGTAAATAATTTAATCATCTAAACAATTAATTTTCAAACTGGCTAAATTACTGCCGGCCGGCGGTATGGACACATGACGAAAGAAATACCGCCATTTTTGATGGTTTTACATATTTATTACATTAATTCCCAAAGTAAATTCCGCCATTAATTACTGTTGACAAGATAAAACTACTGCCGGCGGTATAAAAAATTGAAAAAAGGAATACGGCCGTTTTAGATAGTTTTACATATTTATTACATTAATACCGCTAAAGAACGGGGTAAATTGTAATAAAGAAGGGCGGTTGGTGCTAAATATATAAAGAATACCGGCAGTATACCTTTTTAAATAACATAAATACAGCCATTATTTTATCAAATTTTATGTGTTATGGTTTTTCCGAAAGTAAATTCCGCGATTAATTACTGTTCACAAGATAAAATTACTGCTGGCGGTATAGAAATTTGACGAAAGAAATACCGCCGTTTTAGATAGTTTTACATATTTATTACATTAATACCGCTAAAGAACGGGGTAAATTGTAATAAAGAAGGGCGGTTGGTGCTAAATATATAAAGAATACCGGCAGTATACCTTTTTAAATAACATAAATACAGCCATTATTTTATCAAATTTTATGTGTTATGGTTTTTCCCAAAGTAAATTCCGCGATTAATTACTGTTCACAAGATAAAATTACTGCTGGCGGTATAGAAATTTGACGAAAGAAATACCGCCATTTTAGATGGTTTTACATATTTTTTACATTAACACCGCTAAAGAACGGGGTAAATTGTAATAAAGTAGGGCGGTTGATGCTAAATATATGAAGAATACCGGCGGTATACCTTTTTAAATAACATAAATACCGCAATTATTTTATCAAATTTTATGCGTTATTGTTTTTCTCAAAGTAAATTCCGCGATTAATTACTGTTGACAACATAAAATTGCTGCCAGCGGTATAGAAAGTTGACGAATGAAATACCGTCGTTTTAGATGGTTTTACATATTTGTTACATAATACCGCTAAAGAACGGGGTAAATTGTAATAAAGTTGGGCGGTTGGTGCTAAATATATAAAGAATACTGGCGGTATACCTTTTTAAATGACATAAATACCGCCACTATTTTAACAAATTTTATGTGTTGTTGTTTTTCACAAAGTAAATTCCGCGATTAATTACTGTTATCAAGATAAAATTACTGCCGGCGGTATAGAAAATTGACGAAAGAAATACCGCCGTTTTAGATGGTTTTTCATATTTATTACATTAATACCGCTAAAGAACGGGGTAAATTGTAATAAAGTAGGACGGTTGGTGCTAAATATATAAAGAATATCGGCGGTATACCTTTTTAAATAACATAAATACCGCCATTATTTTATCAAATTTTATGTGTTGTTGTTTTTCACAAAGTAAATTCCGCGATTAATTACTGTTATCAAGATAAAATTACTGCCGGCGGTATAAAAAATTGACGAAAGAAATACCGTCATTTTAGATGGTTCTACATATTTATTACATTAATACCGCTAAAGAACTGGGTAAATTGTAATAAAGTAGGGCAGTTGGTGCTAAATATATAAAGAATACCGGCGGTATACCTTTTTAAATAACCTAAATACTGCCATTATTGTATCAAATTTTATGTATTATTGTTTTTCCCAAAGCAAATTCCTCGATTAATTACTGTTGACAAGATAAAATTATTGCCGGCGGTATAAAAAATTGACAAAAGAAATACCGCCATTTTAGATGGTTTTACATATTTATTACATTAATACCGCTAAAGAACGGGGTAAATTGTAATAAAATAGGGCGGTGTTCGTGCTAAATATCTAAAAAATACCGGCGGTATACCTTTTTAAATATTATAATTTTATCAAATTTTATGTGTTTTCTTTTTATGTGGGACGGCTTTTGTCTTGCCGGTTGAGTTTATACCGCCGTCAACGACAACTTAATCCAATTTTCTACCGGCATTTATAGATATAGAAATATTATACCGCCGGATTACGGTATCTCTTTCTATACACGAACAATACCGCCGGCGGTTGTTTAGCCTGTGTAATTATTTTTTGTTATAAAAATTGGAGGTATGTATAAATATTAATCCTAATCTGCTTAAATTGATTACAAAAAAACAATAACTACCACTAGTTCATAAAAAAAACGATGTGTGATTTTTGGCGGATAATTAGTCTAAAGTTCTAAACTTAGACTTGTTTCATTAGTTTTGTTTCACGAGTTCCTTCCTATGAAATGTAAAGCTATGTGTCTTTTCAGATTGTCTGATCTGTGACTCCTGTGATGACAGTGAGGACATTGGTATGGTTTATCTCTACCGCATTCACGCCTGTGCCTACACAAACTCTCCGGATTTTTGTAGCTCCTTCCACAATGACAAGAATACCTTTTTCCTAAAACATATAACACTATCATTAAGTCAATCATAAAAAATTAAAATACAATCATTATTATTTTTATTTGGTTCTTAATACAAAAGAAAGTTAAACAAATACATTCATAAGAATATAATTATTACAGGATATAATAATTATTCCAAACCAAATTTAGTTGTATCTTCTTGTTTCACGACTTTCTTCCAGTGTACGGTGGTTATGTGCATTTTAAGATTTCCCTTTCTGTTACTTGTTCGAGAGCAATAAGGGCACTGGAACTGGAATTGTTCTTCTCTACCGCACTCGCGTCTGTGGCGACGGAAACACCGCATAGTGTTGTATTTTCTTCCACATTGACAAGAAAACTTTTCTAAAATATTTATTTACGTATAATTTTCCTATAGTAAATAAAAGTTTATTGCCCAACAGGTTAATACCCAAACAAAAGACAATTAAAAATAAATATAAATTCAAAAGTAAAAATAAAAACAATAAATATTTCTTGAAATTTGTCAAAGAGCATTGTAAGCAATGAATAAATTCTCACGAGTCTTTGAACGAACGAGTCGTATTGTGATCCGATTCAATTCCTACGACTCTTTTTTACTACTTCTTCGTTCAAATTTTATGGATCCGTGCTGGCCACAAGATTTAACGAACAATACTGTAAGCAATGAATCAATTCTCACGATTCTTTGAACAAACAGGTCGCATTGTGATCCGATTCAATTCCTACGATTCTTTTCTACGACTCGTTCGTTCAAATTTTATGGATCCGTGTTGGCCACGATTCACTTCAACGAAATAGTTATAGAAACGAACGAGTCGCATTCTGTTCCAATTCAATTCTTATGACTCTTTTTTACTACTTGTTCGCATTGAGTCGCATTGTGATCAGATTCAATTCTTACGATTCTTTTTTACTACTCGTTCGTTCAAATTTTATGGATCCGTGTTGGTAACGATTCAATTTAACGAACTAGCCATAGAAACGAACGAATCACATTTAGATCAATTCAATTCTTATGACTCTTTTTTACTACTTGTTCGCATTGAATCGCATTGTGATCAGATTCAATTCTTACGATTCTTTTTTTACGACTCGTTAGTTCAAATTTTATGAATCCATGTTAATAACGATTTAATTTAACGAACTAGCCATAGAAACGAACGAATTGCATTCAGATCAATTCAATTCTTACGACTCTCTTTTACTACTTGTTCGCATTGAGTCGCATTGTGATCAGATTCAATTCTTACGATTCTTTTTTAAGACTCGTTCGTTCAAAGTTTATGGATCCGTGTTGGTAACGATTCAATTTAACGAACTAGCCATAGAAACGAACGAATCGCATTCAGATCAATTCAATTCTTATGACTCTTTTTTACTACTTGTTCGCATTGAGTCGCATTGTGATCAGATTCAATTCTTACGATTCTTTTTTTACGACTCGTTAGTTCAAATTTTATGAATCAATTTTAGTAACGATTTAATTTAACGAACTAGACATAGAAACGAACGAATCGCATTCAGATCAATTCAATTCTTACGACACTTTTTTACTACTTGTTCGCATTGAGTCGCATTGTGATCAGATTCAATTCTTGCGATTCTTTTTTACGACTCGTTCGTTCAAATTTTATGGATCCGTGCTGGACACAAGATTTAAAGAACAGTATTGTAAGCAATGAATCAATTCTCACGATTATTTGAAAAAACGAGTCGCATTGTCATCAGATTCAATTCTTACGATTCTTTTTTTCCTACTTTAAATTAAATTAATGGACCCGTGGGTTTAAATTTTATGGACCCGTGTTGGTAATGATTCAATTTAACGAACTAGCCATAGAAACGAACGAGTCGCATTCTGATCCAATTCAATTCTTACGACTCGTTCGTTTACACGTGCACACGTGCTGGACGTTACACACGTGCTGGACACGATTCAATTGTACGAATCGTATTCTAAGCGGTGAATCGAATCTAAAGATTCATTTTTAATACTCGTTCAGATGAACGACTCGTTCAATCTTTGTCAACCTCTACTGCTTTATCACGCTGTAAGATAAAATATACAATATAGTTAGCAGTTTAAACCTCAAAAATTGGTGGGCTAAATAATTTTAATCGTGAAATACCCAATTTATGAACTAAGTTCAACGATAAGAAGCCATGGAACAACCTATTAAACCTGACCTCACCCTGAACCGAGTGAGTATAAATAACGGGAATTAAATTTTTCCTCAAAAAAGTAAATGAAATAAAAATCCAAAATTATGTCACATAAAACTTTATTTCACACAGTCAAAAAAATTCTTATAGAAATAAAAGTCTTAAATCTAATCATAGCACATGAGCATCAAGAACGTAACCTTTTCTTTATATAATTAACAACTTATTGCAAAATATCTAAAAGTAATAATATTCTAAAACACATCTAAGGATAATTTCTAATATAAATATATATTTATTAGACTTGATAATATGGCTAGACGCGACCTAAATAAAAAAGAAACGTTTATTTTTCCGTATAGGGTGTGTCGATCCATATTTGTAGTAGCTACATTGTAAATAGTTATTCATGTCTTTATATGATTGTTATTCAACCCTATAAATTTATATCTAATAAATTGTATTTTCTATATGACAAATAAGGAGAAGGGCTAGGTTCATTTCGCAACCAAAAGTTAAAGATGGCGGCCATTTTATAAACGGTCGCCATCTTGGATTTTTGGTATAGAACGAACATAGCCCTTCTACTCAAACAATATTGGCAACGTTTCAGATAAGTATCTACACTTAAATCGATAAAAATAAATAAAATAAATAAATAAATACAGGCAGTCCTTTAAGTTGCATGAGATTCGTGACTTCAGTTCTTTAAACAATGGGCATACATACTGGATATGTATATTTTTTTATAGATTTCTTAGACAATCGGTATAATACACAGTGTATAAACGAATGTTTCGAAAAAGATACATATTAAGTCTCTTAATTGAGATCTTCACTCCAAATTTTTATGTAAAATAGTAGCCTGAAATAGTGGTGAATTATTATTAAATACAGAGTGAGCCATTTAAAAAAAAAAAAATTTTTTTATTTTTAAATTGTTAACAGTCGAAATTCATAAATTTGTTTTGAACACGCTGTACCATCTAACTTAAATACATTTGCATAATACAGGGTGGTCCGAATTGTATTCCGGAAACTTCGGCAGCATATTCTGCATATAAAAATAAGTAAAAAACTTCGTATAAATGTATGTCCTAAAATGTTAGTTTCGCAGATACAGGGCGTAGGAATTTCATATTTATTTCGATTTTTTCCAAATAACTTCTGAAGTAACGTTAATATTTAGATGAAAATTGGTGTTCGGGAGCTTTTTAAACATGAGAAATTTGATTTTGATGTCAATGTGACTCCTATTTGTAGAGGGCGCTACCTACATGTGTTTTAACAGTTTTGAAGAGAGAGAATATCTTTTCGTCCGTACCTGAATAAAACTACTGAGTGAAAAAATAAACATTCCCGTGTTTTTTTTACGTAAAAAATGGCTCTTGGTTGTGATATTGCTGTGCTCTTGCTCTCAAGATATTTAGAATGGAAATAGTCAATACATGTCATTATTGACAAAAACATAAACATGTGTTGAGTAGATAGTTATTTGACAAATGATTAATTTGGGAATTTTGTATTTTTTTAAATTAATCATAATTTTTTTTCGAAAAAACGATGAAAAAAACAGTTTCTGTTCAACTTTTGGTACAAAAACATTTTATGATTTCAGTCAAGTTATGATTTCAGTCTAATAACTATTTAGTCAACATGTTTAATTTATGTCAATGATGAGATGTATTGATAATTTCGAGTCCAAATATCTCGAGAACCATTACTCTTAGCGATTTTTACGAGAGAAGAGACCTTTTTTACGTAAAAAATATCGTGAATGTATATTTTTTTACTCAGTAGTTTTATACAGGTAGGGACAAAAAGTTATTACTCTTCAAACCAGTTTAAAAGTATGTAGGTGGCGCCCTCTACATGTAGGAGTAATATCGACATCAAAATTTCTCATGTCAAAAAACTCCTAGACACTAATTTTCATCTAAATATTGACGTTACTTCAGAAATAATTTGGAAAAAATCGAAATAAAAATGAAACTTGTACACCCTATATCTCCGAAACTAAGTATTTTAGGACATACATTTACACGAACTTTTTTACTTATTTTTATCTGCAAAATACGCGGCCAGAATACATTTCGGACCACCCTGTATATTTTTTTCTACCCCATAAAATTCTTTCACCAAATTTGAGTACTTCACCTTTAGAAACAAAAAGAGGCTATAGTCAGGGAAAACATCCAAAAAATGACAGAAAATGCGATTTGCATGTGAATTAAAGTGGCATACACGCCTGTCACTGTCAGTGATCCTCCCGTTGGGCAGATTATACTGACAATGGTCGTGTATATAAAGGATAAAGGTATATGTCATCCACAGAAGTGGACAAACTAATTTTACATTGAGTATCTTAACATTTTTTATCATTATTTTTGTAATTCAACGAGACGAATCAAAAAACAAACGAGATAATAACCTTAATCTTTGACCCACCCTGTACACATTTTTTTTTTGTTTCCACTGTTTGCATTCTTTAGGGTAAATTGCATTGTAATTGATCATCATTTTTTTTATCGATAAGGAAGACCACAAGCATATATTACTCTGATTGCCCATGAAATTTATAAAATGATTTATGATTAGCTGATACACGTAGTAGCATCATCATAATACTATTGCTAATGTCTCAAACATTTAAACTAGATGTGGAAGGGAGTAATGATAATATAATTGTTATTATTGGTATTCTACTTATTGCCATCGCCCGCAATGATCGTTATTAGATTTTTCATGTTAAGGAGTGTCCATACTGGTAAAAATTGGTGTCACATAAATTGAACGCAAGAATTTTAGATGTACACGCCATACCAGTAGAGCTGAAAAGTTTAGTTCACCTTAACTTATAGTTCAAAAGACTAGTTCGTTTATTTATTTGATAATTGATCATAAATATTAGGATTATTAGAATATAGGATTTTTTCATTCATTGAGAACTGTGTCTACAGAAAAGTCCACAGACTTCGAGACATAGGAAAATCAAGTCCATTTAGCGCTTTGAATAAGAAGACTAAGGAAGGAGCATAATGCTATTCATGTATTCATGCATGGTGGGCGGAAAAAGCACTCTAGGGTGGGGATCCTTGACAGTTCTGATTGACGGTTCATTTGACACATTTGAATTTGATTTGAAACTTTGTGGATTGGTCAGTCTTTACGGAGCTTATTTTATGTTATTTATTATTTATTCTACTACTGATAGTTGTATAAAGATAGTAAATCTAGATGGATATTGTGGCAGAACTTAAATTAACAGTGACACTATCGCGATTTATCGAAAAAGACTCGAGTGAAATAATGGAACAACTTTTCGCTAGTAAGTGACTGTATGATATACATATGTGTAGTAAACCGATCATTTATGAAATTCACTTAAATTAACTAATTATATATTTTTTGAATTTTTGCTTTTATTTACTACTTGTCAAAGATTAGATGTCAAAGAATTTAGATACGTTAATTTGACTTACCTGCTTCAGTAGCGTATCGGATGTTTGTGTTAATAAATACTTATAACTTATCTATTTTTATTAGAATTATATATTTTTATAACAATTTTAATAACTACCAACATTTATTCACGAAGTAAAATAAAACAACAAATTATTGAGTCTACCCCACGTCTACCCTACATCATAGTTTTACATTTTTTAAATAAAATTCGAACGACACTGATAAACCGGAATTTAAGTCGGCCATATTTGAGGCCCATCGCGGTGTACCTAAGATTTTTGATATGCTCCTTCCTTAGTCTTCTTTTTTAAATTTTGACAAGTTTTCAAAAATGACAGTTTTATTTAGACTGACGTTTAATTTCATTTTATTTAAACTTGATAAGTTCAAAATTATTTATCTCAGATTTCTATGAATTGCATTTAAAAATGGATGTGTATCACGTTAATAAAAAATTCAGATAATTAAGTGGATTTATCAGAACAAGTCGATTGAAGAAATAAAAATGGGATTCAGACAAGCTTTGGAGAATAGACCGGTGCCTTCAAAAGCCTCCATTCACAGGATAAAAGAAAATTTTGAAAAATATACTCCCCACATGCGTAAGAAACCAAAAATTGAAGATATAATTCTCGTGAGGAAACAGATGTCTTAATATGCGCTCCAGTTGAGGAAAATCCAAATAGAAGCTGTGTACAAGTTGCTGAAGCAGTAAATTCAAGCACAACAGTTAAAAAGGTCCTCAAAAAACATGGTTATCGTTCAAGAAAAGCTAGAAAGGTTCATGAAATTTTCCCCGACGATCAATTTCGCCGTATGGAGTTTGGTTTGCACTTTTGAACAATTTTTGTATTTTTTAAAATTTTATTATCCTGTTTTTCCGTTTACCCATTACCTACCTTGACGCACATGGGAAAACAAAGGTCCTTTTCAGGACCACAAATATTTTGATTGAGAAATTTGTAACTTTTATTTTATACTAACAAAAGTTGTTAGTATAATACCAATTACGTGTTTTAGTAGTTTTAATACACACTATGATATAAAATTTATTATTATTATAATGTACATTATTAATACTATTATTCATTCAAAATGGCATTAAGGCCCAATTGCACCAATGATTTAAATTTTTCTTAAAGATAAGTAGAGCTTAGAATGAGCTGTATTTATATTTACTTTAATATTCACCTTAAATGAGGGAATTTGACTGATACAATTTTTGAATTTAAATTGTTTTTAATGATACTAACACCTTTAGTTTAATTTTTAATAAAATTTATTTAATATTAATAGAAATCCAAGAGATGTGAAACATCTTTTAGCGATTTATAACATTCTCAAATGAATTACAGGTGCCCTTATTTTCTAGAAAACCACACAGCTTTTTTCATAGTCGCTGCAGTTGCTATAAAAAACATAAATAAATGAATAGGGACACTCTTTATTCTCCTAGTTTCATAGTAATTACGTTTTTAAAGAAAAAGTCACAGTTATAACTCGACTTAAGCTAAGAAGACCTTAAATATCGCGGTGCAATTGGCCATACATTAATGTTAAAACTAATTTTTTAAGGTGTGAAAATAGCGACACACGCTAAATGGACTCGATTTTTCCTGTCTCGAAGTCGGTGGACCTTTCTGTATGTATATTTTAAATATGATCTGATTAAAAAAATATATTATTTATTTGACGCATTTTCAAATTTTTAGGAGATCACTGGGGCTATAGCTAGACTATTTGCTACATCATTTTTTTAAACACATAACCTACATTCCAAACTTTGTTCTACGACTATTGCAGTTATTGGTGAAATATATATATATATATGTGTAAAAACTAAAAAAAACTGTAAAAAGTAACCACAAAATAAATTTAACGCTATCCAAGATTAAAAGTAAGCTCGGAATCACGAGTTTAGATTTTTGAAGCACTTCATTTCAGTTTTCGTTTCGTAATATTGTACACATAGGCGCATCATGTCATTTTTGTAAAAATAAAAAATAATAAGTATCTGAATATAAACTTGCGTGCATAGAAATCGGCCCACTGTGAACTTTTGACTTTAACTGTGTCTTTTAGGATCTATTTATCAGACCAAGAAAAAAATATGAGTTGTTAGATATGAGTATAAATTTATTCAAAGTACTTGTCGCTTATATGCGTTGCAACGGGTAAACAAATGAAAGGCATTTATGTTGTGGTGACAATAAGAATAAAAAACTTATCAAATATTGTCATTACTACTTTACTGTTACTTTGTAATCGAAATGTGCACATTGTTCTTTCGTTGTTTGATTTGTTGTGTTTCATTGTTTTATTAGTGTTTCAATTTAATGCATACATCACGGAAAAAAGCTGCCAAAGTAATCCCTTTAATCGAAAATGGAATTAAACAGAGAGCTGTAGCTCGGCAACTGCATATGACTCGTGGAGTGGTTCGAAGAGTGTGTGAACGATATGAGGAGTCTCGGTCCTTTCGTAGGCGACCTGGAACTGGTAGAAAGAGATATACAACGGATCGTGATGACCGCATTATTGTGTCAACAATATTAAGAAATCGGCATCTTAAGGCTATTCAGGTGCAATAACAGCTCCGTGAAACACGAGAAGTAACTGTTAGTCAGTGGACAGTACGACGAAGATTGAAGGAAAGTAACATGACCCCCAAAACACCCGCAATTGGTCCAACACTTACCCCAGCTCATCGTCAAACACGCCTGCCTTTTGCACGGAACATCTGAATTGGACACTAGAACAATGGGAATGTGTTTTATTCTCAGATGAGACCAGGATATACCTCTATGGTAGCGACCGAAGAAAAAAAGTGTATCAGAGGCCAGGTGAGCGATTCGCAGAAGGCTGCATTGAGAAGCGGATTGCTTATGGAGGTGGTTTCTGCATGATCAGGGGTACAATTTCTCTGACTGCGTGAACCGACCCAGTTTTCATCCGTTGGGACGACCGTTGGCACCGGAGAAGAGGTTTAACTGGTGCTAGGTATATTGAGGAGATTTTAGCAGTTCATGTGGTATCTTACGCCGACTACATTGGAAAAGAACTCACTTTTATGCATGACAATGCGAAGGCACAACTAATCTAACGTAATCTAGAATCGTACACGATTACATTTCAGAAGTCGGTTTTCGTGTTATGGAATGGTTTGGTTGGAATGGTCAGCATGCAATCCAGACTTAAACACGGTAGAGCATTTATGGGATGAGTTAAAACGAAGAATTCGTGCTAAAGGAAGAGCTCCAACTTCTAACCCAGAGCTCATTGTTGCAGTAGAAGAAGAGTGGCTTAACATCCCGCAAAAAACAATATCGAACTTGATTGAATCTATGCCAAATTGTATGAGAGATGTTGTAAGAGCAAGAGGGGATCATACCCATTATTGAAAATTTATTTTAATTAATTGTCAATAAATAAATAAATAAAATAATGACATACATCTTAGTAATAAAAAACGATAATTTGTTTCATGCATTAATTTAATAATTTTAATCCGAAGAAGCCGAAATAAAAATTAATATCTCTAAACTCTTTTCAAAGAATATGAAATTGTCTTTCAAATAGTATATATTTTTTCTTAATCTGACAAATATATTCTAAAAAATTAATAGTTAAGTTCAAAAGTTTGCCTTGGGCCGATTTCTATGCACGTAAGTGTAGTTTCTTAGGGTTTTTTTCGCCAATAAAATTTTCGTATTTTTCGAAAAAAAATTGGATTCTTTTTTTAATTTTGAGTTAAAAAAGATAATATCTTGATAATATGGCAACATGAACAACTAATATAAAGCTCGGGATCTCTACTACCAGAAATCAACCGAAGAATTAAGTTAGCATGGAGTACTTATGGAAGAAACTCAATCATATTCAAATCTAGAATATACCTGGACACTTAAAACGGACATAATAAGGAAGCTACAGATCGCACAAAAATCAATGGAATGAAATATGCTGGGAATAACCAAGAAAGACTGTCAAAGAATAAAGTGGATACGACAAAAGACCCAGGTGATAGATGTCACCCACAGAATAAAATCCCTTAAGTGGTCCAAAGAATCACAACATTGGTGGCAGCGGTGGGATGTAGTATTATCCTTAAGTTGGAACAACAGATGGATCACAAAAATTACAGCATGGTACCCACGAGGAATTAAGAGACATAAAAGAAAATCAAACCTGAGATGGGACCATGATATTAGGAAATTAGCAGGGATAACTTGGGCCCCCATAGCCAACAATAGACAACAATGGGCCCAACTACAAAGAGAGTATCTAAATATCTGAGGGATGCTACACCATGAGTGGAAATGGTTGAATAAGCTGAGAATGATGATGATGATGATGATAGCAATATGGATAGTAAATTATATTAAGACGATGAAAAAAAAACGAAAAAAATAAGTGGTTCTGAAAAATGTGAGCAAAATAAGTTATTTTTTAAATTTTCAAAGTAAAATAACTCGTGTAAAACTTAAGTAGGAAGTAAGTTCATTATATTTGCTCTTATTTAAGATACAGCCTGTATAGGTGAGCTAATTTATCTGCAGTAAAACACTTAAAATATTAAGACAATGTTGCCAGTTCACCAAAAAATACTGTACAGTGTGCCCCATTTTGGTTGAAATCATAGGGTATCTCCGTTATTAGTGAAGATAGAGGGGTGCGGTTTGCACAAACCTGTCCCACTTTTTCGTCAAACGGAAGATGCTGCAAACAAAATTTTCATAGCCCTCTTCATTTCTGAGCTACAGGGTCTTTTCGAAAATTTTGCAATTTGGGATACCCCCGTATCTCTGTTATTGTGAAAGGTATCGAGAAGGCGAAAACTGCTTATTGTAGAACTTTTTACGTAGAATACAGTGGCGTAGTCTGTTTTTCTACCAAAAAAATATTTTTGAAAATATGAACTAAAGTTATGTTTTTTCAAATAGAACACCCTGTATATTTATAAATCATATGATCTGTCTTGCTATGAGCTTCTCAAAAATATATATCACTCTATATTTATTTTCACTATTTACTGCAATATTTAAAATATATCATTTTCTGATTAGTAGGCCGTGATAAAGAACAAAAAATCAAAATGGTATTTACTAAAATAGTCATACACATATTAAAATTTATTTGGGATTGATATATTTTACTTTTAAAATAACTGTTACCACTGAAACTGTGAATATATTTTTCTTTTTTTTATAAGGGGATGGGTTTGCAAATATCTAAATCTTGAATTATTAAAGCATTTTTCAGGCGTTCGGCATTGTTGTAGTGCCTGCAATATATTTCGTATTTCAAAAATTCCCAAAATCAGAAATCGAGAACGGCGAAATCCGGGAATCGAGGAGGCTTGGTTTCGTTTGGTTTGAAAAATAATAATTTAACAGTATTCTAATATTTCCATAGTTATGAGGGGGAATGTTCCCCATCTTGCTGAAAGTATATGTCACGTAAATTAGCTAAAGGAATATCTAAAATTTCCGATACGATAGATTATTCTTATGTATACACGTATTCCAAGATTTACAAATAGCGGTAGAGAATTAAGTTTCCCTAATATATAAAGAATTTATTAGCGGCTTCCAAAATAAAACAAGAGACAGATAGCAGTATACTTTTAATAATTCTTTAGTTTCTTTTATTATCAATCATGGCCTACTAATAAATATGATGTTTTAATAAAAACTTTTAAATATTGCAGTAAATAGTGAAAATATATATATATAGAGTGATATATATTTTTGAGAAGCTTATGGCAAGACAGATCATATGATTTATAAATATACAGGTTGTTCCATTTAAAAAAAACATAACTTTAGTTCCTATTTTCAAAAATATTTTTTTGGTAGAAAAACAGACTACGCCACTGTATTCTACGTAAAAAGTTCTACAATAAACAATTTTCACCTTCTCGATAGCTTTAACAATAACAGAGATACAGGAGGTGTCCCAAATTGCAAAACTTTCAAAAAGACCCTGTAGCTCGGAAACGAAGAGGGCTATGAAAATTTTGTTTACGGCATTTTCCGTTTGACAAAAAAGTGGGACAGGTTTGTGCAAACCGCACCCTTCTATCTTCACTAATAACGGAGATACCGTATGATTTCAACCAAAATGGGACACCCTGTACAGCGCAGAAAAAAAATATAACATATTGATTAAATTCTACGTAAAATAGAAAAACTGTACTAAAAAGTACGCTATTTGTTGGAGGAAATAAATTCTGATTGACATGTACGCCTATGACTTTGTAAAAAAATAAACAAATAAAAATAGATTAGTGGATTCCATGAATATTTTTCAGATGGGTTTGTAGGACGTCATTTCTTTTGCATTTTCTCGGACACAGAGGGCACTGAATGACCGGTTGGACGCCACATTCGAACAGAATGTGACTCAAAACCAGCTGTTTTCCGGCGTACTTTTTTCCACATTTCCTGCACAAAAATTTGTCATCATCCGTTGCAATCACTGAAAAATAATTTTTGTTAGTATTAATCAAGAAAATGTATATTTCATAACGACATACACATACATACAAACTTTTTAGATTTACCTAAAAAAGAAACAAAGAATAAAGAAAAATAAAAACTAGGCAAAAATAAATTAAATGTACAAACCAAGTTTTAAAAACTGAATGGCTTTTAAACGGGGTGTTTTTCAAAAATGTGTATTTCTAACAAATCGCTGTAACTTTTTTACTATGGAAAATCTTGTATTTTAATGAAAACATTTGCAAAGCATCTTTTTACGTAGAATAATTTACGTAGAATAATTTAATTTTTTTTACATAATTTAAGTATATATTTTTTTAAATTAATGATTTAAGAGTTATCTAGGGAAAATTTGATTTTTTTTATTTGGGACAACCAGTATATTTTTAATTCACTGAAAAGAACTTAAAATTGTCTTTCCAAAAATATAGCACACTTGAAATTTTGTTCGAGTCCCCTTCGAAATACAGAATTTTTAAAAGTTCGTCATTTTCAACTAGTAGGCTTTGGATCCCTTATTGATAATCTGCCCTTAATGAAATTCCAAAACATATTTTTCCAGCAAGACGAGGCACCGCCTCACATTGCTGAAATTATCAGCAATATTTTGCTGCCAATTTCGAGAAGAATAATTGAATTTGCGGATTCATGTTTATAGGAACTTTTGTTCATATTTTTTTCTAATGAGAAATCGCCCTTTCAATTTGGTTGTGCATTTTTCATATACCCTGTATATGAATATTGTAAGTTCTAAAAGCTTGTAAAAAGTAAATATAAAAGAACTAGACAGGTAACACTGTAAGATATTTATTTTACATAAGATGTTGTTATATATAAATGCTTTAAATCTAAGAAAAAAAAATAATATAACGTAATTTCAGAGTATCTCCGAAAGTTATGTATAAAATCCTAGAATAAATTCTTGGGAGATAAATATAGTTAAATCTACCTTACTTAACTTCACTATACATAGTATAATAACAAATTAAAAAAAGTGAATAATAAAATAGTTAAAGAAATGGAAAATACATTTTTGACTAAGAATATTTAGTTGTAAATTTTGTACAAAATTTCTAGGATACCCCGTAGAATAATTAAATTCTAATTGTTTAATACTAAATAATTTCAGTCGAGTAAATTTCATCAGTAATTACCAAATTACGTATTTTATATGATCAAATAAAACTAAATGCGTGTTGTTGTTAAAAATTGAGTGGTTTTACCTGCCAGTCTTAAGCCCCATACTCACACTTCGCTCCTTCCTCGCGTTACTTCCTCGCGTCCCTTCGTTCAAAAATCATATATTTACTATGGGAAAATGTAGATTTTATGCGACTGTGTGTTCCTTCCTCCTTCGTCAAAACGCTACTTCGTCCGTTTACTTCCTCGAAACGGTCCTTCCACGTACTGTCGGTTTTTGGAGGAAGTAGCAAAGGAATTATCACGAACACAAAAAAATATTAAAATATATAAAATATTTAAATCGATCTTGGATTTCATTCGTAGTTGATTTCTTGATTTGGCAGTACGTCTGTACAGGGTGTCCCATTTTCGTGCGTTTTGCAGGGTTTCTCGTTTATGAGTCGAAATACAAAGATACGGTTTTCACATTCCGCTGTTACTTTTTTATGAAATTAAAGATGCTACATACGGATATGTCCTAGCTCTCTTACTTCCTAAAATACAGGGTGAATCTGAAATTATTGCATTTTTAGATCCCCTTTGTATCATAACTTATCGAAAAGGTGAAAACGGTCTCCCGTACAGTTTTTCACGTAGAATGCAGTGACGTAACTCAGACGTCTTTTTTTAAATTGACTAAAACTTATATGTTTTTTTAAATACGATATTTTGTATATTATTTTATTTTCCTTGTTACGAGCTTTCTAAAATACTTATTTTCATAAACGGGGTAAAAATGCATTATTTAACTTTATTACATAGCCGGTCGGTTCAAATTAGGCAATCAAAACAATCAACTAATTTATTCGACGTAAAATGTTGGTTATTGGCATGTTATTTAAAAGCAGCACAAGTTCAGTTTCCGTGAGAAGTGTCTAGCCCTAGCAGTCAACTATTAAGCTTGACCAATCAGGTTGGTTAGCGTGGTTATTTGAAGGGTGTTAATTCATTTCTGTTTGTCAAAAACTGTAACGTGATTGGTCGGGCTTAATAGTTGCCGGCTAGGGCTAGACACAAGTGTTTCCGTGTAGTTTATCAAAATATCACGATGCAAAGCAAAATTATCTGGTAAAATTAAGTTAAATAAAATAAGAGCCGTTTAGCAGTTTAGCAGTACCTAAATAAATAAATATAGAGTATATTATAATTTTCGAAAGCTCATAACAAGGTAAATAAAATAAAAAATAATATATAGAGTGTCCTGTTTAAAAAAAAGAACATAAGTTTGAATCATTTTTCGAAATAGACAGCTCCTCGGACAGCTCCCAACGAAGAACCACTTTCGTCACTGCCATTCTACCTGAAAAACCAGACACGGGTGGTGGATAAGTACTCTATAGGTCGAACAAAACAAAAATCAGGGTATCCGGTATATACCTGTACATTTAGATGAATAGTCTAATTTTATAAAAGGTATTTCCAACGACCGCATAGTAAATACCCGATATAATACCAGTAATGGTCAGGAATACGAGTATATCTACAATATTTCTTATATATATTGTAGATATTATATATTGGTATATTTCTATTCGGCGGCATTATACCGGGTATGTACTATGCCGTCGTCGGAAACTCCTTTTATTAAAATTAGAATGTTCATCTAAATCTGCAGGTATATACATATATACCCAGATTTTATTTATCTACAAATTGGGTACTTACCCACCGCCCATCACTGACCCTTTTCACCTTTTCGATAAGTTATAAGATAATTGAGATACAAAGGTTATCAAAAAATGCAAAAATTTCTACTAATTAAAAAATAAAAAGTAAAAGAAAGAAATAAGAAATAACTTTGAACTAAGAAGGCTAGGATGAATACATATTTATCCTAGCCTTCTTAGTTCAAAGTTATTTCTTATTTCTTATGTAGCATATTTAGTCTCATAATAAGTAGAACAATGATGTGAAAACAGCATCTTTATATCTCTACTCATAAACCAGAAACCCCATAAAACACACACAAATGGGACATCCTGTACATCTAGCAACCGCCAGTCGATATAAAAATAATTCACACACAATAGTCTAAAAAATGGAAGAAAAAAAACAATATTCTCTTCATATTTGTGAAAAAATGCATGTCCATATTGAGTAATCGTAGCGACAAAAATAAAAAAATAGAAATAATGTGCATGATGCCTTTACAAAAATATATGAAGAAATGGGGATTGACATCATTAACGTTTAATTAGTATGTCATATTTCATGGTTTCGATATAAATTACATAATAAACTTTATTGTTGACTCGCCTTGTACATTCATACTGATATACCTTGTACATGATACTGAAATATTCGGATTTATTAAAAAAAAAATATATTATTAAAATTCAATTTTTATTTTTGACACGACAAAGAATTGCAGTTTTATAAAATAAAAATTATGCGCCTTTCGGATTTTTTAAAAATTTTAGAGGTTACTAGATATTTCGTATTAAACATGTAGCTGCTATATTAAAAATAGTTTGTGGTGTGTTGTTGCATAACTGACTAATTTCCAAGCATCGAATAGACGAAGGAAGGAAGCGAAGGGACTGACTGTTGACTGTTCAGTCAAGACGGTTCAAGTAAAACCTTGTGTGTAGATGAAAAAATGGTCCGTTTTACTTGTATTGAATATGAAATAAATATTATAATGCTATTCTATTTGATCATATATTAATTACTTATTTATTTAATTAAACTATACACTATCATATTGGCTTAAGGTGTAAAATTTGTTCGAGTTTTGAGATTCCGAATACAAAAAATTGAAATTTGCAACATTACAAAATAATAGTTATTTGCAGTACAAATGTATTTATGAACATGATTACAACAACGAGCGTGAACGATTAGAATCACACGAGTGTTGTAATCAAGTTGTTATCTTATACAATGTGTTCAGTATACCGTGCTGGCAACCGTTACTTCTGGGTCGGCATTTACATGTGTGGAAGTAAATCGCATAGGGATCTTATTAAGTCGGAGTGAGAGAAATGCGACCGACCGACGCGACGCGCGACGGTGTGCTGTTGCGGCGTTGCCGATACGCCTTTCCCTCTCAAGTAAAGTAAAATCACGATCGCAAACCGCTTATTTTTAAAAGACCTTTTTTTCAAGAGATAAGTAGATAAAATCATTAGACATATTTCTGAGCATCTGAAATGGAATTATAAGGATATCGTTAGGGTGTCGTTTTTTTATAACGAGAAAACGTCAGTAATCGCGATAATTTAAAAACTCAACTTTTTAACACATAACAGGCCATAACTCAAGAACCACTTTAGATATTGAAACTTTTTTTATTTTCAAGATCGGATATTTTACAATATGTTTACATAAGAAAAATTCGATCAGGTTGTTTTTTCCATCCAAAAATTGTAAACATTCCATCCATTTACTTTTAGAGCATAGCAATTCTCAGCAATCGTGTAATTTTTTTATTGATAAAGATTTTCACATACTGTCTACAAAGAAAATATAGCAGAAATATTAACAAAGTTCTTCAAAAAACTACAATCTATTATTTCTAATAGACTTCGAGATATCGATTTTTGAATTCATAGTTCTAATAGCGCGACCACTATCGAACACCCACTCAATTCTTATTTTTGCAAACTTATTTTTGCAAGTGTTTTTAGCTTGCATTTAAAGAAATTTAAGCTATAGGGAAAATTACAACGACTCGTTAATAAATAAACCAATTAAGTATCACGAGATGTAATTAAATCGTGAAGTTGAACGCATGACGTACACCTTTCCCTAGAACTTAAAGTACTGACAGAGGTATTGATTGGGTCGACCGGTCAATCTGCTTATCCCCTTCCACGTCTCTTAGCGATGTGCACAGTTTCTCGGTTTATTTCATACGTTTGGCAACGTGTTTACTGTCCTCTCTTTGTTCAGTAAATTATAAACGCATTATACTCTTTTTACATACGGAAATCTCGACCCAAGACAAACCTTTGCCAGCCCTTAGTATTTGAACATGTAGAAATCATTTTTCTTTTCAAAAAAATTAATTTTCTTGATGAAAGTTTCTGCATATTAGGAAACTAATAAATTATTCAAAATTTAACTATGCCCTTTGGTATACAAGGAGACTTAAAAAAATGTAAAATTTGTCCAAAAGTAACGCGGTATAATTTTTTAGAACATGTACTTTAAAATTAAACGTTTCAATATAAAATCTGCTTTTCCTATTAACTATATTTTTAAATTTAACTACCTTTTTTACGTATTTTATAAAATTAAATATTAGTTTTGAGCATAGTTTCATATTTCTGGGGCTGTCCAGTATACCAAAAAAAAAATTGACTAAATCAGTTGTAATTTACTGGGGTGTAGATATTTTTATCAAGAATAAAATGTACTAAAAAGCTAACTAATAACTATCTAAAATTAGTTTGTTCAAAACATGAAAGAAAACATAAACATATAATACTTATAGAGACATTGACATATACATTATAATCAAAGAGTTTTTTGATTAAGCTTAATAATAAGCGTATAGAGAGATAGATAAACAATAATCTTATAAAAAAATTACATAAGTTTAATTATCTAATAAAGTTAGAGCCCTTTGATCATATGGCGGACAGTAGATCTAGTAGGCCTTAATATTAGAATATTTACTGGATTATTATTGAAAAATTACAAAAGTCAAAATATTTTTTTTTTAATCTTTGAGAACCCGTTATGTTGATCATGATTATCATCATCATTATCAACACATTATTGAAATTGATTAAAATATCAGTTTTATCCTTTAAGAACTTTAAAAAACAAAATAAAAAATAGTTGCAAAATCAAAAATAATTAATTTTTAAAAGTCACGATTTTCTCCATTAGCCCACAACATACTTACTTATAATACAAACAGTGTTTTACATAAGAGTGTGCACTACAGGGATCTGTTAAACCAGAATAGATATATAAAAATGATTAAATACAGAAAAAATGCTTCTTAAAAAATACGAATATTTCCGAAGATATTTGAGAAAAAAAATTTGCCGATTTCATTTTTATTTTTTTCTTATTCTAATTGAAAAGATATAAAAATAGAATTTTTTAATATGATATTTCGTTTCTTAACAACCGTCCTCAAATTATCTTTAATTTAATATTTTTTTTTATTTCTTCTTGTTTTCGGCATCCCTGTAGCGTGCATTCTTACATGAACCACCGTGTATATACTTAATTAAATGTATTAAATTTATTTTTTGTTATATACAAAACTTATCTATCCATGAAAAGTTTATCAGAAGTGACGAAACCACCAGTATGCTTCAGCGTGTGCATTTTTAAAGCGTGTTTCCTCTTAGCCACGTAATTGCATATTCCACATTTAAATTGGGGTTCCACTCCACATTCAAACCGGACATGATTATACAAAGATGGCGAGTGCTTGTACCTCCTTCCGCATTTTTTGCATTCAAAACGAAATCGACGATGATCAACTAAAAGAAAAATCTATATTAGTATCAAGCAGAGAAAAAAGGGAATTACTCGTAATAATTATTCCATGTTTACCAATAATATTTTTTTCTCATTTTGAAATTTAGTGACACTTTTCACAATCCTTTGACGTTTTAAAAGATTTCGCAAGGTGGGCTTATACCGGGGTAAATCAAAACTTGTTTTTTGCAATATATTCAAAACACCCTGTGAAAAAAATTGGATGGGCATTCGGGCAAATCAATTAAAAAGAAATTACGTCATTAAAATTACAAATAAAACATACATTGACATTGTAGAACACAGGCGTATCAATAAAATTTTACAAAAGGAAAATTGTAAATGGATAAAATCACGTAAGAGTTATAAAATATTAAATACTAGACCTTTAACCAGTGTGTGAGATGATCAAAATTTTAAAATTCAAAATTGCTCATGATTAAACATCAACAAAAAAGTCGTTTACCGCATAGAGGGCTCTCTCCAGTAAGTATGATTTCAGAGCTTTGGGAAATGCGGAAAAGAATGAAAGTGACTTGATATTCAAAGGCAAATGATTGTACAATTTTTTGGCATTGTACAGTATTGAGCTCTTAACTAGATCTGAGCTCGGGGTTGGCAGATAAAGATCGTGCTCCGCATTCCTAAGTGGATTGTTGTGATATGGCCTTTCCGGAATAGCAGATATGTGCTTGCGGATTAAGCAAATGGATTCAAAAATGAATAAGGTCAGTATTTTGAAATTTTTAAAGAAATTCTGGCAGTGAGTTCTACTGTTCAGTCCCAATAAGTATCGAACTGGTCTCTTTTGAAGTTTGAAAATACGATCAAATTTTGTCGCGCAGCAAGTACCCCAAGTAGTTTTACAATCTTGAATTTCTTGAAAATGGAGCTCTCCATACCATTATATTGAGGATGTCCTCCAAGAAATTGTAGTTCCATTTGCTCCTTTCATTGGAAAACAGTTTATATATGCCAGGCCTCACGTTGCGCGGGGTAACGAGTTAGGAGTACCAGTAGTTAACGAGGAGAAATCATCCAGGTATGAGGTTGGACTACGAAAATTGGAATGGCTTCCTTGTAGTCCCGAACCACAAACAAGAGCTATGGCTAGCATTAACGGAGATTCCACCGTTACTGCTAGCCTTAGCTCTTGTAAAAGGTCTTCTTGATCTATAGCTTGATGAATATCAATCTACTATAAGAATAACTATACAGAGAAGACCAGGCTACTAGTAACATAGCAAGTTGCCGGGCGAATTTACGTTTACCCAATTTGCGTTCGTACTCGAGATTCATTGCCGGCTAGTCGGCTAGTCAGGCAGTACGCAGTTGCAGTTGTACTTGGACGGGTCGGTCGTGACAGACTAGGAATACGACGCGAGGAGTACCGAGTATTTATTATTTTCATTTTAAGTGTTTACCTTCACTTAAGGTACCATTTAAAATAAAAATACTTAAATCTTTATTATTTGAGTGTGTTTACAAGCCAAAACTAAAAATAAATAAATTCTCTAAACCCCAAAAAAAAACTAAAAAATTCCGTCTGACATTGGCTAACATATTAGGGCTAATAGTTTGAAAAGCCTCTCGTATTTTTACTTGAAGCTCATCCAGATTATTAGCCCTATTATGACCATACACTTTGGGTTTTACATAACCCCACAAAAAGAAATCATTGGAAAGATCTGGTGATCTAACGGGCCACAAAATAGTTCCATGTCCACTAATTAAACGGTTAAACACTTGCTTTAACTCCTGTTCTTCATTAATCAACACATCAGGCTTCTTGTGTTTTTGTGGGGACACGCACCCATGTGTTTCAAAATTATTAATAACTCTTGATATAGTAGGTAAAGATAGAATTGCCCTGTTTACAAAAGTTTGTGGAAAAATTGTTTGTATATCCCGATAAGACCTTTTTGGAAATACCATTTTACAATTTTCTCACGAACTTCGTAAAAACATCCATTTACTTAAAAAATAAATTTTACACGAGAACTGTCGCGAGAATCTATGTATGCGTTTTAGCTATTAAAACACGAATAAATACAAATTATGAAACATTCTTATCACATATCTACCTATTTTTATTTTATCGCATTTTTTCGCCTACTTTTTATCCGGCGGACGGGTTTACGCTAATTCGTCCGGTTCTGCCTATGTTACTACTACGGTGGTCCGGTCTGTATACTCTTATTCATTCGATAAGACGAAGACCTCGAGCTGTTATTGCTGCGAGAGGTAGACATACACGGTATTAAAATTATTATAAAACTATTGTTTTTGTCAATAAAACAATCTCTGAAATCAATACTTTACTTAAAAATGTGTAGCTCATAAAAGGATAGAGATAATGGGATAATTCAAAGAATGAAATGTTAGGAATACATCTAAGATCACAGGGAAGTATTTTTATCCAAAATACCCGTCTCATTTTTTCCACAGGGTGTTTTGATTTTATTGCAAAAAAGAGCGTTTTGATTTACCCCTGTATAAACCCACCTAACAGAAGAATATAAGCCATTAAAATAATAAAAAATAATGATAATAAATTTATCTTCACACTGATACCACAATCTTCAAAATCGGATTATAAAATAAAAAGTTATGAAACATCAAATTTAGTCAAATTTTTAGGGTGGCGGAATTTTGTGCCGGGGAGTATACAGATTGTTAACTGGACGGTTACTTATTGGGAAACAGAATGGCAACACTGCATCCAATTCCAAATGAGTACTAAGCTAAGTTGCCGACTCGTCCCGTCGGCGTCGCCTCGTCTCTCGACGAGCGGGCCGAGGTTGCCATATTTTAACCATAAAGCTCTTGCCGCGAGTAATAAACTAATTAACAACCTGTATAAACCCATCCATAAGTTAACTTTGTAACGTTTTTAGTTCGTTACATGTTTTTTTTTATATATAATATATGATGTCTGGCCTATCATCACCGGATTCCCTCTCGTTCAGGCCGGATAGTTTATTTGACGCGCTTGGGGTAATTTTTACGTTCTCTAGTCTACAACCCTGTTATCGTTTTACACAACCCTGTTATCGTTCTGTGGAGACGCTGTCAACATCGCTCCAAGGTTAGGTCGCTCTCCGCGCTTACAGACATTTTTCTTGTCGCTAAAATGCCGACAGAGAACGCGAAAGGACACAGGCATAAAATTTTGGAAACAAAATATGGCTCACATGCATGCCGATTTTTGGAATGTCATTTTAAAAGCCGTATGTAGAAAGGCAGACAAAAAGATCGTGGCTAAATCAGCGGCAGACAGTTATCAAAAGCGCGATATTACTCTAGCGTTTTCAGGGAACGCTACCCGCCTTGAAAATCGTGCATGTTCCTTTATATTTTAGAAAACTTTATACAACTGCCTGTTCACCGCAAATTTATCCACGGTATAATTTTTTAATCTACCATGCTTACGGCTTTACTCTATGGTTACGACCTTGTTACGACACTAAAAGAATGGATGCAAATACAGAAAAAAACAGGTGACTCATAAATCTTTATAAAAATGTCTTTTTAAATTTTTAAACTTGAACGGTTATTTTGGACTCATTTGAAAAACGGTAAAGAGAAAATATATTTCTTTAGTCGAGATACCAGCCCTGAACATATTTGCACTTATCCAAAACTCACCCTGTAAAGTAATATCGCGCTTTTGATAACTGTCTACAGCCGATTGAGCCACGAGTTTTTTCATCTACCCTTTTGCATACGGCTTTTTAAGTAAATAAATATGACATTCCACCAATCTGCATGCATGTATGCGATTATTTTTTTTGTTAAAATTTCATGCCTCTTTCGCGTTGTCTGCCGGCATTTTAGCCACGAGAAAAATGTCTGCCAACAATTTTCCACGTTTCTTAATAATAAATAAAAGCCCTTTGGCAATTATAACTCGTGTACCTTATAATATTTTTAGTGTCAAAATTTCACCCTTTCGATTGGCCACCCCCGCTTTAAGCCCCGGGATCGCGCTGGCAGACATGACTATTTCATAATGGCTACACATAAGGAGACTTCACAAGAAAAAATAGCCATGTAACGATGATAAGGTTTTTTATGTAGGTCTATTATAAGTGATACTGACTCACTGATTAATCACGATCTTGCTCAAACCATTCAACGTAAGAAGCTCAATTTTGGCATACAGGTTGATTCTAGGGTGTAGAGGTTCGATAAGAAGGGATTTTTCGAAATTCCATTTCCAAGGGGATGAAACCACCCCTCAAATATTACAATATTTTTTATTTAAAAAAAAGGTCAAATTTCCGAAAAAACGCTTAAACACGTATATTTTATTTTGTTTTTTTACATATTTTAAGATTTTTTAAAAATGTATACAGGGTGTTTCGAAAAATCTGGTCATTGGTTAATCACAATCCCGCTTAAAGCGCTTGACGTAAAAAGCTGATTTTTGGAAAACGGATTGACTGTGGGGTGTAGAGGTTCGATAAGGAGGGGTTTCTCGAATCTCAAATTCGAATCAAAGTCGCGGGTACACGCTAGTAATAGTATACAGGTATTAACACAACCAAATTATTAAAATATCATCATTTACTTCAAAACTACAATACATTGAATGGTATACTTATATTTAAGACGAACAACATTACTAAATAAAAAGTAAAATACAGGGCCTTTCAAAATTAAATTACTTAAATTATTTTGTTTCATGCTTAACTTAAAACTTACTAAGTTCATAAAAGATGTCGTTGCAGTCTGACATATTATGATCAGTTAGTATATAGATAAAAAGAACTAAACAATAATATTAACTATAATTTAATGCCACCCTGTACAAGAACGTAGTGTTCTCGAAATTATACTAAAATTATACGGGGTGATTTAGTTTTTTTGGAGAAAATTTTTAACGAAATTTACACAAACAAATGTATTTGAAGGAAAATAGATTTGAAATTATACACTTATTATCAAACAAACACTATTTAAAAATATATAACTTTTTTTAAGCGTCTCTAAAATTCCCGTTAAAAACTGAATCACCCTGTATATTAAAATTAACTAAATCGTTAATAAAGGTATTTTAGAATTACTATAATAATAAATCTAAAAACATGAAATTATTAAGGCACCATATAGCACACTAACTGTTGAAATCGAGTTAAGCACTAAAATGAGTTTACTATCATTGAAATAGACAGTGGCGTAGTTTACTATAAAGTATGTCTTTAGCTGCTTTATATTGGTTTCTATTTTTTGGGGAGTTAAGAGTAATTATGAGTATATATGGTAGTAAAAATGGTAGTAATCATTGTTTTATGCAAGTATTATATGTATGCTGCACTAGAGAAACATACAGGGTGTCAATCACAATAGTTGTTTATTATGAAAACTAGATGTTATTTATTTATTCAAAAAAGGGTAACTGTCTATTTTTATTAATTAATTAAATATACCCAGCTGTTTAAAAATGAATCGGACACCCTGTATATTATAAATTATCTAATAAATAGTGCATTATGGGTAGCGCATAAAAAAATTAACGCACACAATCTAATAAAGTAGGAAGAACTCTTGAATTTATACTTTTAATTGCTCTAAAGTCGTCCATACACTGCGCATATTTTGTATTTTTTTAACTTTTTTAATCGAAATACTTAAGTTTATTAATATACCTACATTTTTGCCAGAGAGTAAGTAACCGAATAAAAAAACAGCGAGAATTTGTTGAAATAAGAAAGATACTGTATATTGTGTGTATAATTTTGTACAAAATATTAGAAGGGTATGAGCTTCCTGTAATGCAGTTATCTGATAATTAATATCGCATGCATAATATATAATTTCTTTTGGTTATTAAAAACAGTTTAAAAATCAACATAAACTAATTTAAACAATAGACAATGCCACATAAAGAAAAAAAAAATCTAAAACTTATAATAAAAAGAAATATTAAACTTAAAATCTAATAATTGCAAATTTGTTAAAATTTATCAAAATTAAGACAATTTTCTCTAAAACTCTTAAAAACTAAAATTAGATACTGATGATTACGAAACAGAAAATTAAAATTAACATACAACGTTAAAATAAACTTATAAAAAGTAAATACAGCTGTCTCTTAGAGCTACAAAGTTATATCGTATGGTAATGTCTTCATGAAACAATCTTAAGGCTATTAGTCTATGTGGTTTTGGTAAAAATTAAAAACGAACGGTTACAAGACATAAATAAAATAAAATTACGGTTATTCGCAAAAAAATGTCCAGGGGAAAGTAAAGAGGTATCGATTAAAAGATAAAGAACTATTTAAAATACAGACACGTCTGTTAATATACCGGGTGCGTCTGAAAACTGGCTCACCCCTACAACTTTGTTATTTTTTAATCTGAAATGAAATCGAATGACACCTCTTAATATAAAACCTATTAGTATAGGACAAATAAGATTAGTTATTACATTCCGTGCTATTGAACATAATAATGTTACGTATTTAAGATTCTGGGTAAAATGTTAGGTTATGATGAGATAAATAATTAAATCGAGATTGTACGTGACTTTTTGCGAATTGAAGAATATTTCTTATAATATCTGGTATATGATCAAGTTTAAACTAATGAGTTTGGTAATTCTAAAAATAGTACTGCCATGTTTTTACGTAACTATACACAGTCCACCTCTATAACTAAAATATCTACAATTTTTTACCACTATGTAATCCTCCTTTTGTAAAAAGATGACATTTCAGTTATAAAAGCTTGACTATCGACTATTTTGACTATTGAATATAAAGACTAAGGAATCATTTTAATACTATTTTTATGTTCTAACAACAAATAAATTAATATTAAAAACGGAAGAGCCGTCATGGAATCCATTTTTATTTACTTTTTTTTTCATTCAAAGTATTTACTTTTTTTTGTGTTTATTTTGTATTCTTTCTTGTATGTTTGTTAATATATTTTATATGGATAAATATAACATCACTGAGATTATAGTGAATCAGGGAAAGAAACTTCAAAAATATAGTTACAGTGTACAGGGTTTCTAGACTAAAACGATGAAAAATTAAAAAAATAAAATTAAGAAAAAAAAATAAAAACTGAAAAAGAAAAAATGTAGTAAGAATTAGAAAATTAAAAGATTTAGTAAATATTATTTTGACGTATTTCATTTTTAACACTTTTTAACGTCAAGTCACTGAGCTGAAAATAAGAGAAATGACCAAATGAAGAATAAGGTAGAAGAAAGAAAATTCAGAGAAACGGTAAGAAAAAATATTTCAATAAAAGCTGTCCTCTAGCTTCTAGCTACCCTATCACGGTTAATTTTGATTTGAGCAAAAAAAGTATAGAGACCATTTTTATGTAAAATTTGACGCTCTATAACTTTTATTTGAACTTTTTTTTTCTAGTCCTTATCGTTTCTCCGAAATTTTGAAAAAATAATTCTATTTATTTATTTCACGCCTTCTCGGGGGTGAATTTAGAAAATCTTTCAGAATTCGTTTTTGGATCTTTCAAAGTAATCAAAAATTCAAGTTTTTACCAAAATTTCGTGATTGAAAGCCTATTAGTTCAATGTTACAGTATTTTCCTTAGTCTTTATATTCAGTAGTTTCAACATGACGAAAATATTTTCTTTCCTTCTCTCACTCATCTACGACGTGATATTTTTCTTATTAGTGTCGTCGTTAGGCACGGTCATGGTCAGTTCTGGATATATCGGGCTGTCCAGACTGTCTTCTTCACTTTTTATGCTCTCGTTGGTCGACGTTGCAGACGAATCTGCGTTTCTTTTCAAGCCGTACTTTTCAGGGTACTTCCTACAAGCTTCGCGCTTCATGTGAACGTACCAGCTCTGTTTTAAATTGAACAGTGTACCGCACAATTTGCATGGAAAAGGCGGAGCTGAAAATAAAAAAAATAACTAAAACGTTTGGAAAATTCGATAATTTTCAATAATTCTTTTAACAGCTAATAGCTGAAATAGTTACACAAACCCAAGGATACTATAGAGATAAGGATAGTTCGATTCCTATCTTCCTGCACTGTCAGTTTTTTTACGTCGTCTACTGATCGAGTTGAAGTTGGCGCTAAAGATTTTAGACAGTGACAGTTATTTTTGCATTTGACGGACGAGCGCACAGTGCGTTGGAAGATAAATTTAGCGGGACAAAAGCGTTTGGTTAGAAATAAGCCAAAAAATGTGTACTGATAAGAATAAATAGTAGACATTCCAATTGATACAAAAATGTATGAATATTCTTTGTATTTCGATACATTTTTATCAACCAAATTTGGTCGTTTTCTGCTCAGCAAGGCAGAGATCATACGAAAACAAAATATTTACAAGTGCTTATACATTTTATTAGAAAGCCAAATTATGTTGAAGATTGCCAAAGGTATGTACTTTTCTACTGTACGTATATTATTTGTTAAAATCCTTCGTGCCTTTGTTCTGCAGATATCAAACTTTCACTTTTTTTTCAAATAACGATATATTGAATGACGTAGATCTTTTGAGTTACCAACAGAGGTAGTCACAGTCACAGGGAGTTCATGCTTAACAGGTGAATGCCCAAAAAGATTCATTTCAATCGGATAGTATAAAAACAAAACAACTCCATCAAAAGGCACTGAGTTTAAAAAATTGTCTTAGATACTTACTATATATGAATTTACAATTACCGAGTGTTAAAATTAAAATTAAAATATCTATCTTATTTATCATTTTCAAATTAAAATATATTTTTTTAAAATAAATTATAGAGGGTGTCACAAGATTGCAAATTAATTAAAAAAAAAACTGCTAAAGAGTTTTTTGATATCATAATTTTATGTATTTGGCAATAGTTTACAAATTTTTTGTGTGTCATGTACGAATAATATCATAGTTTTATTATCTTGTATTTATTTATTAATAAATTAAGTTGTTAATAAATAAATAAATTTAACCATATAGTTGCTATATATTAGACCATTTGCTACGTTCTTAGATTTTAAGTCCCAAACATTGCTCTTGAGATTTTGTCCCGCTAGAATAACCATCCGCCGCACTGTGGAGCACTGGTCAGCGCGTGACGTAGCATTCCACGGCGACTACGACAGCGGCGATTTGACGCGATCGAACAGTCCTTTAGAATATATACAGTCCTTGACACAAACCATCATTTGTAGTATCGTAAACTGGGGTAACTTTGGTACGATTATTAGGGTTTTTCGTTGACACAGTCGTTGTAATATGTAATTTTAGACGTAAATAGATGTAAAGAAGCATTTTGTACTAAAGGACACACAGATACATACAGGGTGTCCCACTTAAGATGGATACAAGCCAATATCTTTGTTGTTTGTTGAGGTTTTCATTTTTGGCAGGAGGCGTAGGCTATAAGACGTACATTTTGCCCAGGGTAAGAAATGCGATACCTCATAGACGTACGTTTTAATGGGGTTTGATATTTTTCGAGTCAAGAGCAAACTACCCTTAGGACAGTATTTATTTCAAATCTGATAAATTATATTGAATCCTCCTTATCTAAGATACTTAATAAGTTCTAAGTTAATCTAAGTTCTAATTTTGATAAATATTGATACAGGGTGCGTCATTAAAATAAGACATTTTTATTTTTATTATTATTTTTTTAAGTACTTACGACGCCACTGGATAAACAATAGGTTTATTATCAATAACCAATGGACTTTTTGAAATGTTTGTAAACATGCAGTGTTCAATGCAAAATGACCAGATTGGGTTATTTAGTCGTATTTTAATTACCATTTAATAGCATGTAGTAGAGATAAACTTTATTTTTGAAAATGACGTGAAAATATGAGGAATGTTCCAAAGTTTTATGCTGCAGTCACAAATATACCCCAGTTTATGGTATTTTACAAAAAGTAGTTTGTTTTTTAGTTTCCTCTTGCAGCAGAGAAGTACTAAGCCGTTTTAAAAAATACTAAATAACATCATATAGCGAGATGTTTGGACTGCATCTCAATGTCTCCAAGACCAAACTATTGGTCTTTTCTAACCTCTTTCCAATAAATGCACACCTGCGTGTCAAGGGACAAACAATCGAACAAGTGACCTCAATAAAGTATTTAAGAGCTAACATCAATAGTCAGTGCGACCCGAAAAAAAATATATTTTCAAGAATTGAGCAAGCGAGAAAAATCTTCGTAAGAATGAAATCAATTTTTACAAGACGAAACCTCAGTGTGTTACTCTATGGATGTGAGAGCTGGACACTGGATTCACAGACCGAAAAGAAGCCTTCGAAATGTATGTGTACAGACGGATGCTGCGAATCTCATGGGAACAAAGAATCACCAACGATGAAGTACTCCAGCGCATGCAGAAACAAAAAGAGATACTGAACACCATCAAGGAAAGAAAAATGCAATACCTGGGCCATGTGATGAGAGGTGGTAGATACGAAATACTTCGCCTCATAATAGAGGGTAAAGTGCAAGGGAAAAGAACTCATGGCTGAAGGATTTAAGAAGATGGTTTGAAGATAAACGCTCGTCTGCGAAAATCTTCCGGGCTGCAGTTTCCAGAGCTACAATTGCCATTTGGATCGCCAACCTTCGGCAGGAGAGGGCGTGATAAGCAGAAGAAGAAATAAAATCAATCAAAATGGCATTTAATGGCTGTTTGTGTAACGATTTCTTTATCATCCAGTATAGAAAACATATTATAGAAAATAATATTTCTTACCTGAATATACTTTGACTTGTTCACAAACTTTTCTTTTTACGTGATATTGCATTGCAGTGATCCCTTTGAACAGTTTGCTACAAACAGGACAAACCAGCTGTTTGGCATCTTCCTCTAAAAAATAAAAAAGTATAAGAAAATCAAAACTAGTTATCCAAAAAAAGTTTTAAAAGCCATATAAAAAATTTATATCGGTTACAGTAACGCATGTTTGTTACATGCTTGAGACGTAAAATCACGAATAAAAAAATGAAAAACCAGCCTTTAACTTGAGAATTACAGCAATAACTGAAGAATAGTAACAAATTCCACAGGCCTATCTAGATAATCTGATAATTCGCTGATTGAAGAAATAGGAAGATGCGTAACACTATGACAAACTAACCAATTACGTGACCCAACTACAAAGAGAGGATGTAAGGAAGGCTACACCCCGTAATTGAAAATGCAATAATTTTGGACAAATGTGTATAAAACATATCATTTTTTTAAGGTACTTTTAAGGTATTCGTGTCTGTCGATATTTGATTTTTTTTTTAATTGTATAAAGATTATAAGTATTTTATATGACTTTTTACAAAACAATATGTTTATTATTACCTTTTTTCGGTTTTGTACACACATTATTCGTAACATGGTATTTCAGTGAGGCTAAATGTTTAAAAACAGCTCCACAAGTTCCACAAAAAATCGAATCCCCTACAAAAACAAAATTGTAAAAAGGCAAAACATAAAAAAAAACTAAATTCAATTGGACGTTAGTTTCCTAAAAGATTCTTTAAATTTCCAAATCTAGAGTGCTATAAGTTATTCTTTCTCCATAGATAAAACAGAATTAAAAAAGGTTCTAAAGAAAAATTAGTTGAGGTTAAAATGCTATTAATTCATAATAATACTTTTTAAGGTAAAGGTTAAACAAGTATATATACAAAAGAAGCATACAAAAGACAATTTTGACCCAATCCATTTAAAGAAACTGAAAAAAAAACACACAACAGTCAGTTTGAAATTATTTATTTCAATATTACAGATTCCAGAAAAAAATACAGTGTTTATATTTTCTATATAAGTACAGTAATACCCCGCTTTACGCTACCCCGATTTACGCGGTTTGGATATTACGCGAAAAATTGGATATACTTATATAGGAATTTTACCGCCGACCCGACGTATATCCTTGTGTATTCTGTTTCAATAAGAACCAAGTTAGTTTTATGGTTTTGTTTAAGAGGCCATAGCTCATATCACACGTTAAACTACATTTTTTTATAGCATTCGTTTACTAGTAAGCGTGAGTGAATTAAAGTATATGCTTTAAAAAGAGTAATAAGCACATGTTTATTTTGTTACCACTAGATACCTATAATTACGTTACATTTAAAAATATATAATTAATTATTTATTTTAAATTAATATTAATATTACTTTTATAACAAAAAAGTATTTTGAGAAATAAGATATTTTCTATTGTCTTAACTGTTGCTTCTTTGGGAAAGTATACAACCTATAATTATATTAGATTAATACATACACATTTGAACCCCGTTATAAGCGATTTCCACTTTACGCGAATTTTTATAGACGGCATTTACCGAGTAAAGCGAAGCATTGTTGTAAGTAATACCCCGCTTTACGCTATCCCGCTTTACGCTATCCCGCTTTACGCTACCCCGCTTTACACTGTCCCGATTTGCACTGTCCCGATTTACGCTGTCCCGCTTTACGCTGCCCCGTTTTACGCTGTCCCGCTTTACGCTGTCCCGCTTTACGCTGTCCCGTTTTACGCTGTCCCGTTTTACGCTGTCTCGTTTTACGCTGTCCCGCTTTAAACTACCCCGATTTACGCGGTTTCAATATTACGCAAAAAACTGGTAGTGTTATTGGTAATAGGGTATTCTACCGCCAACCCGGCGTATACCCTTGTGTAGTCTGTTTACAAGAACCAAATAAGTTATATAGATTTGTTTAAGAGGACGCATAGTTGATATCAGGCGTTAAATTACAGTTCTTAGTATGTCGTCTATTCGTAAGAGTGAGCGTAAAATTATGACCCTTAATACTAAGTTAAAAATTATAAATCGAATTTAGAACGGTGTTAGAAATTAAAAAAGACAGCGGAATAAACTCTATGCAACCATTGTCAAAAACAAAAAATGAATTAGTTCATGCTTTAGTTACATGCTTTAGAAAGAGTAATCTATACTAATATATAAAATCCTTAAGTGACTAACTCATTGATTAATCACGATCCTGCTCAAACCACTCAACGTAAGAAGCTCAATTTTGGCATACAGGTTGCTTCTAGGGTGTAGAGGTGCGATAAGAAAGGATTTTTCGAAATTCCAGTTCCAAGGGGGTGAAACCACCCCTCACATATTACAATATTTTATTTAAAAAACGGTCAAGTTTTCGAAAAAACGCTTAAACACGTATATTTTATTTTGTTTTTTTACATATTTTAAGATTTTTAAAAAAAATTATACAGGGTGTTTCAGAAAATATGATCATTGAGTAATCACGATTCTGCATAAACTGCTTGACGTTTAAAGCTGATTTTTGACAAACGGACTGACTGTGGGGTGTAGAGGTTTGATAAGGAGGGGTTTCTCGAATCTCAAATTCCAAGAGGGTGAAAACGCCCCTCAAATATTACAATATTTGTTATTTAAAAAACGGTTAGTCTTTCGGGAAAACGCTTTTAATTTACGCCAAATAATTTATTTTGTTTTATTACCTATTTTGAATTTTTTTAAAAAATCATACAGGGTATTCCAAAAAGTTAGATAATTGATTAACCACGATTCTGCTTAAACTGCTTGACGTAAAAATCCTATTTTTGGCAAACGGATTTTTCGAAAGTCAAATTCCAACGAGATGAAAATACCCCTCAAATATTACCAAGTTATATAATAATATCGCCATATTGTTTTTTCTCATGCTGACATAAATGTGAGAAAATTTGATCCAGTTTGTATGTTAATGGAAATTCCTGCTTTGGTTTATCATCACCATTACAAATGATTAATTCGACGCGAATAGAGTCGCGGGTACACGCTAGTTTTACTATATAGGTACCTACAATTACGTAACATTTAAAAAAATATAATTATTTATTTTAAATTAATATTAATATTATTTATTTATAACAAAAATATATTCTGAGAAATAAAATATATTGTATGGTCTTAACTGTTCCTTCTTTGGGAAAGTACGAAACCTATAAAGATTAATACATACATTTTTGAACCCGTTATACGCGATTCCCGCTTTACGCGGTTTTTTACAAACCGTATATATCTACCGCGTAAAGCGGGGTATTACAGTACTTAGTTATAAGATAATTTCTCCATTAAATCCTCGTATTATTTCAACGAATGATTTCGAATCATGTGCAAGCGGAACTGGTCTTTTCTGTTTCCCTGGTATGTACAGTATGGACAGACAAAGCTAGGAGTTTTCGCGCATTCGTATTTCTTATGCCGCGTCAAATGCGATTTGTTCTTGTACGTTTTGCCACAATTCATACATCTATGACCATATAAAATTTAAAATTTTACTTTATTTAGTCTTATACCGAATATAACCTTAAAAATATTAAAAAATAAATTACATAAAAACAAAATATAACTGAAGTAAAATTTCAACAGATATAATATTTACTGTTAAAAGGTATGTTTTATTCTATTGTAATGATTGATAGAATGTGTTCTGATCAGGTGTCCTCTGAAATGGTCCTTTCTTCTTCCTTGGTATGCACAGTATGGACAAAAAAAGCTGGCGGTTTTGCCGCAATCGTATTTCCTGTGCCGGCTCAGATGCGTTTTGTGTTTGTAGTTTTTGCCACACTCTGCACACTTATGGCCAACTAAAATTATTATTTATTTAGTCTTATACAGAATATTAATTTTAAAAAATAATTATACAGGCTGAGTCTTAAATAAGTGCAAATATTTTTAAGGGTAGTAGATTTCGACCCCAGAAACACGCCCATGAGGTTTTTTTCGCGAAAAATTCTTTGGATTTTTTTAAAATTTTTAGTTAAAAAATACGATATCCTCATAATATGGCAACATAGGTAGTAATTTCACGAATAGTTTTGAGACGTTTTTGAACAATGAAAGTAGGTCAAGACAAGCGGAGATAAGCCGAGATAAATCGAGATAAGACAAAGTTAGACGAGGAAACACGATCTTAACCTGCTTCGGACTGTTTTTCGTATAGTGTAGAGGGTGTATTATACTGAATATCAGGTTTAAAAAATAAATTATAATATATTTTTATAGATATAATATTTAGTGTTAAAAATTATGTTTTATGTAATATTCGGCAGAATGAGTTCCGATCAGATGCCGTATGAAATGGTCCTTTTTTCTTCCTTGGTATATACAGTATGGACAGAAAAAGTTAGCGCTTTTGCCGCATTCGTATTTCCTGTGCCGCATCAAATGCATTTTGTAGTTGTATATTTTGCCACAGTCCGTACAATTATAAGTATCTAAAATTTTAATTTATTTAGTCTTATACTTCTACTAATCAACCCGGGATCATTCAACAAAGTTGAAGAATAAAACATTTTTAGCTAACTGTATAACTACAAACTACTTAAATGAAATAAATAAAACATGTTCTGTACTAATATCTTTATTTATTGTTTTTGGTTGCTCATTTGTTTGTTTAAATATTCGCCCAGTCACGGTCGAAAAGTGTTAGTACACTCAACAAGGGCCTTATTTTGAAAATCGAATTTGATCTTGTAAACACTGGTCTAATGTTTGCTATTGCTATATTTACTAATGACATCGAAATTGATTTATTTAGAGGTCATTGATATTTTACTATAAACTAGCTAAATATTTTTGAATATTATTTTTATTTTTTTGTTCTTTGACATTGTAAACATTTATAAATATTCATTTTAACAATAAGACTGACAATATTATTTGTATAATGTTTTGTATTATCTTTTGTTTGTTTGTTTTGTGTACCTTGTTTTTTTACTTTGTTTGTTAGTTTACCTTTGTCTACAAATTGAAAAACTTTTTGACAATAAAGGAATTTATTTATTTATTTGTCACACTGAACCACAAACATCGGCACGAATGGACAGTAAAGATATACAAAAGGTATAACATTTAGTGTTAAAAAGTATGTTTTATTTTGTTGTACTGATCTACAGAATGAGTTCTGATCACATGTTCTTTGAAGTTATCCTTTCTTCTTCCTTGGTATGTACAGTATGGACAGAAAAAGTTGGCGGTTTTGCCGCATTCGTACTTCCTGTGACGACTCAGATGCGTTTTGTGTTTGTAGTTTTTGCCACACTTTGTACACTTATGGCCAACTAAAATTTTCATTTATTTAGTATTAATGTAACAGAATATCAGCTTAAAAAAATAATTATACAGGCTGAGTCTTAAATAAGCGCAAATATTTTTAAGTGTAGTATATTTCGACCCCAGAAACACGCCTATGAGGTTTTTTCGCGAAAAAAATTTTTGGATTTTTTTTAAATTTTTAGTTAAAAAACACAATATCCTCATAATATGGCAACATAGGTAGCAGATTAAATTTACAAGAAAGAAAATCTAGAAAAGATCCAGTGGTCCTGAAAATTTTAGTAAAAAATATTTTTTTTGGTTTTTAAAGTAAATTTTTTTTAGGACTTTTTTCAAAAATTGTAAAGAAAAAAAATGTTTCTTTTATCGAGATCTACCAGCCCTGAAAATATTTGCACTTATTTATGGCTCACTCTGTATAACCCCAAAATATAGCTAAGTTAAAATTTTAGCCCACACAGATAGAATATTTAGTGTCAAAAAGTATGTTTTATTTTGTTGTACTGATCTACAGAATGAGTTCTGATCACATGTTCTCTGAAGTTATCCTTTCTTCTTGCTTGGTATGTACAGTATGGACAGAAAAAGTTGGCGGTTTTGCCGCATTCGTACTTCCTGTGACGACTCAGATGCGTTTTGTGTTTGTATGTTTTGCCACAATCCCTACATCTAGGGGTTTTGCCGCAATCATATTGCCTGTGGCGGCTGAAGTTCGTTTCGTATGTGTATGTCTTGCCACAATCCGGACATTTATAAACATCTGAAATTTTAATTTATTTAGTTATATTATATATTGAATATCTCCTGTAAAAATAAATGACATAATCCAGATATACAGGGTGAGCCAACGATAGAGTAAAGTCCATTATCTCATTTGTTTCGAGGTTTACAAAAAAATGTTAAATACAAAAGTTATAGGGAAGGTTAAGATACACATTTTGAAATTATTATGGAGTATACGGGGTGCTTCAAAAAAGTGTGGCGGATATAACATATGTTTTTTTAAATACAACACCGTACTTTTTATTTTATTTTTAGATTTTGCGTAAAATTCTATAACTTTTTTGTTTATAATGTTATATACCTAAAACTAATAGTTTTTGTAATATTTAAATTTGTTTATACAAATGTTAAATTGCAGTGTGGTAAAAAGTTGTCAGTGGTACCATTGTTTCTGAAGTTGGAATACCAAAATTTGGTATGAGAGTTCTATAGAGATTAAAAAGAAGATATATGTATATATATTTCAGTTAAATGTTACAGGGTGTTCAAAATATAATTATGAATTTCAACTATTTAAAATTAAAAAATCTCAAATTTTTTAAATGGTACACCCTATATATTTTGATTTTTTCTGATAGATTTTGCAAAGCTCTTCAACTTTTATTAAGTATGTCATATACCTATTTTTAATAATTTACGATTTATTTCAATTTTTTCTATTTTTCCCCATATATCTTTAATAAAATTACGCTATAACATCATAGTTGCCATGACAAAAAATAATAATTATTATCAAAATTTCATCTGTTAAGCAAGTTAAGAACAAAAGGTGAATTGTAGTTTAATTTGTTGTAATAAGTATAAATGGTAGAGGTAGAGGTAATTGTTTCAGATTTTCCTTAAAACGGATTAGTCAATGTGACTGATATACAGTACGTCTGCTGGATCTGTGTCTATGAAAGGAATGCGGACAAAAAATATTTAAATAAACAGCAATTTATTTTATAGGTCGACTTAACGAGTACGTCACCGCAAATCGCTCCGCCCACTCATTTTATTGGCTACTTGCAAATTTGTTGAATTTTTATTGATGGGAGGCGTCGTCTATTTTTTTACGAAAAACATCGAGAAAATATCGTTTCCCCTCTCACGGATACCCCGTAGCTACAGAACGAACAGACGTACTGTACACGAACAAGCCAAAATAAACATATTTTTGGTTCAGTACTATATATTATATAGTACTTTGCTAAGTACTATAAGAATAGATGTAGATTATCTAGAAAACATTTTCATATTATATTATATTATAATATTTTCAGTGTGTAATGAACGGTTTCGGGGCAGTAGTAATATTGACTTAATGAAATGAATTATAAACCAGAATTACTACGAGAAAAAAAAATTACTGTATGTCGAAGAAAATTTCAATATCAATAATGTCGTCAACAATTAGGTAATATACGAGGGGTAACACTTGGGTAAAAAATGTACATGTACTGCCAACATATCGTTTTACTGCCAAGCGACTGCCAATGATTGCCATGTAATTATTATAGGCGACTGCCGTAAGACTGCCAATGACTGCCAGCGGCTGCCAAGAAAATGTACAGGTAATTCCAATAGTGAGACACCCCTCGGTAATATAGTTAGTATTACCCTCGGTATTACCCTAATCGCGGCTATTCGCCCCGACGGAAAATCCAAGTGTCATCTTTCATAATATAGAAATACACCAAGACATCCACGACTACGATTTTAGTTTATTTGAGTAAAGTTAATTAATATTAATTAATAATAACAATTGTAACTAACTATTAAACTATTTGTTAAAAATAAGTAATAAATATTTTTGTTTTGTCACAGCAACTATGATGTTATAGCGTAATTGTATTAAAATTTAGGGTAAAAATAGAAAAAAAATGGAATAAATCGCAAACTATTAAAAATAGGTATATGACATACTTAATAAAAGTTGAAGCGTTTTGCAAAATCTATCAGAAAAAATGAAAACATATAGGGTGTACCATTTAAAAAATCTGAGATTTTTTAATTTTAAATAGTTGAAATTCATAAATATATTTTAAACACCCTGTAGCATTTAACTAAAATATCTTAACATATATCTTCTTTTTAATCTGTATAGAACTCTCATACCAAATTTTGGTATTTGAACAACAGAAACAATGGTACCACTGACAATTTTTTGCGACACTGCAATTTACCATTTGTATAAACAAATTTAAATATTACAATAACTATTAATTTTAGGTATATAACATTATATAAAAAAAAGTTATAGAATTTTACGCAGAATCTAAAAATAAAATAAAAAATAGGGTGTTGCATTTAAAAAGACATATGATATAGCCGCCACACTTTTTGAAGCACCCTGTATACTCTATAATAATTTTAAAATGTGTATCTTAACCTTCCCTATAACTTTTATATTTAACATTTCTTTGTAAACCTCGAAACAAATTAGATAATGGACTTTACTCTATCGTTGACTCACCCTGTACAGGGTGGTCCGAACTATATTCCGGAAACTTCGGCAACATATTGTGCAGATAAAAATAGGTAAAAAAGTTCGTATCAATATATGTCCTAAAATGCTTAGTTTCGCACATACAGGGTGTAGAAGTTTCATTTTTATTTCGATTTATTCCAAATAATTTCTGAGGTAACGTCAATATTTGGATGAAAAATGGTGTCTAGGAGTTATTTGACATGGGAAATTTGATTTTGGTGTCAATATTACACCTCTTTGTATTATTGTAACTTTTCGTCTGTACCTGTATAAAACTAGTGAATAAAAAGGTCTCTTAGTAAAAATCACTACGAGTAATGGTTCTCGATTCATTCATAGTAAATGTTCAAAGTGACCACTATTCATTTCAATGTAGACATCTGATCTTCTTCTCTACGATCTGCGTAGATACCCTGTGGAATATCCTTGGTGTTGTCCGAATTTGATCGGAACAATCAGTAATGCGTTGCCGTAGTTGCTTTTCAGTATAAATCGGCACTGATCAAACCAAATTTTTTTAAAACCAAAAAAGTTTATTTCGTTTTTAAAGCAATAAGATGTTTTAAAAATCATGAAATGTTGATTCTTTAATTAAGTATTTGAGAACTACTTGGTTACTTCTGAACTGCCATAACTTTCATAAGTTTATGTTGATTAACCAGTTATAGTCTGTAAAACGAATAACTTTGAATTTGACAGTTCCCGCGGGCTTTTCTAGTGTTAATTTTGTTAGGTTAGCAACTTGCGGCCATGCTGACGCAATGCCGTCTCTAATAGAACAGCCTCGGAGCGAGATTTATGACGTCACGCTAGTTACATACTGCAGATTAATATATTGTAGAATACATGGAAAACATAATTATTCCTCGTATTTTTGGTTTGTATTTTAAAAATGATATAGTTTACATAAAATATACATAATATATTATACAGTTAATATAAACAGTTAATATAAATAAGTTAATATAAAAAATATATATACAGTTAATAAATAAAAACGCTGATTAAGTTTTCATTTGTTTTTTATCATTATTTTTTTTTTGGTTTAAAATAAACGTTTCGGCTAACATTATAGCCGTGCTGTGTCATATGATTTTTTTTTCATTTTAAACCAACAAAAATAATGAAAAACCAAATGAAAACTTAATCAGCGTTTTTCCCGAACCTAAATCCCAAGAAAATCAAAAATTTTAGAATAATTTTACATATAAAATGACAGCGATCTTTATTTCATAGCCATGGCTGACGCCTTTTTTTCTATGATATTGTATTATTTGCTAATATAATTTTTCGAACATTGATACTTGCCAAATATACATATAAATTTTGTGAATGCAAATAATAATACATCACTATTAGTAGATATTGAATGTTTTTTTGTTAAATTAAATCGATTTTCAAACCAAAATTTAAAATATATTTTACATTTTACCCAATATCTTATGTTTCATTATTTGTATATTGTAAAACATTTGCTGCATTTGTATGGTTCATAGTTTATTTACCAATGTATTTATTGCTATAAATAGGTATATAATATATTGTATTTATTAACTGTATATTATGTATATTTCATGTAAACTATATCATTTTTAAAATACAAACCAAAAATACGAGGAATAATTTTGTTTTCCATGTATTCTACAACATATTTATTAATCCATAGTATCTAACTAGCGTGACGTCATAAATCTCCCTCCGAGGCTCTTCTATTAGAGACGGCATTGGTCTGATATTTAGAAATGTCAAAAGCTGATGACATTTGACTTTTGACAATTATGCCATTTCGTGTTGATTTTTGCAAGAAGAGGCAGACTTGTGACTTGTTTTATAATTTTCTTTTTCTATTTCACGAAAGTAAAAAGAGTTACCTATATGATTCGTTCAGTCACTCAATTTAAAGAATATCAGTAACTTTATTGACAGAGGGATTTTATATTTGCCATGTTGGTAAAAAATAACGGTCAAAGTTCAAAGTTATTCATTTTATAGACTATAGCAACCCATCGGAGCAAACGCTTTGCCTAAAATTTACGATGTGCAACAAGAGTACCTCTATTGTAGGAAAAAGTATGTAGTTTTCAAAAAATGAACCCACGTTGCAAAAAAAATAACCTCAAAAAAGTTATTCACGAAACAACCCCCTACCCTTGCAAATACTACCCTTTCCGCTTTTCCAAATAATTTTTCAGTATCACCATTTGATTTAGGGTCAAAATTTATGGCAGAAGATTTTTTTTCGAAATTTTATCTCGTTTTTTAAGCCTACAATTTCAAAACAACCGTTTTTTAAATTCATCCTTTCAGTGTCCCTAACTCCCTTAATATGCATTTTCCGCCCTATACTTATAGGAACTTTTTTTTACTATTTTTAGGAGTACTATCACCCCCTGATTTTTTTACACCAATTCAATGACACCCTGTATTTATCAAAAATAGTAGATAAAAAAGTACTTTAACAGGAAGGGTAGATTAAATGATACTTTAACAGCGAGGATAGGTTAAAAACTTTATTTCTTCTCGCACGTTTTTTAATTGCTTCCATTTTTTAAAATTTTTGTATTCCTTTTCATAAGTTATTCGGGATTTAAATGGAAGTAGTTTGGATATGGCGTTTGTCGCCTCAGCCTGAATATCTGTTGGTAATTTACTTAATTCGTTTTGAACCATTTCTGGCTCCAATTCAATCAGCAATCGACACGAAAGAAAATTAAAAAATATTGACTCAAAACTAAAGAGACAGCTTCATGGTACAAAGTATACAAGGTATGATATTGCGCAGGTTGGTCGCTACGTCACAGGTGATAACAGGCGCTATTGGTCAGCACGCCTCGCGCGCCAGTTCAAATCGTCAAGATAATCGTCATTGAATTATCGCTAAGCAAGTTACTGTGGAGCAGTGCGTAAGGAGTCGGGCTAGGAAGCGAGAGACCGGAATTCGAATCTCGGCTGGGACATAACTTTTTATTTATTTTTTAAATACTGTTGTATTCTATAGTTTATTTTTGTAGTATAAAAAAAGAGCTCTTTATTCTGTTATTTTTTAATCTCCCGTATTATTATAAATTGATTGTTGGTACAATACCTCATTTAATATAAAATAATATTCTACTTTTTGAAATGTATCGGGCCCTAACTGTACCTAAAAGTAATATATTTTTAGTGATATACCATATTGTAAACTATTTAATATTTCAGTCACTTAAAAAGTTAATTTGCATTGAATAATTGCCTACCATTAAAGGAAATTTGAGCTATATAATCCTTGATGGGCATATTGTGGGTATGCAAATACTTCCTCTAAATTTTGGGGTTCGTTCAACAGATTTATTCTCAAAACCAGAAACATCTACATATAAAAAGAAGCACAGGTCACTAATTATAATAAACGTCACCCTTGGAATTACTTCCACTGATTATAATAAACTTCACCCTAGAAAGTTTTACTTCTATCACAATTACAATACATTCATCTGCATTGGCATTTTCTACTTTTCGATGGGAAACAATAAACTTCCCAATATTTTTTAAATGATGTAACAATTCCTCTTGTGGTTACTTTTCCATAGATATCCTCATCTCTGTCCTCATGTGAATTCACAAGCAAGCAATGAACATGAAAATTTATTGCCATAAACATCGCAAACTAAAAACCTAATAAACAGTTTTATATCGAATATAAAAGTAAATTTAGTATTCTTACCTATTATCGTCCAAATCCATGTTAATAGATAATTATTATTTTTAAATATATTTTTGGAACTGCTGGTTTTAGTAATTATTAAATTAAACGAACTAAAAAGTCTTAAAAATAAACAATTCTTAACCATAACCCCAAAAAATGCAGATCTCCTGTCAACTTCCTTTATTTTTTATTTATTCATTATTTACCTAGTGACGTCACAGGTGGTATGCGCGAACTGAACGAAATTGGAGCCGCTATCGATCATACCTTGTATTCTTTGTACCATGAGACAGCTTTATTTATTTGTCAAATTACATAGAAACCAACGCCAATCCAGCACAATATTTTATTCGTAACAAATTCCTTGGAATAACAATTTCTGAATATTTTTGAAAACGTGACTCGCTATGGAAAAAAATGCTGTTTTATACATGACGATAATATACAGTATGGGCAGAAAAAGTTAGCGCTTTTGCCGCATTCGTATTTCCTGTGCCTCATCAAATGCATTTTGTAGTTGTATATTTTGCCACAATCCGTACAATTATAAGTATCTAAAATTTTAATTTATTTAGTCTTATACTTCTACTATATCAACCCGGGATCATTCAACAAAGTTGAAGAGACATTTTTTGGCTAACTGTCTAACAAATTATTTAAATGAAATAAATCAATTTTCTGCACTAATATCTTTATTTATTTTTTGGTTGCTCATTTGTTTGCTAAGATATTCGCCCAAACACGATCGAAAAATAATACCTAAATAACCTATAATTTCAGCCAACATTTAGTGTTAAAAAGTATGTTTTATTTCATTGTATTGATGGACAGAATGAGTTTTAATAACATGTTCTCTGAAATGGTCTTTTCTTCTCCCTTGGTATGTACAGTATGGACAAAAAAAGTTGGCGGTTTTGCCGCATTCATACTTCCTGTGACGACTCAGATGCGTTTTGTGTTTGTATGTTTTGCCACAATCCCTACATCTAGGGGTTTTGCCGCAATCATATTGCCTGTGGCGGCTGAAGTGCGTTTCGTATGTGTATGTCTTGCCACAATCCGGACATTTATAAACATCTGAAATTTTAATGTATTTAGTCATATTATATATTGAATATCTTCTGTAGAAATAAATGACATAATCCAGATATACAGGGTGGTCCGAACTATATTCCGGAAACTTCGGCAGCATATTGTGCAGATAAAAATAGATAAAAAAGTTCGTATCAATGTATGTCCTAAAATGCTTAGTTTCACAGATACAGGGTGTAGAAGTTTCATTTTTATTTCGATTTATTCTAAATAATTTCTGAGATAACGTCAATATTTGGATGAAAAATGGTGTCTAGGAGTTATTTGACATGGGAAATTTGATTTTGGTGTCAATATGACACCTATTTGTATTATTGTAACTTTTCGTCTGTACCTGTATAAAACTAGTGAGTAAAAAAGGTCTATTAGTAAAAATCACTACCGAGTAATGGTTCTCGAGATATTTGGAATCGAAAATATCAATACCTGTCATCATTGACATAAATTAAACATGTTGACTGAATAGTTATTAGACTGAAATCATAAATTTGAAATGTTTTTGTGCCAAAAGTTCAATAGAAACTGTTTTATCATGATTTTTTGGAAGAAAAAATTATGATTAATTTAAAAAAATAAAAAGTTCCCAAATTTATTATTTCAGTCAAATAATTATCTGCAAAATAAAAACACTAAATCACCACAATACACCAAAACACTTTTACTTTTACACTGGACGCGCATTTCGCTAACCATGTTAGCATCATCAGCAAATGATTATAAACTCAGTAGTTTAAGTAGTAACACCAAAGGTTCCAACCCTCAACTGTAATCAAATAATTATCTACTCAACATGTTTATTTTTTGTAAATAATGACATGTATTGACTATTTTAATTCTAAATATCTTGAGAACGGTTGCTCGTAGCCATTTTTACTAAGAGATATTATTTACGAAAAAAATGACGGAAATGTATATTTTTTCACTATATAGTTTTATACAGGTACGGACGAAAAGTTGTTACCCTTCAAAACAGTTAAAACACATATAGGTAGCGTCCCTTACAAATAGGCGTCATGTTGACATCAAAATCCATTTTCTCATGTCAAAAAACTCCCAGATACCAATTTTCATGCAAATATTGACATTATTTCAGAAGTTATTTAGACTTTTCAGGGAATAGAGTTCGGACCACCCTGTATAGTGTATAATAGCGCCACTAAAGTTTTTGGTTTCTCGATTTTTATATTTCATGGCACAAGAATTGTCGAGCAGAATTTCTCGATTTTCTCGAATATCTAGAGAAATTTTGACATTTTTAATTAGTAGTGGGAACTATCGAATGAATACTATCGAAACATTCGATAGTTGCAATTCATTCGAATAATTCGATAGTTAGTAAGAAAACATTCATTTAAAACTATTCGAATAAAAATTATCGAATAGATCCGTCATCTGCCTTGAAATATTGTATTCTAGTAATTCGGCAGCATAAACCATTCATTTATAAAATTCATTCATTTATGAAATTCATTTATTCGTCAGGATCGATTATAAAAAATATTAACTGAATTTTAGTTGTCGCCCGGCGACGTAGGTTTCCAAACCCGACAGCGGTCGGTGGCAATGCTATGAAAGAAGCCGGCATCTTTGATTTTTTGCGGAGTCAGATATAGATAACGACACATTATTTTTTTTATTGAGGTGCTAGTATTTACACAGAAAATACATTATGAAGGGCGCTGTTGCCATATTTTGGTATTAGTTGATATTAGCAAAGAATATTATTGTTTGGCTTTAGTTAGTTAGGGATAGTATGTCTATATATTCTGAATTTTTTTTTATTAATATCCTGTTGTTACACTGCAATAATACTTGTTATTTTGGATGTAAGAAAATGATTTTTAATGTTTTTAAGCAAAGACTGGTTTAATAAATAATAATAACAGTAATAATTTGTTATACCTATTAACAACAAAATTTAAAATGATTTAATATAAATATTTTTTTTAAGTATTAGCAAAATATAAACAACAAATTAGATGTCAAAATTATTTATATTAGATCCTATTTAAAAATAATATAGTCTCTAAATTTTTTGGCAACGTTGGTTTATTGAATAATAATAATTACAGAACTAATTTGTTATATTAACAACAAATTTTAAAATCATGAAATATAAACATTTATTAATTTTCTAATCATGCAGTGTAATGGAACGAAAATATAAATAAAAAATTAGAAATCAAAATTATTTATATTAGGTGCTTCATATTTCTATTTAAAAATTATATTTACTTTTACTGGCATTTACTTTAAAAAATAAATGAAATATTTCTTCGCAAAAAACTACATGTAAGAGAATTAGCATAAACAAAATACAAAATCGTTAACTTTTTTTTAAAATTGGCACCTGTAAAACTTTCATTTTAATTTTCTCACCCCATAGTTTGAGTTCGATAACGCCATTTACTTAACCACATTACTTAAATATGATTATTAAGTTCAGCTAATTCATATTATTAAAACATCTAAAATACAAATATGTATTTTTAAAATTAATTTTAAGTTCATCTCATCTCTCTTAAAAATTGCTACTTCTCAAAATTTCCCATTAAAAAATAGACCATATACCATATAAAATTAAATAATTGAAAGATCGGATTACGGAAAACCACACAATGTTTTTTTCATTTATTTTAACTATTTTAATAAACGCAAAAATAGCACAGTATTTATACGGCGAAGTTATAAAAATTTGGAAGAACTAATAATGCACTGACGCATACAAAAATCAAACGAATACTAAATTTCATTTATCAAAAGCATTCGATAGTCGTGGCTCAACGATAACCATTTAGTCGCACGGCGAGGTTGTCACATATGCTTTAGTATACAAATGAATGAATGATTTTATTCGAATAAAACCATTCGATAGTTGAAATCATTCATTCATTAACCATTCGATAGTCTAATTCATTCGATAGTTCCCATCGCTATTTTTAATAAAACACTATGTTATTTTGAAATTCTTGCTTTATTACAAATTAGACTAATAGATGAGATCAATAATTAAATAAAATTGAAAATAATTTATAAATCAGTTACAAGAACTGTACTTATTATTTAACAAATAAACAACAAACAATAAACTAAACAAATTATACCGGGTGCGTTTCAAAAATGGCTCACCTCTATAACTTTTTTTATTTATTCAGATAAAAAAAAAACGACATTTGGTATGTTAGTATATGACATAAATTAGGATTGATTGACGTATTCAATTGTTTTTGGTCACTTCCTGTTTCACCGGTAATGACTACAACTTTTGATTTTAAACGACACCCTCGGTATTTTTTTACCTTATTCGATAAAAATGACACTCTGAATAGAATGACATATCATATGTCAAATTTTCGCATATGGTTTACTTGAAATTGTAACCTGCGGTTCATAAAAACAATTTGACTCGAAATATCAAGTGTGTGCTACCAAATTATTTGTAAAAAAAAACTTTTTCCAAATAGGCTAATGAGCCACCCTAGTTCCATTTGCAAAAATTGAGGTATGATTAAAAATACGATTCGGGCATCATTTAACCGGTAGGACAAGACACGAAAAACATTAGACGATCAAATCTATTTTCCCAAGGCTCATCGATTAAAAATTAGTGTTTTTAACACAGCCATGGCACTGTAGATTGAAATTTAAATACGATTTTTTAAGCGAAAATGTCAAAAGTTGACATACGTTATGTCATTCTATTACCTTCCATAAAAACGATATTTTTAACCCTCGTCCAAAAATCATAACTAAATACCTACAGATATAACACCGAGTGTTAGAAAGTATGTTTTATGCTGTTGTAATGATCAACAGAATGAGCTCTGATCAAGTGTTCTCTGAAATAGTCTTTTCTTCTGGCTCGAAATTGACAGTAGGGACAGAAAAACGAAGGATTCTTTCCACATTCGTACTTTACATGTCTCCTCAAGTGTGATTTATGTTTGTATCTTTTTCCACAACCTGCACATTCATTACCGCCTAAAATAAAAAAAAAATCAATCTAAAATTATCAAAAAATACGGATAGGGTAGCCCCATCCATCAAAAAATACGGACAGGATAGTCCCATCCGGCATCGTTATATCCTATATACCACACCAAATCACATTTACGATGTGCTTACATTACTAGATGTAGGCACATGGTGACACAATTCCATCCATGTAAATGTGTTACGTTTACACATTGCAGTTCAACACGTACGTACAAGGGTTAAACGTCCGCCTCACAATGTAGCCACAGTATAACATTTACGTATACACAAAGTAAGGGATTCACAGTATGCTATAAGATACACAATGCTTGTGTATTACGTTTTAACTCTGTTTACACATTGCATTTGTGACTACCGCGTGTATACGTATGTATTTTGCTCCGTGTATATATATTGTCCTAGATAAAACTACTTCTCATGAACTAATTCAGGAAATAATAAAAGTTTTGTTGCCTTTTCGTTCAGTGATACCAATTGTGTTTCTTAGAACGAAACTTTTATCTTCCTTCAGTACCTCGTCAGCTCAAGAGAAGTAGCTCTAAAATGGTTCCATTTTTCTTCTGTATTAAATGTCCCATTTTCCTTCCTTATAATATAGAATAAGCGGTTAAAAAATGAAATTTTTATATTTCTTTCTATCAAGGAACGCTATTTTTCACACTACGGAAAACAGAAGTAAGAAAACACTGTAAAATAACAGAATTTGTATGAAAATGTATTAAAAATATAAGTACCTATAAAAACATACTAAAACTGTAAACACTGGTATATCGCCACGTTCTCCATGCACCTCTTTCAGTTATTTTCCCCCTTTTTTCCTTCAAGTAGTTGGTTTGTTTGCATACTCATTCATCGACCACCCCGTTGAACTTTGCTCTTATTTTATCTCCAGATTAACAATCTCACCTTTAAATTGTATATAAAACTGAATATTGAATATTAAAAACATAATATATTATGTTTATTGATCCATCGATAGCTTACCAAGTGTTAGGTTAAGAAGTTCCTCGAAGTGCCATGTTCCCATTTAGATTTGTATTGCTTCCAAATCAAACAAATTATATTGCAGGACTAACTTATTTGTCATTATACGAGAATATAAACTCATTGGAGTCAAAACTTGGTAAATTGTGTATTGGACAAGTATCTTTCTGGAGCTTCCGAGCAATAAAATAAACACTTGATCCACAGACTTGGTCGGCGTGCCCACCAGTGATCTTGAAAGCCATTCAATTAGTCTCCTTCTGCCAATGCATGTACCCGGAAATCTCTCGTTTAACCACTGTCGGACCGCAAAAAAATAATGAGCTATAGCACCGTCCTGCTGGAATGTTAACAAATCCTCCTGTGAAACTGATTACAGGTTGCCATTCATTCGAATTTGAGAAAGGAAACGTTAATGTTTATGATGTTTTCTGTTTATTAGTATTTCGAATTTCGACCCCCTAGAAAAATGTAATGGCTACGTCCTTGTTACCACCTAATCTTCTAGTCATTTGTACTACAAGGAGATCTACTGCAATAATTTTTGTGTAAACACTAGCCTGAAAACGAAAATCTCAAGGCAGGCATGTTTAATTGTTTCTGCAACTTTGAAACGCGATTATTCGGAAATATCTGGACAAAAAGCCACAAAGTAGGATACCACTGAAAAGAGAATTAAATGCCCTTTAAAACGTTGTGCCACTTGACCCCCATTCCCATTTGAGATTGCAAGGGTGACATCTACCCCTCCTAAGGGGTTGAAAGAAAAAGGCCAAAAATATTCATCTAAAGTGTCCCCCTTACTAATAAAATTGACGTGTTTTTCCGATTTTTCATATTTTTAACTGCAAGAAAGATATTAAGGATGGGAAGTTTTAAAATTGACACACTGTATGTAATAATTACATCGCACTTTTACAAGGTGTGTATAATGGCACAACTATGATACAAAGTATCACACACACGTATGACATATACCTTGTACGTCTCATGTACCGACGTCGGATTTCAACTATTGAATAATTATGTGTTACGTTATATAAAACTCTTTAGAATCTTGAGTGCATACGGTATACAACTAGTAAACGCTGTATCATACAATTCTATCAATATAAACCTGCGTGTATACTCTGTTTTTTTTCTCAGGTAAGATTTCGACAGACGATGACAGAAGAAAAGCAGATGACGTCCCATACCAATCTATTTATTTTACTAAAAAAAGTTTCTAATAATTTTTAAGTTATCTATGGATGGGTTTAAATATAAATCCGTCATGCGTCGTGTCTTGTTGTTTTTAACCAGTTTTATTGGTTTATTTAAAAAATGACAGATCGTATTTCATTTTTATTGGTTTGACGGAACGATGAACGACAAACGGACGCCGACGCGTATGAACTCGCCTTTAGATTTTTGTCATTTTTGACGCTTGTCAAAGTCTTGCCAAATTATAGGTTATAATTTTCTGTCAACTTTTGTTTAATACCTTACGCCATACCCTGCGTTTTGGAAGATGATGCATTTTGATTCGTATTATTACGTGTGTTTTGTGTCTTTTGAAGTCAAGTGGAGGAAAAATCGAGTGAAAATTAACTGTAGACCCAGAGCACAGTTTATGGTTAATACTCGCTACCCAGGCAGAAAGTCTTATACACCAATGAAGTTGCCATCGATAAAGTTTGTATACCATTTCGTCGTAGATAAGTGCATCTCGTATATGGTAGAAGGATCAAACTAAACACATACTAAAAACTGGAGTAGCTGTAAAATATCGACATCACACGAGAGGTAAATAATGGATTTTAGTACTGCAGAAAAATAATGTCAAAAGGTACTGGTTTAAAAAAATTAAGATTAAAGTTAATTAATCAACCTGTAAGGTATAAAAATTTGGTAGGTGTTATTATTATTAAAATAGTTTGTTTTATTTACCTATGTTGTTTTATTTATTCCTGTGGAATATTACAAATTTGTATTTGTACATAAGTTATATTGATAAATATAATCATAAATGCGGTTAGTTTCATAAAGCTTGAAAGTAAATAATAGTTCTTTTTTATTTTTTTTTGGTATGTAGTGTCTTGTTCTTGTTTGTTTTGTATTAACACATACCGTTTTTATTAAATAAAATAACTCGATTACATTTTTTCAGTTTTATACAGTTTTTTCACAATATTTTGAAGTAATCACTTGTCATCTTGTCAATCAAATTTTAAATATATCCTGCTATGCGTTCCAGTTGTACCAACTTATTTCTTTCTAAAATAAAATAAACTACTTTGAAATTAAAATGACAGACACATCTATCACTGTCAAGGATCTTCTCGTTGGACAGACTATATCTCATATGTATACGTCAGAACTAGATGAGCACTTTAACTTTAACATATTTTATTTCTCATGTGTCTCTCTTGTAGAAACGTAATTTCATTTGGACGTGCTGTATGGGATGTTTTCGTACAATTTCTTGGTTACATTTTTTTACTACATTTTTTTACTGGCCACTAGTGATGGGATAACTCGAGCGGATATTCGCTCGAGTACTCGATTACTGAAATAACCGACATCGCTCGATTATGAACGAGCGATGCAAGTGACGAGTTACAAGCGACGAACGGGAGCGATCCTAGAATGAAATTAATTGAAATCGGATTTTAATGCAACACACTCGATAAAAAGCTGAGCGACTTTGCTACATACATTGCAGGTAGCAAATTTATACAACGTTATCCGTTGCGTATCTGAGTGACAAAATTTTACAACCTACATCGTCAATGCTTTGAAATAATCATCCTCCTTTATTTAACCTAACCTAACCGTATTTTTAAATACGAGCGATCGCTCGAGTATTGAAATCGCTTGAAACTCGAGTACTCAATTATTGAAATTAGTCGGTTTTTCCCGAGGTTTTTCCCATCACTATACTGGCCACGACACTACAGCCAGGAACAAGAAAACGAGATGCTCCTTAAACCAAGCCAAAGAGCTAGAGGGGATTCCCCCCAGCACCTGATTGAGAGCTTTCCTACCAACGACAAGGTCTTGCACCTTCTAGAGAAGGTTTTTTTGTCATAGGCTATAACAAACCTATAGTTCATACCAGCTTTTTTACGAAAACTTAAAGGGGATTAACAAGACCATATTATACAACCTAAACGCATCCCAACACCATATTATACAACTTAAACGCATCTATAGTAAATTCAACCCCAAGATGCACCAAACGTAAACAGAGACATGAGGCAAGCACGTGAACAGGAACGCTGTAGTAATATAACCAGGACCGCACTAAGGTCGGATATTTCAAATCATAAAATTATTATGTATATTTTTATGATTTCTTTTTACTATTGTTTATATTTTATGATAGAAATTTATATGATATAAATGGGTAATTATTGGGAAAACTGGAAATCGTCCTATTTTCACCAAAATTGGTATACACCCTATTTTGAGGTCGTAGATTACGAATCTGACCAAACCTAACCAACCAGCGGTCTCTTACCGTTTTTCAGAAAAACGGAAAATAATTTCAACATTGAATTTTTCTTTATTTCAGCCCTATAAAGTAATAATTTCACTATATTTTTATATTATATCATAGTTTATCTAAAAGCCACACTTGATTCAGGATTGAAAAATGTCTAAAATTTTACTGAAAAACACTTTTTTTAACAAAATAACAAAGAAAATTGAGACCAGATGGAAGTTTGACATTTCATATATTCTTCTTTCTCTCTCCTATATAATGAGAGAGACAAATATTTGAATTTTTTCGGGTGATTAGGGATTTTAAATAAATTACCTATTATGAGATTTGACAATAGTTAAATATACTTATATCTACAAAGTTACGCGGAAGAGTTTTAATTACATTGCTTTCAACTTCTATGCTTAGGGAGTTGATATTTTTATGTTATATTATATTAAAAGAAGATTAAACCTCTTCGCAAAGAAGTTATATAAATACTATTTATAAGCACGAACTTGCATGAAAGAGTTTTGATTGCACTGGTTTCAACTTCTTTGCGGAGGGGGTTGATCTTTTTTTTATATAATATAACAAAAAAATATTAACACCCTCCGCATAGAAGTTGTAACCAATGCAAACAAAACTCTTTCGTGCCACTTCGTGGTTATAAATAGTCAGATCTCATTGGTAAAATAGCAGTTATGGGAAGGAGCCGTTCCTCAGACAACCGCCTTTCGTAATCCCAGAATGAGCGAAAAAAACACGCTAAATTTACGTTCAGCATTGTCAACGTTGCTTTAAATGCCAGAAACACATAACCCAACATTTTCAGATTGTTTATAAATTTATTTTGCAAATTTTCCTCTATTATGCATAGAATTGGTTAAAAAAAGTAACAGAAAATAGCAAAAACCTCATTGTTTAGTGAATACCGAACGAAATATGTGCTAGAAAACCTTAAAAATATGAGAAATTAAGTAAAATTCTATGTTGAAACTATTTTCCGTTTTTCTGAAAAACGGTAAGAGACCGTCAGGAAAAATGTTCAGATTCGTAATCTACGACCTCAAAATAGGGTGTATACCAATTTTGGTGAAAATCGGACGCGATTTCCAGTTTTCTCAATAATTACCTTTAATTATTATCAAACTGCATATAATTAGAGAAATAAAGTGATGGGAAGGGGGCAGGAATATTAAAATATTACATTACTCATTGGCACGACCGATTTTAACAAATTTGTTTTTTTTTAAAAGGGCTTAATTTGTCCTTTAAAATAATTATCTTTTTATTTGATACTACTGATTTTTTTTTATTTCCATTATTGACAGCAATATCTGAATATCTGTATAAATAGGTATCTGTTTCTATAATACTACTTGGAAAAAATGCAATGATGCAAACGTTTTTACATCATTTAAAAGACCAATTGCATTATAACATAATTTAATACATTTTAGTTGACAAAAAAGCACTTAGATTTAACTTGCTTTCGTAGCCTGCTGTATTATCCGTTTTAAAGTATAACTAACTTTTGACTTTTTGTAGTAGGGACGTGTGTACTAATTGTAAAAATATTTTATGCAAACATAAATATTATTTTCTCTATTTGTAACTTGTAACTTGTACGAAGTGATCAACAATTATTATTGAAATAGTTGACCGTTCTGATTTTACTCGCTTGGTTTTTTTTAAAGCATTTTTATTTTATCAAACAGTATTCCTTAACGCGCTATGCAAGCCGACCCTGTAAAAAATTTCAACCGCCTACCTCAACGGCTCTATGGCCGGCCGGCCAATCAGGGTAGATTTCGCCGCTGGCTCTCGCCTGACACGTGCTGATCACGCACTGTGCATTTGTTTATACTGGTGCATTTTGAATTTGAATACAGTTTAGAATAGTTATCGTGAGTTATTGGTAACCATTATATAACATTTATATGCCCTAAACGGTCCATTTTATAACTGTTCCTATGGTAACCCTTAACACTCAGGGTGTGCAACCAAAGTCCTAAAAACTTTCTCAACACCTTTATATATCCTATCGAGTTACTGCTATAAAACTGAAAAAGGGTATATGTATAATAGTTATATAGTGGTGTTGAGAAGGTTTCCAGACATCTGTAGAAATATCGCGCATGTGCGTTTTTTGAAAATAAACTTGTTTCTTTCTGACTAACTACTTTAATATTTGCCTAATTTTTTAACATAAAAATTGTCCTACGCAGATAATCCAGACCAGACAAAAAAAGAGACAAAATGATGTCATCCCTGTCATAGCCTACAAAAGCGTTTGCGTTATCCAAATTACTTTATAGAAATTACTGGCTTAATAAAAATCTATTGTGCCTAGCCAGAGTACTAAATACATTTGCGATATTTAATTTAATGTGTGAAAATCAATTTTACCTTCAAAAAACACATGCGCCCCCAAAAGCAGACTTATTTAATAGATTTTTTTATAAACAAAAAAAATATGGTACAATTTTTGTAATGAAAGTCTAATTTATTAATATAAATAATAGAACATACAACTTTTTTAATACATAGAAGATAGAAACTATAGATACATAGAAACTAATACATAGAACTGGCAACTGGCCAAAATATAGTTTTGTACCAGTTTTCAACGTTATCTTAGAAATACTCATTGCAGCCAAAAATAAAGACAACAATACTAATGCAAACATCAATAATAATGGCGTCCATTATATTTAAAGTGCTATATATTACTTTAGGGTCTATAACATACTCGTCAACCATTATATAAATTTGGTTACTTAAGGTTGCGTAAATGTGGTTGGGTTATTTAAAACACCAATTTTAGTGTTTTATACAACTAAAGGTAATACAAATCACCATTATAAATGCCGGGGTGTTTATGGCTACTTTTAGTCACTCAGAAAACCTTTATGTAACCCGTGGTGTCGACTGTAGCGACTCCCTGCGAACGAAGTTTTACATTACAGCAATTTGACAGAAAATGTGCAGAAAACGAAACATAACCTCATAAAATTGAAATAATACTGTTTTGGTTTTGGTTCAATTTGATCTATATTTAAAGTGGTAGGAGTTTAAAAAAGAGTTCTAGGGTCCTTTGGTACTTTGGTAGAACAGTTATGAATGAATTTACTACAGAAAAAAGATCTTTAAGTGCAGAATGTGTAATGTTAAAGCGCAGAGCTCATTCTCTTATGTTACACCGAAGTCTTTCCTCCTTACCACATTCATTAATAGAGGCTCCTTCTTCTCTCTCCCTTAACCAGACATCTTCCTGTTCCTGATCGTTTTGGCAACTTTCTGTTGGAAATATCTCAGGTTGATCCTGATCTCTGCTTGTGGATGGTAAATTTGCATGTTGGTTTTCAATATTGGTAGATGTAGTTTGAATGAGGTTTGGATTATTCCTATTTTTTTTAAATTCTGAAGAAAATTTCTTTTGAACGTAGATGTATTTTTGTGTTTTATCCAGTTTATTTTTTTATTATTCATTATAATACCGAATTGCTTGCTTGCTAATATATTATTTGTTTTGATCATATTAAAAATTTGAGGTTATGTCATTAGGTTTGGTATTCGGTAACTTCAGGTTATATAAAGCATGCAAACATTTGAAAGGTGCAAAAAACTTATTGGTTACATAATGGTTCTTAATAACACTTTTAATTATATAGTGTATATCTTGCGTACCTTTATAAAACCTAATACCAGAAGTTATATAAAAATAGATGTGCACACCTTTATAAAACCTTATTATGAAACCTTTAGTAACAAGAACCTCTAGTTTTACAAGGAAAGTGATAAACAACATTTCAAGGTTACTATTAGTAATAGATAACCAACAAATAAGTAACCAACGCTACACTTATATAAATCAAAACACTGTAAGATACCAATGAGACATTTATTAAACCTTTATATAACTAACCTTGAGAATATAATCCTAAAGGAACTTAAAATGTTACTTGGGTATGGTTGGCAACAATGAATTTAAAAATCATGTCCTCGATTATGTAACTAAAAGTTTAATTATTGGTATCGCTTATAAAAATAGTATTACTTGTACTGTTTATTATTTTTATTCAATATTTGTTTGATTTTTTAATATTATTCAATATTGCAGATTAGTAAATAAGTCTAATCCATTTTCTATGGTCACCTTATTCTTCGACCGATTTGATGTTTTGTGAACATGTGCTTCCTTAAATTGTCAGTTCGTTTGCACAAAAAAGGACAGTAGTCACATTTAAAAGTAGCTGTTTTTCCACACTCAAAGTTAAAATGTCTATTAAGACTCTTCTTGCTTTTGTAAGACTTCTGGCATTCTCCACAATAGAACGCGTAACCTAAAAATACCATTTACTAAAATATTAACAATAAACTTTTACATATTTCATTGGAAAACTCACACATCAAGTCTATATCAAACATTAGTTTTATTTGCTTGCTTCATCTATGTTACCGTAGATCGAGCTGAAGGCTTGGTAGGGTTTATATAAATAAACAAAATACAAGAAGCAAAAAATAAAGGCCAAAAAACCCTACATATATGCTTATTCCCTGCATTAACTTTATCAGAATAGATAAGACTTATATTATAATTGGTTCATCAGACTGAAGGGAACAGCCATTCGACGACCGGTTTCGGAGATTTATCTCCATCGCCAGACCGACTTTGCTGTAACCCTCAATCTGACAAACGAAAAGCAGAGAATAAGCATATATGTAGGGTTTTTTGGCCTTAATTTTTTGCTTCTTGTATTTTGTTTATTATTTTTATTCTAAAAAATATCCTTAAATCATATAATTTTTTGTCAACATACAACTTTTAGAAAACTTTGAAATAAAATCTTGATAACATTTTTGAAGTTTATTGATGTCTACTCTTTTCTTATAGTACATTAATACTTTAGTTAAATAAGAAGATGCACAACTTTATGGGCGATTTCGTGGCAAAAAAACCTGTCCGAGATGTAGCTGGCCTTACCGTCAGCCTGTCCGAGACTCGAGATTTAGTTTAGCGTTGCGCCGCTGCGCGCTGAAGTCGTTTACAGCGCAGAGGATAAAGAATACTGTACCGTAGTTCTGCTTTCAGGGGACAGAGTGAGTGGTTATCGGAGACAGTGTTGCCAGAATTACTGATTAATCCGTAGATTTGCGGATTTTGGATACAATACGTTAATAATACGGATTTTCTATCATTAAACAATTTAATATAATATTATATGATTAAACAAAGAACGGCGTCAGAGTTGGCTTGGAAATGAAAATGGCTGTTATTTCATATGTAAAATATTATGGTAAATTTCAATAATTCGTCATTTCCAAGCCTACTAAATGACTTTTTTCGATCATGAGACATACACAGTACAATACGTCTGTCCGTTCTGTAGCTACGGGGTATCCGTGAGAGGGGAAACGATATTCTCTTGATGTTTTTCGTAAAAAAATAGACGACGCGATCCAATCAATAGAAATTCAACAAATTTGCAAGTAGCCAATAAAATGAGTGGGCGGAGCGATTTGCGGTGACGCACTCGTCAAATCGACGTATAAAATATATTGGTGTTTATTTAAATGTTTTTTGTCCGCATTCCTTTCATAGACACATATCCAGCAGATGTACTGTACCTATAAAAGAATTTTTATTTTTGTTATTTATTCTGTATATAACACTAATAAATTTTCAATACATAAACGCGGATTTTTCATTCAAATATATTTTCGTCATATCTATTACAGATATTACACATTTTAATATGGCAACACTGTCCCTTTAATATTCACATCATCTTCGATATGCTTTCGCTGGCCGAATTAGAGAAAATAAGTGTTTTATCGTTGACCGCAGAACGATTGGTGTCTACACCGTACATCTCTTGAGACGTAAGGGGAAATCAAATCAGTCTTGTCACGAATTCGCCCATTATGTTGTGTATCTTCCCAATTCTTTCAATCAACGCTAGTACACTTTATAACCTTATTCCTAATTTATCTCTTGAAAATGCTTCACGAAAATATGTTTCTTTAAATTATCTTTTCTTTTGCACAGGAATGGACAGTAATCACACTGTAAACTGGCAGATTTTCCGCATTCGTACTGAAAATGGCGTTTAAGGCTCTGTCTTGATTTGTACGATTTCTGGCATTTTCCACAGTAAAACATGTTTTCTAAAACAACAAACAATAGATTCCGTCAATTCGATGTTATAATTTACAAAGTTGTTATTCTATACTTTATAGAGAGATTCTTTGATTAGTTAACAAAAATCTATTTATTTGTAACTTTCAAGCAAATCTAAAAATTTAAAACACAGTTGGGTTAGTTACACTACTGCAAACTCAAGAACAAGAATCTCTGATTTAAACAGGATTCTTCTTTGCCCCGAATAGCAGAATAACCCAGTATAATTTAAAATATTGGAAATATTCATGGGAGAAAATTATACAGAAAATTAATTTTTGTAATTCCCTATTGACAGCTCATAAGAATTTTTATTTTTGTTGTGTATTCTATGTGTACTTAACACTAGTAATTTTCAATACATAAACGCGGATTTTTCATTCAAATATATTTTTGTCATATCTATTACACATATTACACATTTTAATATGACAACACTGTCCCTTTCAGTTTCACAAAGTCTTCGATATGCCTTCGCTGGCCGAATTAGAGAAAATAAGTGTTTTATGCATTGACCGCAGAACGATTGGTGTCTCCACCGTACAGTACTTAAGACGTAAGGGGAAATCAAATCTGTCTTGCCACGAATTCGCCCATTAGGTTGCCTATCTTCCCAATTCTTTCAATCAACGTTAGTACGCTTTATAACTTTATTCTTAATTGATCTCTTGAAAATGCCTCAGGAAAATATGTGTCTTTAAATTGTCTTTTCTTTTGCACAGGAATGGACAGTAATCACACTGGAAACTGGCAGATTTTGCGCATTCGTACTGAAAATGGCGTTTAAGACTCTGTCTTGATTTGTACGATTTCTGGCATTCTTGGAATAATTTAAAATATTGGAAATATTCACGGGAGAAAATTGTGCAGAAAATTAATTTTTGTAATTCCCTATTGACAGCTCATCAGAATTTTTATTTTTGTTGTGTATTCTATGTGTACTTAACACTAGTAATTTTCAATACATAAACGCGGATTTTTCATTCAAATATATTTTTATCATATACGCATATATATTTTACACATATTACACATTTTAATATGGCAACAATGTCCCTTTCAGTTTCACAAAGTCTTCGATATGCCTTCGCTGGCCGAAGTAGAGAAAATAAGTGTTTTATGCGTTGACCGCAGAACGATTGGTGTCTCCACCGTACAGCACTTAAGAAGTAAGGGGAAATCAAATCAGTCTTGCCACGAATTCGCCCATTAGGTTGCCTATCTTCCCAATTCTTTCAATCAATGTTAGTACACTTTATAACTTTATTCTTAATTGATCTCTTGAAATGCTTCAAGAAAATATGTGTCTGTAAATTGTCTTTTCTTTTGCACAGGAATGGACAGTAATCACACTGGAAACTGGCAGATTTTCCGCACTCGTACTGAAAATGGCGTTTAAGACTCTGTCTTAATTTGTACGATTTCTGGCATTTTCCACAGTAAAACATGTTTTCTAAAACAACAAATAGATTCCGTCAAATCGATGTTATAATCTACAAAGTTGTTATTCAATACTTTATAGAGAGATTCTTTGATTAGTTAACAAAAATCTATTTATTTGTGACTTTTAAGCAAATCTAAAAAGTTAAAACAAAGTTGGGTTAGTTACACTACTGCAAACTCAAGAACAAGAATCTCTGATTTGTAGGATTGGTCATAGAATAGCGGAATAACTTAGAATAATTTAAATATTGGAAATATTCATGGGAGAAAATTGTACAGAAAATTAATTTTTGTAATTCCCTATTGACAGCTCACGTCACTTAGGCTTATAGCTTATTTGTCATAATTGTCCAATGCAAATCAGGGACGTACAGGGTGGTCCGAACTGTATTCCGAAAACTTCGGCAGCATATTCTACAGATAAAAATAACTAAAGAAGTTCGTATAAATGTATGTTATAAAATGCTTACTTTGAATACAGGGTGTTGAAGTTTTATTTTTATTTCGATTTTTTCCAAATAATTTCTGAAGTAACGTAAATATTTGGATGAAAAATGATGTTTTTTGACATGAGAAATTTGATTTTGGTGTCAATATGACTCCTACTTATTGAGGGCGCCACCTACATAATTTTTAACTCGTTTGAAGAGTAATAACTTTTTGTCAGTATCTGTATAAAACTAGTGAGTAAAAAATATACATTTACGGCGTTTTATACGTAAAAATTGTCTCTTGCTAAAAATCGCTACGAGTAATGGTTCTCGAGATATTTGGAATTGAAATTATCAATACCTGTCATCATTGACATAAGTTAAACATGTCGACTAAATAGTTATTAGACCGAAATCATAAATTTGAAAATAAATGACTTTGTGTCAAAAGTTTGTTTTTTTATAAATAATTACATGTATTGACTACTTCCATTCTGAATATCTTGAGAACGGTTGCTCGTAGCGATTTTTACCAAGAGACATTTTTACGTAGATGTACATTTCTTCACTCAGTAGTTTTATACAGGTATGGACGGAAAGTTATTCCTCTTTAAAACAGTTAAAACACATGTAAGTGGTGCCCCCTACAAATAGGAGTCATATTGACATAAAAATCAAATTTCTCATATGAAAAAACTCGCAGACATCAATTTTCATCCAAATATTGATGTTACTTCAGAAATTATTTGGAAAAAATGAATTAAAAATGAAATTTCTACACCCTGTATCTCCGAAACTAAGCGATTTAGGACATACATTTATACGAACTTTTTTACTTATTTTTATCTGCTGAAGTTTCCGGAATACAGTTCGGACCACCCTGTAGAATAGAAATTCAATGGAAATTACATATTCTAATGAGAACATTTTTTAACATTAGGTATACAGTTTTTAGAGTACTTTCAAACAAAGACTTAATAAAATTTATTAAGGGTTTATTATTATTTTCTTTTTTAATACTTTAATTACATTACCTAGTACACTTTATACCTTTGAATAAAAATATCAAGGAAGGAGCATATCAAAAATTTTAGATCGACCGCGACGAGGTCCCAAAATGGCCGAGAATCTGGCCATTAGTTTTTGGTGGGGGTGGGGGGTTGGTAAGGGGGTATTGGAGGGGGTTAAAAATTAAAAAAAATCGGAACTCCAAAATTACAGCAGCTAGCGAAACGCGGTTTTCAAATTAAGATTAGGAATAATATTTGCATTAAAATTTGTAATAACATCAAAATCAGTCAAAGTCGCAGTTTTCGAGATATTAACATATTTTAGTATGGGCGGCTATACGTGCCTCCCGGCGTCAATTTTTGAGTGTCCTTTCAAACAAAAACTTGATAAAATTGTGAAAGTTTATTCATGGAAGAAATAGTACCCATCATTGTACATTCTTTCCTAGTACATTAATATCTTAGTTACTTTACCTAGTCTACGAAAATTTTCTATCTCTAAAAAAAATATTTTTACATCGTTCTCTTTATATCATCTCTTGAGAATGCTTCAGAAAAATGTGTTTTTTTAAATTGTCTTTTCTTTTGCACTTGAATGGACAGTGGTTACACTGGAAACTGGCAGATTTTCCACATTCGTATTTAAAATGGCGGTTAAGATTCGTTCTGGTTTTGTAAGATTTCTGACATTCCCCGCAGAAGAACATGTTCTCTAAAACAAAACACAATAGAATCCGCCAAAATCTATTTATTTCTAATTTTCAAGCAAATATAAATAAGTAAAACAAATAAAAAAAAATAAAAACAAACAACTCTTTATAACTCAAGAATGGTTGAACTGACTTTAATGATCTCTGATTTGGTGAATTCGCCCCCCAATAGCAGAATTACTCTTAAAATATCGAAAAAATTCTCGGACAACTATTATATCTACCGAAAATTAATTTTTATATCAATTAATTATAATATAGATTTGGAATTCTGCCATATCCAGCAATTGACAGCTCACGTCACGCACGCTTATAGCTTATTTGCAATCCTAGATCATAGGTATATACTTACGTGGATAAATCAACGCCATAAGTTTAGCATTAAAAAATATGTGTCCAACATCACGACATGCCATTTTCAAACCGAATTATCTTTTCATAGGCAACTAAAGTATTCAGTTGTTCTTTTATTTATATTAAACCACATGGATACATTCTGATTAGATTTCCTAAGAATATTGATATTCGCACGGAGTGGCTAAATGTATTTTTTATATAATTTAATGTTTGTTACAGTAAACATTCAATTTATTGTTCAAATATATGCATTTTACAAATTAAATTTTTAAAATTAATGTTCAAATTTGGCGCCTGGAAGCTAGGTTCTCGACAAGGATAGATAGAGTAGAAGTACCGCGTGTGCAACAAAAAAAGAAGATAAATGGAAGTCGTTGATATATTTGCGACAGTTTCCATAGTGATTTACTTATCCACGTAAATATATATGATCTAGGTTTGTAATGTTTGATGTTCACTACAAATCGTTGACATATTGGGCCTTATAGAATAGAAATTCAATGGACAATAGTGAGAAAATAGGAAATTCAAATCCAATATTGCACAGGGCGTTCCATAAAAAAACGTTAGCTAGTTAACTTAAAGTTAACCGGGGCAGCTAGTAGTACTAAAATTGTTAAAAAGGCATTTTAAAAACTTTTTAAAAATGTTTATTATACAAATTTTAATTAAAAACAATACTTTCGAATAACTCAATTATCTCTCACTATCAAAATAAACCTCCATTTTTTCTACTTCATTAAAGTTACTTTTAATTATACGAAGCGATAAACGATGAATGAACTAGTTGGCTGTTCTGATTTTGTTAATTTGGTTGGCAATGTTGTTCTTGGCAATCACTCACTCACTAACGTCAAAACAAAGCAAAAATTAAATAATAATATTTCTTGACAATATTTAAATTCGTTTTCCTTAATAATGTGAGACTAACTAAAACGATACGAGAAATAAATGGATTTAATCTGTAAGATTTCTAATTTAAATATATATTAAAAATATAGGTTAGGTTACGTGCTCCTGATAAATTTTGATAATAAAATAATAATAGCTATGATAATCTAGTATTATTATCAATTTTCTACATTGAAAAATATGTATGTCGATTTAACGTCAAAAATCAAATTTGATCATTGATGTCAAAAAAACGTCAATGATGTCAATGAACTTGTTTTTGCATCAACCAATGAATAATCCTAAAATCCTCAGTCATTGATCGCTCCTTATGTATGCTATTTGATCTCTAGTTTGGTGCTTGTGATTGTTTAACTTAATCTTTCTTTAAACTGGATTAAGTTATAGGTCGCTTACTCGTGAGATATCCGATCTCGACCATCCTCGAACCGGCATTAATGAGCCAACGGCCACCCGTCCAAACGCTCAGCTCAACTTTCGTCGCTTAATTTTGGTGATGGAGTAGCAACCGGTGCATCGACGTACCTGTATTCAGAAGTGTCTATGATGTAGTAATAGTTATATTCATTCCATGTTCGTTGTAGTGAAATTTTGTGAGCAATGTTTAAGCAGAATATGTTTCTTTAAGTTGTCCTTTCTCTTACACAAATACGTACAGAAGGTGCATTGAAATTTGGCAGATTTGCCACACTCGTATTGGAAATGGCGGTTAAGGTTTTTCTTGGTTTTGTAGGATTTATAACACACTTCGCAATAGAAGGCATTTGCTAAAAAAATAAACTTATTAGAACAAAGCATTAATAATTAAACATTTGTGGAAGGCACCATAACCAAAATCTAATACTTGGACGATTAATATATAGGGTGGTCCGAATTGTATCCCGGAAACTTCGGCAGATAAAAATAAGTAAAAAAGTTCGTATTAACATGTTTAGTTTCGGAGATACAGGGTGTAGAAGTTTCATTTTTATTTCGATTTTTTCCAAATAATTTCTGAAGTAACACCAATATTTTGATGAAAATTGGTGTCTGTGTGAGTTTCTTGACATGAGAAATTTGATGTTATGTCAAAATGACTCCTATTTGTGGGGGGCGCCAGCCAAGGATACTATAGAGATAAGGATAGTTCGATTCCTATCTTCCTGCACTGTCAGTTTTTTTACGTCATCTACTGACCGAGTTGAAGATTTTCAAACTAAAAATTTTAGACAGTGACAGTTATTTTTGCATTTGACGGACGAGCGCACAGTGTGTTGGAAGATAAGAGAGGGACAAAAGCGTTTGGTTAGAAATAAGCCAAAAAATGTGTACTGATAAGAATAAATAGTAGACATTCCAATTGATACAAAAATGCATGAATATTCTTTGTATTTCGATACATTTTTATCAACCAAATTTGGTCGTTTTCTGCTCAGCAAGGCAGAGATCATACGAAAACAAAATATTTACAAGTGCTAATACATTTCATTAGAAAGCCAAATTATGTTGAAGATTGCCAAAGGTATGTACTTTTCTACTGCACGTATATTATTTGTTAAAATCCTTCGTGCCTTTGTTCTGCAGATATCAAACTTTAACTTTTTTTCAAATATCGATATATTGAATGATGTAGATCTTTTGAGTGACCAATAGTTACCAACACAGGTAGTCACAGTCACAGGGAGTTCAAGCTTAACAGGTGAATGCCCAAAAAAATTCATTTCAATAGGATAGTATAAAAACAAAACTCCATCAAAAGGCACTGAGTTTAAAAAATTGTCTTAGATACTTACTATATATGAATTTACAATTACCGAGTGTTAAAATTAAAATATCTATCTTATTTATTATTTTCAAAATAAAATATATATTTTTTTAAATAAATTATAGAGGGTGTAACAAGATTACAAATTAATTAAAAAAAACTGCTAAAAAGTTTTTTGATATCATAATTTTATGTATTTGGCAATAGTTTACAATACGGTTTTTGTGTGTATTGTACGAATAATATCATAGTTTTATTATCTTGTATTTATTTATTAATAAATTAAGTTGTTAATAAATAAATAAATTTAACCATATAGTTGCTATATATTAGACCATTTGCTACGTTCTTAGAGTTTAAGTCCCAAACATTGCTCTTGAGATTTTGTCCCGCTAGAATAACCATCCGCCGCACTGTGGAGCGCTGGTCAGCGCGTGACGTAGCATTCCACGGCGACTACGACAGCGGCGATTTGACGCAATCGAACAGTCCTTTAGAATATATACAGTCCTTGGGCGCCAGCTACACGTGTTTTAACTGTTTTGAAGAGTGATAACTTTTCGTCCGTACCTGTATAAAACTACTGAGTCAAAAATATACATTTTTGTGACTTTTTACGTAAAAAATGTCTCTTGGTAAAAATCACTACGAGCAACCGCTCTCAAGATATTTAGAATGGAAATAGTCAATACATATCATTATTGACAAAAACATAAACACGTTGAGTAGATAGATTTGAAAGAAATAATAAATTTGGTAAATATTTATTTTTTTAAATTAATCATATTTTTTTCTGCGAAAAAATGATGATAAAACAGTTTTACGTTGTTTTGGTTGTGTTTGTTGATCTTTTGGCGCGAAAACGTTTCAAAATTATGATTTTGAGACTAATAACTATTTAGTCAACATGTTTAATTTATGTCAACGATGTTTAATTTATGTCAACGATGTTTAATTTATATCAACGATGATAATTTCGATTCCAAATAACTCGAGAACCAGCGATTTTTACCAAGAGTCCTTTTTTAAGTAAAAAAACGTCGTAAATATATATTTTTTACTTGGTAGTTTTATACCCAAGTAGCATCTATCTGACTTCGAACTAAATCTGACCTGAGGCGACGTCAGACTTTGTGCAAATTTAGGTCGGGTGCTGGTGATACGACCGGTGACGTCGCTTTCCTATTAAAAGCGACGTCGTTGGATCCGAGTCGGTAAATCCAACGATCTGTCGACGTACAAAATAACAACGTACCCTTTTTATTAATTTCCCAACGTCGTTCCCATGTTGGCTTGCACGACGTACATATACTTGAACTAGCCCGACGTCTACCCGTTGTCCGAATAGGATAGGTCTCACTGATAATCCCTAAAGTAACGTCCAATTATATTTTGTTGTATTTTATGTTCATATTTATAATCTAATTTACGTATCTCTATTTACGTCCGTAAATACAACCCATTAAGTAGCATTTGCGACCTAATGAACATCATAAACATAACCTAATAAAAAGTTTTTGTAAACAAACTTAATTGTTTTATTATGCCTAAAAAACACTAAAAAGGCATTTAGACATTCATCTACATTTTACAGAAAAAGGTCGAGGCTTTTACAAAATAATAATAGTAGTAGTGATGTCTTGCCTCCACCCATAAATTCTTTTTATCCGGAAGAGATGCTGCATTACACTGGTGCATCTTAATTTCATTTTTTAGCTTAGGAAACCAGCAGACCCCATCCGCCTCCCACATGTGAGGTTAGGCTTAAAAAAGTGGCTGTCCATTTTTTTTAAGGAGAAAACAAAAACTAAAATATAGTTGCACAAATCCACAAATCACTGATACGCAAAGTGAGGTTACGTGGCGTACGTTGGAATTATATACGTCATAATACGATTGCCGGTCGTCCGGTTTGATGACTTCGGTCGTGTGAGACGACTAATGTTGGAGACCCGGTTGGAATTGATATATTGGTAGTTCATATTAAGTCGGACACAGAAATCCGCCATTCTTAACAAGTATCCGATTGTCAGCCATTTTAAAATCGTTTTTTGTTTTTAAAATTTATATTCACATTTCGATTTCTAGTAGAATAATATTGATAAGGTTGAGTTTGGGGGGAACCACAGTACAGTTTTATGATTAAACCAGCTAGAAAATTAAAAAAATATTTTGCGAGTTACTTTTTTATAGATATTTTTATTTCATAAATCTACTTAATTTTGAAGGCGCTCATTGTTTTCCGGAGTATTTTCCGGAGACTTCCGTTGACAAAACTGATGGTCTGGATTAATGATTCAGAATTATTATAATATGAAATTAGATAGGCACTTATAGTTATATTCGAGGAGTGATTATGAATCCATTTGTAATTAGGTAGTTTGGTTAGGTTTTTATGTATTCTTGGTAGCGAATATGAAACCAAACGTAACGTAAGTGCTTAGCGACGAATTTCAAGTGACTAAAATCCAACGTAATATGACGTTGGTAATTGGTAGAATTACATTCCCTATTAGGTCAGATACCGACGTCGAGGCGACCCGAATCTGTATTCCCCATTTAGGTGCAAATACGGGTCGTCAGGCGGTCGAACCGACGTTAAGTTAAAGTTATTAGCTTTCAAACCAGTTAAAAAATATGTAGGTGGCTCCCTCTACAAGTAAGAGTCATATTGACATCAAAATCAAATTTCTCATGTCCCAGACACCAATTTTTATTTAAATATTGACGTTATTTCATAAATTATTTGGAAAAAATCGAAATAAAAATTAACCTTCTACACCCTGTATCTCCGAAACTAAGCATTTTAGGACATACATTTATACGAACTTTTTTACTTATTTTTATCTGCAGAATATGCTGCCGAAGTTTCCGGAATACAGTTCGGACCACCCTGTATAGTACAGTTAAGCCCGGTTGACATCTTATTTAGAAGCTACTTAGATCGTATCAAACAGGAGAGGTGCCAGGAGGTTTCTGGCTGAAAAATCCAAGATGGCCATCCCATAAAGTTCCAACCCTAACCTAACATAACACCTACTTGTGTGGTTTGAAATGTTGATACAAAATCCGGCAATAGCGCATAGAAGAAATAATATATCAACCTAACTTTTATCTCTTTTTAATACATTTGATTGTTCATTTAAGCTGTCTACACCACTGTCTTACACGTTAAAATCCAGACTACGCAGTTTCGATGACCAGATCAGTATATGCATACTTTAAAGAGTTGGGAAATCGCAAATTGCATTGATTTTGTTGACAATTGATTTTGTTATACCATAGTGAGACAGAAAATTTTTGAGACAACCCTTGTATGTTTTAAATACTTATTTTCACTGTCTTTATGAAGAAATAAAAAAAATGTCAGACAAATAATTTTATTATAGACTAGAATTGTTGGTCTTATTGTAACATTTATTACATCGCCAGTGAAACTAACACTAAAAAATTACTGCAAAATTCTCTCTAGTAGTCTCTAAAACCAGAAATCAGTGATTACAGTTCGGACCACCCTGTATACAAATAAGTATACAGGTACAATATATACAAATACAGTACAGGTACAATAAATACAAATACATATGACTATTTTTAAAATTTTCATAAATAAATTCATATACAAGCTATGCTGACAGCATTTAACACGCCAATTCAGGATGTTCTGTATATGAATTCCTTTAAATAACTGAAAATAATGCTAAACTAAGCATTTTTTTAAATTTTATCAGTAGGATTGAGCTTGTGTTTTAATTATATGTCTCTTGGTAGTGCAATGATGCGTCAAACTTTCCTTTCTTCTGTAATGCTTACTACATGTATAGCACGAATATGCTGGTTGTTTGTTACACTCGAATTTAAGATGTCTGACGACGCAGGAGCGGACTTTGTACTTTTTGTGACACTGTAGACATTCCATCATGCCATCTTTATTTGTTCTATAGTTGCGATCGACTAAAAATAAAAATTCATTTTATGATCATTTTTCCTTTTGAACAACAAAAATTTAAGATCACTCACAATGTCTAAGAAGATATACAGCTAAAAATAATAAAATAGCTTGCGATAGTCAGTTGTATCCATCGAGAAAGCCTAATATCGCACATAATCTATGCACGATATAAACAGACTGTAGATATTCCTGGCTGGGAAAAAAAATACCAGAGCTTAAAATCACATCAAAATATCTTAGATGGTCTATACTTACTTTACTAAAAATGGCGTAATTTTAAATCATACAGAGTGTTCAAAATTCTACGCCAAACTTTCTAAAATATTAAATAATTTTTCTCCGTTCTTTTAAATGGAACACCGTGTATATTATTTTTTTATTAGATGGCGAACAATTAAAAAATAAAAAGTAAAAAAACAATTTCTATATTTTTTAAATTTTAGTGCAACAATCTGAGTTGAAATATTAATAATAATTAAGCACATAAAACACTATTTCCAATATTCTCACGGTTCACTATACAGGGTGAGACTTAAATAAGTGCAAATATTTTCAGGGCTGGTAGATCTAGATAAAAGACTTTTGTCTTTGCCGTTTTTTAAAATAAGTCAAAAATAATCAAGATATTTTACCTTCAAAATTAGAAAATATACAGTGTGGTCCGAACTATATTCCGAAAACTTCCGGCTCCTACTTGTTAGAGGGCGCCACCTATATATTTTTTAACTGGCTTGAAAAGCTTTTATACAGGTACGGACGAAAAGTTATTATTCTTCAAAACAGTTAGAAACAAATAGGAGTCATATTGACATCAAAATCAAATTTGTCATGTCAAAAAACTCCCAGACACCAATTTTCATCCAAATATTTTAAAAAAATCAAAAATAATTTCAAAAAATTCTAAATTTCCAAAAAAAATTTTGCCGAAAAAACCTCATAGATGTTGGTGTTTCTGGGGTAGAAATATACTATCCCCCCCTAAAACTATTTGAACTTATTCAAAACTCACCCTGTATAGAAAACCCAAAAATATCACAAAAATAAAATAATTCAGTTTGCCATAAAGCTATTTCTTAACGTTTGTCAGTTTTCATTTGGCAGCTATGCGCTAACCACCTGTATCTCCTTTTAAAGTTGTTGTCGCAAGTTTTGCAATAGTATTTTCCCTTGTTTCCGCATTCGTAACGCACATGCCTAACCAAGTAACGTTTTTCTTTGTACGATTTCTGACAAGTGACGCAACAAAATTTCTTGCCACCTAAAAATTAAAAAAAAAATATATCACAAGAAAGAAAAAAGTTGAAAAAAAACCATCAAAATCAATCCGAAAAGTACCACAGTAAATTTTGAATATATTGAAAATTAAATTAACGTTAAAATAACTTCTGTAAGTAATCTCTATATCTGTAAGAATTTAACCTACCTTTTTTAATCATTTCACAGCTATAGAATGTTCATAGCTATCGTTCAACGTCACGTCATATATTGTCGAACTCTCTAAAACCCTAGATCATATATACTTACGTGGATAAATCAACGCCATAAGTTTAGCATAAGAAAATATGTATCCAACATCACGACATGCTATTTTCAAACCTTCTTTATTGCACTTATGAAACGTTCAACAGGTTTGTCGAGGACCTTATTTTGCGCATGCGCATTAAAAGTTGCACGTATTTCCAAAATAATCAAAATTTTATACGGTTTTAGAAAGTACAAATTATACATCAAAGAATATACCTAGCTAGAAAAAGAATGGACTCTGCCATACTGAAAAATGGTCCTACAGAAGTGGCGCCATCTATTGAGTAGGGCTTTTACGTTTTAAATAGATCGAAGCGCGGGCTTTTTAAATGAGCGTATTTATTGAATTATACTCTAAAATAATTAAATTTGATTATTGAATCTTATTTTTTACACAAATTCAACAATACTAATAACAAGTATCGTTGTGATGTGTAAAAAATAAGATTTAACAGTATAATTTATACAATTTTTAAATAAAATTAAAGCCAAACATGTGAAATATTATTTATTATTTAAAGTTTTTATTTATAAGTCAAATATTTAAACATCGTTTATTATAATAAAACAAGACCAACGTAATACGCCCAAAGTTTTGTAAATGGAGTAGATATAAATAGGTATTTAAATGATAGCAAAAGTAAAAGACTTACATTATATTTTTAGGGCCACAAACAAAAGGAATTGTCTAATTAAAACACATACCTATAACAAATTATAGTTTGAAAAACGTTTTGATAATCATTTGATAATATTATGATTGGCGCTATGACAACGACAATGATTTTTGAGAATTTGACAATAGTATGACAATGGCCGTTGGAAACTATGGAAACTACAAAAAAATTCTGATTTAACGCCATCTGGCAAAAACTCGTAGCAACTTCTTAACCTAAAAATTAATTGCACCACCACCTAGCGCCTGAGGCTGGAACTATATTATTTCAAATTTCCGTAGAAACGGTGGAACCGCTTGGTTGCTATTTCACTTTCCCGCCCTACATTGTTATGAAAACCAACTTTTCAATGTCATCATATTGTCATAATCATATGTCATAATCTTATGTCCACTGTGTGACGCGTATTTTTTTCGTTTTTTATTTTAAAAATTGTATTAATTACTCTTTTATCAACCGCTTTTATAGAGCCAAGGAGTGTGTTCAGTGAGAAGTTAATTTTAAGTTTGTTTAATTATATTTCTTTTTTTTTCATTGGACTTTCTAAATACTCGTAAAAATGTCTAGAAAGTGTTTGGTATGTGGAAGTTCTAATATAAATGTCCCCGAATTATCTTTTCATAGGCAAGTAAGTATTCAGTTGTTCTTTTATTTATATTAAACCACATGGCATACTTTCTGGTTAGATTTCCTAAGAATATTGATATTCGTATGGAGTGGCTAAATGTATTTTTTATATAATTTAATTTTTCTGACAGTAAACATTCAATTTATTTTTCAACTATATGCATTTTATATATTAAATTTTTAAAATTAATGTTCAAATTTGGCGCGTGGACGATAAGTCCTGGACAAGGATAGTTAGAGTAGAAGCACTGCGTTTGCAACAAAATAGGAAAATAAATGGAAGTCGTTGATATGTGGGCGACAGTTTCCATAGTGATTTACTTATCCACGTAAGTATATGTGATCTAGGGGCGGAACGTACTTAAAATTTTCTAAACAATATGAACTGTTCTCAGACACACCCTAAAACCCATATTTGACATATAATGATGACGTAACGTTGAATTATGGCTAAACAGCCCTAATATTATTGAAATAAAATTACTTGATAATTTTTTGACATTTTTTAATATCTCTATCTTAGTTTTTATAAAATTACATCTGTTTCGTATACATATATGGCGATTTGTTAAATTTATTTTAGCGAATTAATAAAAACGATACAAGTATGTTACTAAAGACTAAATAAATATGCAGGGTGAACCGAAAAAGTCAGCCTAGTTTAAGAATTTCTACAGAACTGGGTATATGTCTTTTGGGGACACCTGGTGTATTTGTTTTGCTACTAGACTTAAAGCATAATCATTTCTAATTACTAGTCATTAATTAAATATATTATAGGATATGTTTAGATTACAGTATTTTGTCCAAGAACAAACTTTCTATGTTCAGTAATCTGCACCTCTTTTTGCTGATATGCTCTCGAAGACTGTGCTTATGCCAAAATAGTTTCTTGCAATTCGAACAGCCGAAGGACTTGCTTTTGCCACACTCGTACTTTTGATGAGTATACAGGGAACTCTTTAGCTTGTACGATTTCTTGCATTTGTCACATCGTAGCGGTTTAGCTAAAACAGAAAATTTATTTAGGGCATAGAAACAAATTACACATAAGCTCACTAATCACATTTAAGAATGCAGAAACTCAAGAAACTGATAATTACTTATTGACATCATTTTAATTGTTCAAATAATCAAATACCAACCATCTAAGATTCGCAGATGACATTAGGACTGTCAATAGTCCTGAAGGACTACAGGCACAAGTCAACAAACTAAATACAGCCAGCAGTAAAGTAGGTCTCTAAATAAATTTAGAAAAAACTAAAGTAATATACAGGGTTGTTCACCACATACGACACGGAGTATTGTAGCTAAACGATTAGATTTTTACAAATTGTAAGTTTTGGGTTCGTTGAAGGACTATTAGAGCTACAATTTAAAAATATTTTTACAAGATACAGAGTGTCCCAAATAAATCAAACATATCAAAGTTATTATTTAAGTTAGTATTTTTTTAAATGGAACACCCTGTATATTATTACATTTTTAGTTTCTACGATTAAAATAAAGGTAAATTTGATAAAGGTTTATTACACTTAAACCTTACCGTTTTTGAAATATTTTCAATTTTGTGAAATTGCAGTCAATAAATTTTAAGGCTTCATTTCTCCAAGGGTATCAAAGTTTTTAATACTAAATACGAGACTAAATATTTACTGAAGTTTATTTATTGATCAGTTATTGTGTTGCAATAATAAAAATTATACTACCTTATACAGAGTGTCTAAAATGTTATTTTAAATAATTATTAGTTTTAAACTGCAATAACTTGTTTAAGTTAAATGGAACAACCTGTATATTTTATGAGAATCAGATGCACAATTTAATTGTCTATCAAATTGTATTAGGTATACCATTTTTTACCTATAGCTTCAAGTTTCCGTAGAAAATGCATTTTCTTGTAATTTTAATTCATTTATCAACATACCCATGGAATACTGACATTTTAGATTATTTTTAAAGATGTACCAAATTTTTAAAAGTACAGATACTAATATTGTCGATATAGTTTGTTTATTTCATTAAAAAATAAAAAAACTGTTTAAATATTTGTTAAAGAGGACCAATTAATATGATTCCAGTATTCAAACTACATTAATTGACTGTTTGCGTTGATTAATAATAATTGCTCCAAAAACTAAAATACTGATTTTTTTATGTGTATTAGACAGTGTGGTAAAAAGTAACACCTTAAAAATGATATTTCATTTTTTGACATATGCTTATTTGTAACAACAGAGACGTTCATTTTTATAACTTATTATTATATTGATTTCTGATTTAAATCCACATTTATTTAGAATAATGAATTCACGAGCATAATTAAGTATGTAATTAATTAGTATTTGGGCGGAAATAATGGTGGTATATTTAATTAATGGTATATTCTTTTATGAAGATTTTGAATAGTTTTCTTTTTGTATACAAATGGGCTAGTAATATTATCATTCTGTTAAAAACGATAATATTACTAGCCTGTACATTTTGTACATTTGTTGCTTAAAGACAATCTAAAATGTCAATATTCAATGGGTATATTGATAAATGAGGTCTAAATTATAAGAAAATGCATTTTCTACGAAAACTTGAAGGGATAGGTAAAAAGTGGTATAATACAATTTGATAGACAATTAAATTATGCATCTGATTCTCCTAAAATATACAGGGCGTTCCATTTAAATTAAACAAGTTATTGCCGTTTAAAGCTAGTAATTATTTAAAATAAAATTTTAGACACTCTGTGGAAGGTAGTATAATTTTTATTATTGCGATACAATAACTGACCAATAAATAAACTTCAGTAAATATTTAGTATTAAAAACTTTGATACCCTTGGAGAAATGAAGCCTTAACATTTTTACTGCCATTTCACAAAATTGAAAATATTTCAAAAACGGTAAGGTTTAAGTGTGATAAACCTTAATAAAATTTACCTTTATTTCAATCGTAGAATCTAAAAATAGAATAATATGCATGGTGCTCCATTTAAAAAAATACCACTATAGCATATTTTACTTATTTGGGACACTCTGTATCTTGTAAAATTATTTCTAAATTGTAGCTCTAATAGTCCTTCAACGAACCCAAAAGTTAAAATTTGTAAAAATCTAATCGTTTAGCTACAATACTCCGTGTCGTATGTGGTGAACAACCCTGTATATAAATTATAATTAGTATTTTTGTATAATATTATCAAGAAACTGAGGCATTTTTATTTAATATCAGGAAACCTGATATAAAGCTTTTTTTGGATCACTCTGTACAGGGTGAGTCAACGATAGACTAAAGTCCATTATCTTGTTTGTTTCGAGGTTTACAAAAAAATGTTAAATATAAAAGTTATAGGGAAAGTTAAAATACACGTTTTAAAATTATTATAGAGTATACAGGGTGCTTCAAAAAAATGTGGCGGATATAAAATTTAATATGTCTGTTAAGCAAGTTAAGAACAAAACATGAATTTTAATTTAATTTGTTGTAATAAGTATAAATAGTAGTAGGTAGGAGGTAAAGATAATAGTTACAGATTTTCCTGAAAATGAATTGTGACTTTCGTTGAAGTTTGTGTTAAGGAAACGTGTACTAATATCAAATCAGACTAAACAAAGAATAGAGATGTTTTAAAATCGTTTCTCATTAAGACAATAAATATATAACACAAATATCTGTTCGGTGAAAGTTATTTTAAGTTTTTTTTTCTTGATGGATAAACTTAATTTCCATTGTCATTCATAATGTCAAGGTGTTTTTTGCACTAGTGTAAAAAATTTGCCTTTTAATACAATAAATAGTATAAATAAATTTTAGAAAAAAAACTTTTTTAAAAACAAGCTTTTATTTAAATACACTAAAAAGAAAAAATAAACTTTGTCTTTAAAACTTTTATTATGAACTTATAACGTCATTACACAATTTTAATATTATATAAAAGCTTGTCGCGAGATTTGAGTGTACAGTTGCACTCGTAAAAATCTGGTACGACAACTTTATCTTGTAATTCCTGGTCTAGTGGTCTATCATAACACAAACTTTGAAAATGAGACAGGGTAGACACAGGTTTTAGTTAATTTACTTGTTTATTGATGTAGAGAAATCTCGCGACAAGCTTTTATATAATATTAAAATGTGTAATGACGTTATAAGTTCATAATAAAAGTTTTAAAGACAAAGTTTATTTTTTTCTTTTTAGTGTATTTAAATAAAAGCTTGTTTTTAAAAAAGTTTTTTTTCATATATACGAAGTGACTGATATACACGAACAAGCCAAGATAAACATTTTTTTTTGGTTCAGTACTATATATTATATAGTACTTTGCTAAGTACTATAAGAATAGATATAGATTATCTAGAAAACATTTTCATATTATATTATATAATTTTCAGTGTGTAATGGGACGGTTTCGCGGCTGTAGTAATATTGGCTTTAGGAAATGAATTATAACCAAAATTACCACGAGAAAAAAACTTTACTGTATGCCGAAGAAAATTCCTATATCAGTAATCGCCAACAATTAACTAATCTAGTTAGTATTATATCCTAATCTGTGGCTATTCGCCCCGACAGAACATTCAAGTGTTATCTTTCATAATATACACCAAGAAATTCGGGACTACGATTTTAGTTTATTTTAGTAAAGTTAATTAATTTTAACTAATAATTGTAACTAATTATTAAACTACTTGTTAAAGATAATAAATATTTTTGTTTTGTCACGGTAACTATGATGTTATAGCGTAATTGTATTAAAAATTAGTGTAAAAATAGAAAAAAATGGAATAAATCGCATACTATTAAAAATTGTATGGCAAACCAAATAAAAGTTGAAGAGCTTTGCAAAATCTATCAGAAAAAATGAAAATATATAGGATGTACCATTTAAAAAATTTGAGATTTTTTAATTTTAAGTAGTTGAAATTCATAAGTATATTTTGAACACCCTGTAGAATTTAACTAAAATATTTTTACATATATCTTTTTGTTCATCTCTATAAAACTCTCACGCCAAATTTTGGTATTCCAACTTCAGAAACAATGACAATTTTTTACAACACTGCAATTTAACATTTGTTTAAACAAGTTTAAATATTACAAAAACGATTAATTTTAGGTATATATCATTACATGTAAAAAAGTTATGGAATTTTACGCAAAAATAGGGTGTTTGGCATTTAAAAAAACATATGTTATATCCGCCACACTTTTTATTATAACTATATATAACTATATTATAACTTTTATATTTAACATTTTTGTAAACCTCGAAACAAATGAGATAATGGACTTTATTCTATCGTTGACTCACCCTGTACTGTTAAATGTATGCAAATTCAAATTTAAAGAAATGAATGCAACTTAACAGAGAACAAGGTCTCCTAGATTTTCAAACACACCTTGTTGGTGTATTTAACAATCTTAAACGACATTTCTACAGGATGATTAAAAAAGTCTCAATAAAAGTAGTATTTCAAAAAATATAAATTTATTGGTTATTTTACAATCTATGTACCATTCTCATGTGAGCTTTAAGGTTAGATTTCCGCTTGATTATAGTGAAACACACAGGGCAAGTGAACCTATTGTCCTTACCGCAGTCTAGGGATTTGTGTGCTTTCATACTGTTCTTTGTTTTGTACTGTTTGCCACACTGTTCGCATGGAAACACCTCCACTAAAACGAAAATTATACATTACATAAATTCAAGAATATAATGTTAGAAAAGTTATACCTTTACCTTGTTAGTTATTAATTTAAATATGTACAAAAAAAGAAATTAATAAAACAGTTTATTATTTTGAACTGTTTAAGAACAGTGAGGCATTTTATATTATTTTTTAACGCTTAATACTGAAACTAAACTACTCCAAAACAAAAAATAATGATGTTAATACAGGGTGCTACAAATTCGACGTACGAGCATTGGTATCTCGGAAACCGTTCACCAAGATGCCATCAAAAAAAATTCCAAAAATTTCAAGGATTGCCGAGTTCTTTGGAATAAAAGATTTTTGGAAATCAATTTTATTTTTTCCTGTCGTTACTTTTTAGAAAATGCAAAAACTAATTGCACGTTTCCATATCCACTTTATCCAGGCTCTCTGACAGCATTTTCAGATTTTCAAATTAGCTGATAATTTGTGAGACACATAGGCCAACTTAATTTTTTTAAATACGGACCTGCATTTTTTATTTCAGGTTTTGAAAGAATTCGGTCCCCCCTGTACAACGATATGCCACACTAAATATTTTCTTTGTTTCGGGCACTTAAATACAATTTATTTAAACTAATTTCAAGTACGGCTTTGTTTTTTTAATATATTTAATCTATTCATCGTAACAATATTGATGAGCTTTAAAATTTGACAATGACGTGTGGCGAAACATTGAATACGGAAAATCAAATACAATAAAATAAAAAATAAATAAGTATTTTAAAATGTTTAACGGTTTCGCAGATATTCCCAATATTTTTTATATTTTGACTATAATCTCACATGCATGTAAAAGATTGTGAATACGTGCTTTTTATTCCCTCAATTAAGGATATTTATTTAATATAATTGATATGGTAAATTAATAAAACCATTATTTTTAAGTTTAACAAATTTAATGTACCAAAACTAAAAAATAAAATTTCTGGGGTTTGTATAACATATAACATTTATATAAATGATTTTTAGAGCTAAATAAAATAAAATATTCGACATAACAAGCAATATTAATATATTCTACAGTATAATCGAAAAATAAACGGCGTCAAGATGGGTTGCAAATGAAGATCGTTTACATTCTTCCTATAAATTTACATATAAAATGACAATGATCGTCATTTCTAAGCCAGTTCTGAAGCCGTTTTTTTATCGTATGGCATTATGTAAAAAAGATATTATACAGGGTCGCTTTTATGTATGGAAACGGTCGATTATTAGATAAAATATAGGAGGTACTGCAAAAAGTTAAATACAAAAGTTATAGGATTTTTAAATATCTATTAACGAGTAATAAATTTAAGTATACAGGGTCATTTATAAAGTCGAGGCACATCAAAATTTCATTTTTTTAAATAGAACCGCCTGTATATTATTACATATTTCAATTCTTCCTTAAATTCTAAGCAAAAATCGCGCACACAATGTACTTCAAAGCAACCGTTTCTGAGTTATTGACTTTTGAAAATATCACTTAAAAACAATTCGATTTAATTAATTTCGATGTATTTAGTTTGATTTAATGATGCCATTCTGCCGAAACTATGATACTGTTGTAATGGGCTTTTAAATTCCAATTAGTTACTAGTAAATCTAAGTATAGAGGATCGGTCATAAAGTTGTGTCACATCAAACTTTATTTTTTTAAATGAAACCCCCTGTATATTATTACATATTTCAATTCTTCCTTCAATTTTAAACAAAAATCGTAATACACAGTGTACATAAATTGAAGAATTGAAATGCTAAACGAAAATTTTGTAATTTCCAGACATGCTATACTCTCATTTTATACATCTCTAAATGTTAACATTGCTAACTTAAGAACTAATGTCAAATATTAGTTCACATTTAGACAAGACAGTTTAACAATATTAGTTACAATTAAGTATCACAGTTTCGGCAAAATGGCATCGTTAAATGAAACTGAACATATCGAAATTAATTAAATCAATTTGTTTAAGTGATATTTTCAAAAGTCAATAACTCGGAAACGGTTGGTATGAGGTACACTGTGTGTTTCGATTTTTGCTTAGAATTGAAGGAAGAACCGAAATATGCAATAATATACAAAGGGTTCCATTCAAAAAAATAAAACTTTGATGTGCCACGATTTTATGACCGACCCTGTAAATACCTATGGGGTGCCTCCTATATTTTACCTAATAATCGACCGTTTCCATACACAAAAGCGACCCTGTATGAGGTAATTTCAAAAAAAAATATTTGAATTAAATTAATTGGGTAACTTTGTTGACATATACAATTATTACCCTAGATCATACTTAAGGCCCCCACAGACGCTCAGTTTTATCGCTCAGACTGCGTGTGTAAACCTGGCTTGTGCAGGTATAGGTACGTGTACGTAAATGTTAGTGTTTTCTTCATAAGCGAATATCTCCAACAAAAATAAATCTATTGGGATGAATGAAAATATAAACTATCGAGATAGGATGTAGGTAGATAATAAAATGAAACAAGCAAGAAATTTTTAAATTTCTTGCAGTCTTAATATATTCCACAGGGTGTTTCAAACTTTAAATTAATAATATAAACATATTGGATTTTTGTGACAGAAATAAAAAAATGCGCAGCTTAATTATGCTTCATACAGTAAAAACCTTAATAACTTAATAAAAAAAAAATAAAAAATAAAATAATAAATAAAATAATAAATAAAATAATAAATAATAAATAATAATTAAAACCTTAATTACTTAATTTGGCATAAAACTGCACAGCTAAAACTGGGCAAACTGCGACCTGCAAAGTCCGCCTGTGTTAAAGAACTGAGCGTCTATGAGACCTCTAAAGGGCCGTTTAGACTCTCAAATGAACAAAATTTGCGCAAACCTATTTTTTCGTTTATACATTCAGTTGTAGTCTAAGAGCTAGCAACTTTTTCGAGAAAGTATTTTAAGACGTCTGGCTCTTTGATATATCTTTTACTATGCTCTCTGGAACAGCATGCGGCCCGTCTAGCTGCCGATACCCGTTGCGTTCACTACTGCGCATCGAAAGAAGATCCTATATTTTTTTATTAATTTAGTCCTATAAATTCTACTATTGAATATAAACCGAATATGTCTCCATAGCGCAGTGCGTAGAGTTTCCGACCACGAACCAATGATTCAGAGTTCGAATCCGGGTCAGGTCAAAGACTTTTTTATTGTATTTTCGTTTATATTCTAATAGTAAAGTATTAAATACTACTGCATAGGGTACGCAGATGACATAGTCATCATTGCACAGGGGAAACATGAAGGCACCCTGTGTGATATTATCCAAAGAGGATTCCGCATCGCTGAGAGATGGTGCAGGACTGTCGGGCTGAGTATTAACTCAGATAAAACTGCAGTAGTGCCATTCACCAGAAAGCGAAGTTTGAAAAACTTGAAAAGAATCCATCTAGATGGAAAGGAAATACTGCCAGAATTTATAGGACTAAAGTAATAAGAAATATAGGATCTTCTTCCGATGCGCAGTAGTGACAGCAACGGGTATCGGCAGCCAGACGGGCCGCATGCTGTTCCAGAGAGCATAGTAAAAGATATATCAAAGAGCCAGACGTCTTAAAACACTTTCTCGAAAACGTTGCTAGCTCCTTAGTAGTTCATGCTATTTATCTGACGGCTTTTATTCAAATAACCTAAAAAGAAGACGTAAGTGTAACCTCATTTAAAAATTTCTCATTTGTTTTCGGCTTGGTACTTATTAAATTATATAAATATTTCTGGAACCTGTGGGTATTGTATAAACAAATATAATATTAAATTATGTTAAAAAAAACTCACATAATATAAAGTTTCTTAAAAAACTCACCTAAAAATTAAATACACATTCATAAACAAATTCTGACGTTAAATTGTTAACCAACAAATGTCACAATTATCTAAAACCGTGGAAACGCTCAGTTAAAAATCAAGACGAGATAGATTTTACTGAATCAAAATTTTTGAACTGCACAAACTAAAGCTTCATTCAGAACCTCGCAATTGTTGGAATAAATTAGTGGGTTCAATTACACTTTATACCTTTTAGTTTACGATCATTCACAATGTCTAAAAAACACAATAAGGCTGTATTCCGTTGCAAAACCAGGCGAATCAGACCGGTAAACTAATACACCCTAAAATTAACAAAGTATCCTAGAAACAGCTTGCGGTAGTCAGTTGTATCCATAGTGAAAGTCTAATTTTTAGCTTATTAAACAATCAACTTTTGATTTTTAATCACATTTCTCTTGACGAAAGATAATCAAAGGCCAAAATGATATTTCCCGCAAATTTAAGTAAGTATAGTAAGTAGTAATAAAGTATAATTAGTGGAAAAGTTAAAATGAATGAATGTTTACATTGAAATTAAAGGAACAAACTTCTAAGCTAATTGAAACCACTAATTTATTCCACTAATTGTTTTGTGTAACTCTGTTTACACTTTTTACACACTTTGGTTTATCTGAGACTCTAAACGGATTTTAATGTATAATATTTTGATCTAAAAGCATATACAATTATTACACGCCGTTTTTAATCTATCTTTTCGTTTTTAATGGCACCTACATTTCTCATATTATAGTTTGCTATAAGCCAATCCAAATGAGTACAGAGAATATGTTTCCTTAGACGATTTTTTCCTTCTATTTTAATAGAACAAAATATACAGTCGTACTGGCGCTCGTCCAAGCATCTAGTCAAATGAATTTGTAGTGATTGCACTCCCTTGTATTTTTTGTAACAATTTGGGCAAGGCAGTTCCTTGCGTGAGAGCACTGGAACTACAAAAAACAAAAATAAAGTCATATTTGTATAAATAAAAAGCCTATTAAGTTAAATGATTGCTGACACATTAACCTCAAGCATAAATTTATTATTACTCCCATAAATGTAATAATAAAAAAAAACACTAATGTATTCCTATTTCTTACTTTGAATGTGGTAGAGAATGATTAAGTATTGGAAACTAAAAGAATTTCGGACTTCCATTGTCTTTATTTATTTTGATTAATACAACATTTCGGTCAGAAAAGATCACTGACCGTTATCAAGTAGTGCTGTCGAGAAACTAAAGAACTCGCATCATGGAAACATAATATGGATCTCGTTAGAATTTCTTATTTTTCTTGTGCATATAATTATATTTTTGAGCTTATAAGTAACAAATAGCGCAAATAACAAAAAAATTCAATCACTTTTTATATCTAGATTTTATTTTATAAATATCTGAAGTATCGATGTTAATGGAACCGTTAACATGACTTTTTAAACGTGTCATGACAGTAGCTTATTCGAGTTCCCAATAAGTACGGTTCTAGAACGGTTCAAAACACTGGCACAATATGATTTTTTGCAACTTTTGACATGAATGATTGTCGTAATTAGACTGTGCGACTGTTTTAAACCGTTCTAGAACTGTACAGGGTGGGTCAAATTCGACGCTTTTAAATGGAAACACCCTTTTCTATAGGAGATAGACAAAAACTAATATCGGCGTCTGGAGCTTATTTTTTGTCAAAAACATGATGGTGAAAACCGCATATCGATATCTGTTAGCGTTTCGGAGTTACGGGGTGTTTTTCAAAAATATGCATTTTTAACAAATCGCTGTAACTTTTTTGCTGTGGAAAATTTTGTATTTTTATGAAAATATTTCCAAAGCAGCTTTTTACGTAGAATTTAATGATTTAAGTATAATTTTTTTAAAATTAATAATTTAATAATTATCAACAGAAAATTTGATTTTTCATATGGGACACCCTGTATATTTTTAATTTATTGCAAATAATTTAAAATTACGTTTCCAAAAATATAATACAATTGATATTTTGCTCGATTCCTCTTCGAGATATAGAGTATATAAAAATTTGCCCGCTTTAAATAAGTAGGCTTTGAACGGCACAGGCTGTAATGCAAAAAAAATCTAGCTGTGAGCATCTATTAAAACGAAAATAATATTTGGTATGAGAGATGCAGAATTTTATAACAATTTAAAATATATTTAACCAACATCAACACATTTAATACTATATCTAATAACAATAAAAATAAATAGCAAACCAAGACATGAGATTTTGCTACAGGACATATCGACCGTCTTCTGTTATGGACAGACGGGGCAGTTTTTGAACATTTCTCGCGGAATTCATTAACTCAGTGGGGGTGAAAGATACCCTCTCATAAGTGCTAAGTATTTCTAATTCTTGTCTAGATTATACGGAAGAATAAGAAACCTTTATTCTTCCGCAAATATATCCATAGGATAAGATCCATGGGCACTAAGTCAGGCGGCCTCGACGGCCAACAGCTGGGATCTTGGTTAGCTATTCAATTATTCTTGTATATGGCTGTAAAAATTTGTTGATAACTTCAGCGTTCAAAGGCGGTGCGTCGTCTTGCTGAAAAAGGGCATATCATTAATTAGGGGCCCAAAGCCTACTAGTTAAAAGTGGCGAACTTTAAAAAATTCTGTATTTCGAAGGGGAATATAACAAAATATCAAATGTGCTATATTTTTGGAAAGGTAATTTTAAATTCTTTTTAGCTAATTAAAAATATAGAGGGTGTCCCAAATAAAAAATTAATTTTTCTGTTGATAACTCTTAAATTATTAATTTTAAAAAAAATTATACTTAAACCATTAAATTTTACGTAAAAAGGTGCTTTGGAAATGTTTTCATAAAAATACAAAATTTTCCATAGCAAAAAAGTTACAGCGATTTGTTAAAAATGCACATTTTTGAAAAATACCCCGTAACTCCGAAACGGTAACAGATATTGATATGCGGTTTTCACCATCATGTTTTTGATGAAAATTGAGCTCCAGACACCGATATTAGTTTTCGTCTATCTCCGAAAAGAAAAGGGTGTTTCCATTTAAAAGCGTCGAATTTGACCCACCCTGTACTTTTTTGGAACTCGAATTAAGCTTATATGTTTTTCTGACCTAATTATCGTAGTTTGACATGAATAGGTCCTAAAGTTCCAAATATCTTAAATTCTTTAGATACTAAAAAGAATAATCATATTTTTGGTTATAATTTGGTATTTTTTGGAAATAATTTGGTATTTTTGGTGCTTTTTTCCCAAAATTGGTGTTTATTGTACACCATTTTTGGCAGCGGCAAATATATTTCTGATCTAAATACACACTGTCTTATGCGCAGGCATGCCTCAAGTATTAATTAATATTAATTATTATTATATTCAGGTGTGCAGCGGTTAGTTCAAAGCGATGAATCAATTTTTGTATCTTTAAAAAACAAACATATTTAAGTTTAACATATTTTTTATTGAAAGAATAAAGTATGTAGTTATAAACGAGACAATTCAAGCAATGCTATTTACAGGCATATTGTTAGTTTGATGTTTTTTAATGATGTGTTTCTTTAAGTCGTATTTTCGACCGAAATGTGCTTGACAGTATGGACAACCGTGCTTTTTTGGTTTGTTACAGTCTTGATATTTGTGAGTTCTTAGTGTGTGGCTAGAGTTGTAATTTTTGCCACACAGCTCACAAGAAATTCTATCTAAAATTATAATAAGATTAATATAACTAGTTTCAATATGTTGTTAACCAAGTGTAAGCGATGCCAATTAAACTTTGAGTTACGTAATCGAAGGCGCGATTTTAAAATACAGGGCACAGAATAAATTTTAATAACGCCAAAATTATAATGAAAGAAGCGATAGTCTCTAAAAGAAAAATAAAAGAGGCTTTTTTAATTCAATCTAATAAAAATAAATGTATTGCTCATGCATCTGTAGATGTTAGTAACGTATGGCAATCGCTTCTTTGATTTTAAAGAACATTACATAAATAAACATAACATACGTGAAATTTAAAAATAATCATACAGAAAGTTTGGGCTTTTTGGTTTTACCTTATTAAGTAATTATCAGGTAGTAATTGTTAATTTTGAAGTTTAACTTGTAGAATGTAGAATGTTTAGAAGGGGAGTTAATCACCGCGACCTTATAGATCTATTGTGTGTTCCCCTTTCTTGAGTTATAACGAGTTATAACTCATCATACAGTCTCAGGGCTTTAAGAAAAGCCAGTATCTGAGACGGCTCCACAGAGGCCAGCTCTCCATCCTCGACATTAGACGTGCCAAGGTTCATGGCACGAATGGTCGTCGTCTCGGCGCACTCAGTGATAAGGTGTTCTGGTTAACTTAATACAATGTCATTTAACAGAACGTCAACGATTTCTTGTAGACGTATCTGTTTTAAAAAGTAAAGTGTTCTCGAATAGTTCAATTTAAATATTTTAAATAGTTTTTTTTTCTTGATTCTTTATATTTTTTTGCTTCCGACGACGGAAAGAGAAAACTTTCCGAAACGTTAAGCATTTTTTTCTTTGTTAGGCAAATTTTTATTACTGTAAACACAACTTCTGACAAGCAGCGTCCGTTTAGGTTTAACGCCAGAAGTGTTTACAAAAAATAACTATTTTATTTTGTAGATTTTTCTTGCAGTGCAGCGGCGAAAAACCCATAAGGATTTTTTTGGATAAAATTTGGTATGTATGTATACGACATAAAGTAGGATTGATTGACACATTCAATTGTTTTCGGTCACTTCCGATTTCACCGGAAATGTCTACAACTTTTGATTTTTAAATGGCACCCTCGGTATTTTTTACATTATTATGCATAATAAATATAAATATGCTTGTTATAAAATGTTGCTTGTTACTATTTAGCAAGCTAAATTTTACAATAAAATATTTTAAGTTTACCTGCTTCAGTAGCGTATCGGATGTTTGTGTTAATAAATAATTATTATACCTTCTCTATTTTTATTAGAATTATATATCTTTAACAGCGTGTACCCGCGACTTCGTTCGCGTCGAATTAATCATTTGTAATGGTGATGATAAGCTATTCAAGAATTTCCATTATTTCATCTCGTTGGAATTTGACTTTCGAAAAATCCGTTTGCCGAAAATAAGCTTTTTACGTCAAGCGCTTTAAGCAGGATCGTGATTAATCAACGACCACATTTTTCGAAACACCCTGAATACATTTTTAAAAAATCTTAAAATATGTAAAAAACAAAATAAAATATACGTGTTTAAGCATTTTTTCGGAAACTTGACCGTTTTTTAAATAAAAAATATTGTAATATTTGAGGGGTGGTGTCCCCCCTTGGAACTGGAATTTCGAAAAATCCCTTCTTATCGCACCTCTATACCCTAGAAGCAACCTGTATGCCAAAATTGAGCTTCTTACGTTGAGTGGTTTGGGCAGGATCGTGATTAATCAGTGAGTCAGTCACAATTTAGAATTTTTCTATTTTAGTATATGTAGATAACAATTTTAATAACTACCAACATTTATTTAACAACGTAAAATAAAACAACAAATTATTGAATCTACCCTACATCATATTTTTATACGTTTTGAATAAAATTAGAACGGCACTGATAAACCGGAATTTAAGTCGGCTATTTTGGGAGCAAAGATTTTTGATATGATTCTTCCTTAATCTTCTTGTCCAAAGTTGTTACTACTAATAAAACAAACTGAATTTACAATATCCCAATAATAGTATATTCAGGCAGGATGCCTTGCCTTCACATGTCTCTTTAAGTCGTACTTTCTTCTGAAATGGAATTTACAGTACTCACAAGCGTGGTGTTTTGGTTTATTACAGTCTTGAATCCAGTGCATCCTCAACGTATGGGAAGAATTGTAATATTTACCGCAGACTTGGCAGCCATATTTATCTAAAACTATAATACCATTACTGTTAACTGTTTTTTAATATGTTATTTGGTCCCATTATGCAACTATAAGCATCTTAGCATTGCAATGTAAATGATTTTTTGGCTAATTTTCATACAGTACAAACATAAGTTAGAATTAAGTTAGGAGTATTCTAGTATGTCATAAATACAGGGTGGCGCACCTCATTCGCCTCGGTTGATTATACGAAAACGGAGAGATGTAGAAACAAAATATTTTATGGGTACATGTGGGAGGGCAATGTGCATAATTTAAAATTATTTTGAAATATACCGGGTGTGTCAGAACTAAGATTCATACCAAAGTTATGTTTTTTCTTATGGAACACCCGATATTTTATTTCATTTTTGGATTCTTGGGCATAAAATAATGCATTTATTATAAGAGTTTAATATGTTTAAAAGCTTTGGTTTTTGAGATATTTAAAGATATTTAAATATGGATGCTATAATAAAAAAAGTTTGTCATCACCTCGTACATTACTTTTCAGAATTAATTCTTGTCCTGACTTTCAAGCCATAGAAATAAACTTTACTAATAAACTTGATTGCTTCATTAAATGTATACAGGGGTATCAAAAACTGTTGGTCTATTTTAAATATCGATTTTACATAAAAACTTCGTTATTTCAAATGCGACACTCTGTATTTTTTTAAATAAGTCGAAGCAGATTTAAATGCACTTTCAAACTATATTAGGGTTTCCTATACCTATTTGGCTCAGATTTTGAATAAAAAGCGATTTTTCAATAAAATTGTAATCAAGATTGCTGGTGTCGCCATGGCAATTTTCTAGTGACACTTAGTAGTGTAACGTTTTTAGTTCGTTACATGTCTTTTTTATATATAATATATGATGTCTGGGCCTATCATCACCGGATTCCCTCTCATTCAGGCCGGATAGTTTATTTGACGCGTAATTTTTACGTTCTCTAGTCGGCAACCCTGCTATCGTTTCACTGTTCTGTGGAGGCGCTGTCAACATCGCTTCTGTCGACTCTCTCCGTGCTTAACTTCACTTGGCTTTGACCGTCCGACTGTCACCATCAAAAAATCCTTGCTTCGAGAAACTGCAATTATAAAAATCTTGCTGTATAGTTTGAATCAGCTGCTATTTCGAAGTTACAGGGTAGAGTTTTGGATGTCCCAACCTAACTTGTATCTGTATTTTGCTGGCACGTTGGCGTCCCTTTTCTTTTGTCCTCCAGAATGTCACATGGAAGAAAGGACATGTTCTTTATTATTTAGTGAGCCCTCGGAAGTAATTCGAGGTAGGTTCATTTTGTTTGTTAGACCTTGTTTGATTTTAAACAAGAGTTTCGTATTCTATTTCCAAGGTTATAGTCCTAAGTTATGGTCCAAGGTACGGGTAGTGTTCCCTTGTACCATTATCCTATGTACGGATGTCCTGTGGACGAGTGTCCCCAGTAGGAATGATTTTTCTTGCATATAAAGTGCCCCAGCGTGGATGTAGCTTGAGCCCCATGCTGCTTCGTTCCCATCCATAAGCTAGTTAGTAGTTACGGCTGTTCCAATTCATGGTGTCCTCATTCTGGCACCTTTTGTTGTATTGGATGGCCGAGTACAGAGATGCGAGCCCACCTCACGATGTTACTGGTTGAAGCAAGATTACATAAAGAACAGCTAAGTTTAGATTTAAGTTTTAGCTTACATTTAACATTTAACACATTTTCAGTCTTAAACAATAACGTACATCTTAAGTAATATCGTACAGACTATGTTTAGTGGTTACATTGTTAAGAACATTCATGTCGATTTAATATTTAAAATATAATTTAGATCTTAGGTTTCATTGCATTACGCCTTGTAATGGTATTACTTTTATAGATATTATTATTGCACTATTTTAACAGATGAATAACCAAACATAGATTCTAGAATCTACAGGTTGCAACATCTTCGATTTAACATCACATAAAATATATCAAATTAATTAAAGTAATACTACATTTTATACATTCTCTTAAACTTTACATGTCTTGTATTTTATCATAGTTGTTTTCATAGATATTTAGTACAACTCTTAACACCACTTTCTTTGACATATAACCACTATATATTTACTAGAACTTTACAATGTCATGTACCAGCAAAGAAAATCATGAATGAATATAGTCACTAGTTTTAAGTAATAAACAACTGTGTTTTCTTTCTCTATTCATGCCTGGCACCCAATATTTATAATTTCGAGTTATTATTGTTAATTAGTTCTTTCCATTAAAAACCTTATCCACGACTGCTCTACCGACGAAAAGCTGCCGTTCGCAGTGGTAATGTTTATAAAGAACGCTACAGTAGCTATTTTCAAAATCTTCATTAGTTTATGGACTTTATTTAAATTTATAGCAGGTTATTTTTATTTAATTTATCTACAATAAAGTTATTAAGTAAGTATTTATTATTTATCAAGAAAAATGAAGCAGTATCTGCTGACGGAAGGAATGGATATGTTACTAGTGATTTTATTTTGTGAGGACAATTGCTTGATAGCCTGAAGGGTTTATGCTCAAAGATATCCAAATAGGAATTTTTTTGACAAGCGTTCCTTTGAAAAACAACTATTCCTATTTCGCAGAGCTGGTAGTGTGGTATATGAATATTAGGCAGAAACCTGTCGTTGGAAGTGAAGAAAGTGAATTTGCCTCAATTGGTTCTTTTATTGAAAATCCAATATAGTATCTACAAGTCATCGTAATATAAATCTAAAAGAACTACTTCTTTATTTTTCTTGATAAAATAAAAATACTTACTTATTAAACTATTGTAGGTAAATTAAATAAAAGTAAACTGTTATAAAATTAAATAAAGTCCATAAACTAATGTCGATTTTGAAAATAGGTACTAACTGTCACTAGCAAATTGCCATGGCGACACCAGCGATCTTGATTGCCATTTTATTGAAAAATCGCTTTTTATTCAAAATCTGAGCTAGATAGGTATAGGAAACCCTAATATAGTTTAAAAGAGCATTTAAATCTGCTTCGATTTATTTTAAAAAATACAGGGTATTGTATTTGAAATAACGAAGTTTTTATGTAAAATAAATATTTAAAATAGACCAGCAATTTTTGATACCCCTGTATATGAATCAGTAGTTTTAGATATATCCGATGTTAAAAGATTTATATAGGTTGGGGTGCTATAGTCGAGAAATTTCCCTAAATCTACTGATTTAGATCTGGCAAGATAGCATTAAACCTACCCCGAACCATTACATTAAAGCCCTTTTCGACAGCCTCCGGTAAATTTACAAGAACTACCCACACAAGAATTATTTCTTTAGAAATAACCTTCAAATTAATCAAGGTCAATACTTCTTCGGCTTATGGATCGATGCCGATGGAAAACATGCAATCGAGCAAAAATTGATCCAGTATCCCGCTAGCTATACCCGTTTAAATGTACAATTTCGAGTTTGGGAAATATTTTTTGCTCAAAACTAGTTCTGTGCATTTTTTTCGGGCATTACCCGAATTCGAGTATTGTGCGTAACATATATAGTACTGAAGAACTACAAGCACAAATCAATGAACTAAATACAGCCAGAAATAAAGTGGATCTCAAAATGAATTTAGCAAAAACTAAAGTAATGTATAATGAACAAGTGAACAGAAAAGGCATTCCAATAAATAACGCAATATTGGAAATAGTAAAAAATATACATATTTGGGACAACTGGTACACAGCTCGGGATCTCTACTACAGGAATCAACAGAAGAATTAAGTTAGCATGGTTAGGAAAAAATTCAATCATATTCATATCGAGAATGCCACTTTATCTAAAGAAAGAATACATTCGACCAATGTGTTCTACCAGTGATGACCTATGCATGCGAAATCTGGACATTTAAAACGGACATTATAAGGAAGCTGCAGGTTGCACAACGCTCAATGGAACGAAATATGCTGGAATAAACAAGAGAGACCGTAAAAGAATAGAGTGGATACGACAAAAGACCCAGGTAATAGATGTCATCCAGAGAATCAAATCCCTCAATTGGCAATGGTCAGAACACCTGGCAAAAAGGAGGGACAACAGATGGACCACAAAAATTACAGCATGGTACCCACAAAAAATTAGGACTTTGATATTAGGAAATTAGCAGGGATAACTTGGACCCGCATAGCCAATAATAGACAACAATAGGCCCAACTACAAAGAGAGTATCTAAATATGTGAGGGTAGCTGCAACCATAATTAGAAATGGTTGAAAAAGCTGAAAATGATGATGATGATGATGATTTTTTTCCTCTTGTAATGACATAATCTATATAGTAATGAATATAATAAAAATACTTAGTAATTTTAGTTAAAAGTATATAATTGACATGTCAAATACATTTTTCTGGCAATAGTTTGTTACGATTCTGCTATTAAGTTTATGCAAAATTCTTAATTTTTAAGACCAAGAGATTTGACATGCTCAAAGTGCATGTTCAACGTGTGTTCCTTAACCTGAGACTTTCTTTTGAAGCATTTGTTACAATATTGGCAAGGGAACTGTTTGTCTTTACCACAGTCTTGAGTCAAATGAGCCACCAGTGTTTTGGCATTCTTGTACGATTTGTTACACCGATCACATTGGACTGGTTTTATACCTAAAAATATAGTGAAATTATTAGGGTGTATTCAGATTGTTTAAAAGAACGATTAATTAGGTTAACTGAAGGTTGAGGAGTTATCCAGGGAGGAAATTTATGGAAATGAGATAATTCTATTTGAGGAAATAAAATGAAGACTACACGGGAAAAACTAGATATGTCGCATTTTCATAGAAATTAAGATAGTGACACAACTTTATAGGCAAATGTTAGCGTGATTCGAGAACAAAGAAAGCAATAATACGCTTCATCCCAGAGATATTACAGTTTGGATATTTTGCCGCACAAGGAAAATAACAGAGTAGTCCACGCATAAATGGCAAAAACCGGAGATGTCCTTACGCCTGGGCGACAAGCATGTATCTTGCAGTTTTTTAGAATTTAGAATTTAGAATGAGTGGGAGGGGGGTTAATCACTTCGACCTTACAGATCCATTGTGTCCCCCTTTCTTGAATCATAACTCATCATACAGTCCCAGGGCTCTGACAAAAGCCAGTATCTGGGACGGTTTTATAGAGGGTAGTTCTCCATCTCCAATATCAGTCGTACCAAAATTCATGGCACGAATGGTTGTCGTCTCGGCGCACTCAGTGATGAGGTGTACTGGTGTTTCACCATCTTCCCCACAGAATCTGCATTCGCCGTTTCTTCTTAGTTTCAATCTACTGAGGTGTTCATTGAGGAGACAGTGTCCTGTTAAAACCCCGTGACAATCCGAAGATTGTTCTTACTCAGACCTAGGAAGATCTGTGATTTTTATTGATCATAAGCCCTCAGAAACTTCTTCGAGTGTCCTAGACCATTGCAAGATTTCCATTCCAGGTTGCGGATGGAATCTTCCAAGTTCTTGAGTTCCTCCTTGAGTTGGTTACCACTTGGAAAGCAGAACGGTTCTGGTCCAGTTAGTGGAGTGTTCGCTCCTTTTCTACCTAGATTATTTGCTTTTTCATTGCCTTTTATCCCTTGGTGAGCAGGCACCCAGTGTAGGAGGACTTTGTTTTCTTTGCCTAATTTATTCAGCTTCTCTATGTATTCTTTGACCAATTTCGAATTGATTGAGACTGAGTTGATCGCCTTTAACGCTGCTTGACTATCAGATAAGATGGCTATTTCTTGTTTCCGATAGTTCCTATCTAAGATAAGTTGTACGCATCTCTCGATAGCGTAGATTTCTGCCTGTAGGATACTAGGGTAAGTGCCCATTGGTTCGGAGTAATTAGCTCTCGGCCCAATCACTCCGATCCCTGTTCCCGTATTGGTTTTGGAAGCATCAGTATACCAAGTTATGGTATGATCTTTTAACTGCTGGGCAAGCGTTTCGCTCTTCCAATCCTTCTTATTGCTCAATACTACATTGACATGTTTGTCAAAGTTGTACGTTCTTGGCATATCGTCCACTGGGAGTTGCAGAAGTGGTATTTCCTTTTTGAGGGTGTTCCAAGCCCCTGATCTGACAATTCTCCCAGTACTAATTCCGTTAGTGACCATTCTAATCATTGTCGCATTGGCATATCTACCAATGACAATGTGCAGTAGTGTTCAGTGCAATCTTGCAGTTAGTATTGCATGTGGTAAATTTATGTATTTTAATAAAAGCCTAGTTAAATATTAATTTTCTTCCTAGAATAAAAAACACTAGTTTAGATTTAGATTTTATACAACCTTTAATTGGACATCCCTGGTTTTCCCCTGTTTTGTTTTGAATTTTGACATTTTTATTTCGGTATATCAGAATATTCCGATAATTAACTATATTAATACTATATTAATAATTCGAAACTGGTAGTAATATATATTTTTCAATCAAATATATAATTATTCAACCGAAAATAATATATTTCTTTAAAAAAATTTCTCGCCATTGTTCTCGGCTCCAATTAAAACAGACAAACCTAGTTTTTCCCGTGTGGTCTTCAAATGTCGTTTTTTTAAACTAATTTAGAGTGTTTTATGAATTGAGGGATCAGGGGAATGGGTGATATGATAAAGGGTGGACGTCATTTCAATGTAAATACTGAAATTAGAGAAACAAAATTGTATGCTAGTTGAATCCACTAATTTCGAGGTTCTGAATAAAGCTTCGTTCAGAACCTCGCAATTAGTGGAAGAAATTAGTGGTTTCAATTACACTTTATACTTTTTAGTTTACGATCATTCACAATGTCTAAAAAAGTCAGTTAAAATTAATAGAATATCCTAGCAACAGCTTGAGGTAGTCAGTTGTATCCATAGAGAAAGCCTAATATTTAGCTTATAAAACAATAAACTTTTAATTTCTAACCACATTTTCTCTTGACCAAAAGGCCAAAATGACATACCTTGCAAATTTTGAAGTACAATTAGTGGAAAAATTAAGAAGTTTGGTAACTTTTCCACTAATTGAAAATTCCTACCGCTAATTTTGAGACGTTCTGAATGCTTAAATTCAAATTAGAGGAACAAACTTCTACGCTAATTAATTGAAACCACTAATTTACTCCACTAATTACGAGATTCTGAATGAAGCCTAAAGCTTAAAAATTTAAGATCATTCACAATGTCTAGAAAATACCAATTAAAACTAGTAGAATATCCTAGCAACAGCTTGCGGTGGTAAATTGTATCCATAGAGAAAGCCTAATAATTAGCATTTCAACATTTTATTATTAACCACAATTTCTCTTGACGGGTGAAAATCAAAGTCCAAAATTACATTACTGGCAAGTTTTAAAGTATAAAGCTTCATTCAGAACCTCGCAATTAGTGGAATAAAATAGTGGTTTCAATTAGCGTAGGAGTTTGTTCCTCTAATTTCAATGTAAGCATTCAGAACGTCAAAATTAATGGTAGACATTTTCAAATTGGTAGAAAAAGTGATCAAACTTTCAACTTTTTCACTAATTATACTGGGAGAAATGTCATTTTAGCTTTTGACTATCTAACTAACTACGACTATCATAGAGGAATACACAAAACTGTTTAACATTATATTACAACCTAAGAAAATACCAGAAGAATGGAAACAAAGTATAACAATACCCATTTTTAAAAAGGGAAATAAAACAGACCCAGCAAACTATAGAGGAATAACATTACTGAGCACCTCGCTAAAACTTCTGACTAAGATCATTGCGGACAAAATCTCCTCAATAGTGAGGAACAACAAGGATTCCGAAGAAACCGATCAACTACCGATGCACTATTCATACTCAGGCAACTAGTTGAAAAATCTTTAGAATATAACTCTCCAGCCTATCTATGTTTTATAGATTTAACAAAGGCCTTTGATAGAGTCCAACTAAAAGACATCATCACCATCTTGGAAAGCAGTAATGTCTCGAAAGAACTCACAGAACTTATCAAGGACTTAAACACAAACACAACAATTCAAATAAGAACAAACTTTACCTTAACGCAGCATCTTCGAACTACAACTGGTATTCGCCAAGGCGACAGCCTCAGCCCTCTGTTATTCAACACAATCATGGATCAAGTAATAAAAACCGTCAAGAATACTGGATTAGGATATCGAATGGGAATGCATAAAGTAAACATATTATGCTATGCCGATGACGCAGTACTTATTGCAGAGTCAGAGGACGACCTCCAAAGAATGCTACAAGCTTTTAACAGACAGGCAGAAAAACTTAACATGCAAATTTCCACAAATAAAACCAAATGCATGACCATTACAAAGGAGCCTCTACGGGGCAAATCGGTAATAAAAAACAAAACTATTGATCAGATAATGTCATTCGAATACCTCGGATGCAAAATTACAAGCTCAGGATTCCTGGAAGAAGTAAGGAAACAAGCCAATACAGCTGCCGCAATATCAGGACATCTTAAATATCCCATATGGAAAAACAAACATTTGAGTACAGAATGTAAGTCAAGAATATACAAAATCTGCATACGACCAGTGATGACATATGGTGCGGAAACCAGAGCTGAAACATCAGTAATAATGAGAATCCTACGAACTACTGAAATGAAGACCTTAAGAATGATAACTGGATACACATTGAGGGACAGACAGAGAAATGTAGACATAAGAGAAAAGTGCCAAAGAAACGACGTTGTCAAATGGATAAGGCAGAGAAGAAGAGAATGGAACCAGCATGTCAATAGAATGGGCCCCGACAGAATGGCCATAATAATACCTACTGGACGACCACCTAAACGTTGGCAAGACAGTTGGCAGTCAACCTCGCAAGAGTTGCTTAGACGAGGAGGAAACCGGAACTAAACAGGCGATACGCCTTCTAAAAGAAGAAGAAGATTATCTAACTGAACGTTCTCCCTCCAATCCAGTGTGAGTACATATCAATGTAAAACCTCTGACGAGGGGCAGGGGACTCAAAAAACTTTTAATCTTTTATGATGTTTATTTCAAAATTTAATTTGATTTAAAAATGGGGCGACATGTTTCCAGATTCATTTAATTCCCATTTTCAGTCCCAGAAAGCTAAAATAATCAAATTACAATCAGAATAGTTAAACAATTCTAATATAATCATACAGAGGTCAGGTTTATAAAATACAATCACAAACAAATTCAAAAAGTTAAAAAAGTTCATTTTCTTTTAAAACAGGTTAAAAATTATTTTATCACAGTTAATTAATCGCAGACATATTATGGTAAGTTTAGTAGGAAATTAAAACAACTAAATTACAATCAGAAAGGGCAATAATACCCAATTTAAGTTAAACAAGAGGCGTAACTGAAAAGCAATTCTCAGAAAAGGTTGGGAAAATCTTTTCAAGAACTTTTTAGATGAGGGGAGCCATATTTTCCATTGTAGTTAGTTTAAATGGAAATGGGGAAAGGAGCTTGTAATAAGACAGTATTTATATTATATTGATTATCTTACGTCAAGAGAAATTGTGGTTATAAATCAAAAGTTGACTGTTTTATAAGCTAAATATTAGGCTTTCTCTATGTATACAACTAACGCAAACTGTTGGTAGGATATTCTATTAATTTTAATTGTGTCTTGTAAATATTGTGAATGATCGTAAACTAAAAAGTATAAAGTGTAATTAAAACCACTAACTTATTCCACTAATTGTGAGGTTCTGAATGAAGCTTAATTAGGGACAAAAGTTAAAAGCTTGTTAACTATTTTCAACTAATTGAAAATCACTACCACTAATTTTAACGTTCTGACGCCTTCCGTAGAAATTAGAGGAACAAACTTCCATGCTAATTGAAACCACTATTTTATTCCAGTAATTTCGTTGTTCTCAATGAAGTAGTTAAAGACCAATAAATTGAAGCATTTTTTTGAACTTGAACAATAATTTATTTACAAAACGATATACAATTTTATAATTTATGTCAATTAAATACATTACTAAAACTAAGTATAAAAAATCAAAATTTATTCAAACACCGTGTGTTTGTCACTTTAATATATGTCATTTGTGTTGTCTGTCATTTTTTCGATAATATTTGTCGAAAATATATCCCCTGATACATTGAACAGATTTTATATTATAGAAATACACACAACCAAACTTATATGGAATCACCTATTATTTTTCATAATTTTTGAGATGTATGAAAATTTTGTGTTTATGAATAAAACTCAGTCCTTACCAATGACTTTTAATGAAAAATAATCCATATAGCAATAACAAAAATTAATCATTTCCCAAAATAAACAAAATGGATTTTTTTGGTTTCTGAAACGAAATTAAGATTTAAATTTTTAATGGCCAAAAAGCATAATCAAAAAGAAAATTGGTAATTTTAATATTCCTTGTTGCCACCTCTAGCCCTTATGCAAGCTTCTATCCGCGCTGACACGCTTTTTATTAAATTGTTTTGGGGTATGTTTTCCCATTCTTCTAATGCTGCATCAATAAGCTGTGCGAGAATTTTCTGGATTGTTTCGACGAGCTCTAACTCTTCTTTTGAGCTAGTCCCACAAGTGTTCGATAGGGTTTAGATCTGATAAGTAGGCAAGGCCAGTCCAAAACTATGACACCTTCCGTTTCAAGACTTTCTCTAGTCACTCTGCTGGTATGGGGAGATACACTATCGTGTATGAAGTTAAAATTATCCCCAATTGCACCTCTCTAAAGACTAACGATTAGTTCTAGCACCAAATCAACATATCTCCGACCCGTTAAAATTTGTTGAAGCGTTAACAATGGAGTTTTTGCTCCCAGTATGATACCTCCCCAGAACATTACAGTTCCTCCTTTATATGTTGGTACAGATTTGGCAGCTTGAAGTCTCTCTCGTCTTCCTGGAGCTCTGAGAACCCGAATTCGATGGTTATCTGATCTTAGGCCAATACTGCTCTCATCCGAAAAAAGAACATTTTGCCATTTCTCAGTTGTCCAGTTTTGATGTTGAAGGCGTCAATTTAGCCGGTCAATTTTATTTTGCCGAGATAACTGTGGGATCCGTAACTCTCTCCTACTGTAAAACCCTCGTGCACGAAGCCTTTTTCTTATAGTTTCAACTGAAACGTTCACACTTGTAGCGGCCAGAAGTTGTCTTTGTAGCTCTGGATGAGAAACATTGGGATTTATTCTAGCAATTTAGCATACAAGGCGGTCTTGTTGTTCAGTTGTGACTCTTTGACGACTTTGTCTGGGCCTATCCTTGTGTGTTCCTAATTCCAAGTATCTTCCATATGTTTTTGATACAACACCCTGGGTAACGCCTACTATCTCTGCTACGTCTCTGTGGAACATTCCTTGTTCGGTGGGAGCAATAATTCTTCCCCTCTGTACATCTGTTAATCCATCGTAAGGCATTTTTTATTTTTTGGACAATCGTGATTTTACTTTACAAACACAAAATTCAAAAGAAAATAAATCGCAGCAGTCTTTTATTCTTTATTATCATGTTTATTTACAACAAAAAGCCTTATCTTAAAGTTGTATACCAATTTTTAACCTTGCAAGAAATTTAGTCAAAAATAAAGAGTGATTCCATAGAAGTTTGGTTGCGTGTATACAAAGGTATATATGGTGAGTCACACAATTTTTTGTCTAATTTTGTTCATTTTTGTTGGATTGTCAACAATACTGTTCAAAGCCACGATGCTTATTGGACATATGCCCTTTTAAATGTGCCTTCCGTTTGAAACATAACGGACAACAGGGACAGCTATATTGACGTTCCTTTCCACAGTCTTGAGACAAATGAGCCACCAGCGTTCTGGCATTCTTGTAAGATTTCTTACACCGTTCACATTGCACGGTTTGTATACCTAAAAAATGTAGTTATTTAGTTAATTTTTATTAATTACTGTTTTTCGATAGATTGGTGGGAAAATTGTCTTTGCAGACCAGTGTAATTAAAACACATTTTTTTGAACTTAAACAATAATTTATTTACAAAACAATATACAATTTTTAAATTATAACAAATAGATATACAGGGTGGTCCGAACTGTATTCCGGAAACTTCGGCGTCATATTCTGCAGATAAAAATAAGCAAAAAAGTTCGTATAAAAATGTATGATCTTAAAAGCTTAGTTTCGGGGATACAGGGTGTAGAAGTGTCATTTTTATTTCGATTTTTTCCAAATAATTTCTGAAGTAACGTCAATATTTGGATGAAAATTGGTGTCTGGGAGTTTTTTGACATGAGAAATTTGATTTTGATGTCAATATAACTCCTATTTGAAGGGGGCGCAACCTACATGTGTTTTAACTGTTTTGAAGAGTAATAACTTTTTGTCCGTACCTTTATAAAACTGCTGAGTGAAAAAATATACATTTTCGTGACTTTTTACGTAAAAATGTCTCTTGGTAAAAATCGTTATGAGCAACCGTTCTTAAGATATTTAGAATGGAATTAGTCAGTACATGTCATTATTGGCAAAAAATAAACACGCGTTGAGTAGATAAATTTGGGAAATTTGTATTTTTTTTAATTAATCATAATTTTTCTGTGAAAAAATGGTAATCAAACAGTTCCTGTTGAATTTTTGAAACAAAAACATTTCAAATTTATGATTTCAGGCTAAGAACTATTTAGTCAACATGTTTAATAATTTATGTCAATAATAACAGGTATTGATAATTTCGATTCTAAATATCTCGAGAACCATTACTCGAAGCGATTTTTACAAAGACATCTTTTTTACGTAAAAAACGTCGCAAAAGTATATATTTTTACTCAGTAGTTTTATACAGGTACGAACGAAAAGTTATTACTCTTCAAATCAGTTAAAAAATATGTAGGTGGCGCCCTCTACAAGTAGAAGTCATATTGACATCAAAATCAAATTTCTCATGTCAAAAAACTCCCAGATACCAATTTTCATCCAAATATTAACGTTACTTTAGAAATTATTTGGAAAAAATCGAAATAAAAATCAAACTTTTACACCCTGTATCTCCGAAACTAAGCATTTTTGGACTTATTTTTATGTACAGAATATGTTTCCGAAATACAGTTCGGACCACCCTATATTACTAAAAGTAAGTATAAAAAATCCAAATTTATTGAAACACATTATAAAGAATATGAAACTACTTTTTGAAATATTCAATATTTTTTTTTGGGTGCACCCGAATGGTACAAGGTACAATACAACCCTAATATTCGAGCCCCATTAAAATATCACCTTAAAAACTCCGAAAATTTTTGAAAAAAAAACAAATATTCGCTAATATCAATTTTATTTTTTTAATTTATTTATTTTATTTTTATTTGAATAGATATAACGAAATAAATTTCACAAAGTATAAAAAATCCAAATTTATTCAAACACATTATAAAGAACATGAAACTACTTTTTGAAATATTCAATATTTTTTTTTGGGTGCACCCGAATGGTACAAGGTACAATACAACCCTAATATTCGAGCCCCATTAAAATATCACCTTAAAAAGTCCGAAAATTTTTGAAAAAAAAAATAAATATTCGCTAATATCAATTTTATTTTTTTAATTTATTTATTTTATTTTTATTTGAATAGATATAACGAAATAAATTTCACACTGACACGTGGGACATACTTTATATTTGAGAAATATACAAGGTACACGGTGAGCACAAAATTTTCTGTCTAGTTTTGCTCATTTTTGGAGTTTGGTGGACTGTCAACAATCCTATTCAAAAAGTCACGATGCTTGTTGAACATATGCCCCTTTAAATGCGACTTCCGTTTAAAAGATAACGGACAACAGGGACAGCTAAATTGTCGTTCCTTTCCACAGTCCTGGGACATGTGAACGCTTAGCGTGTTGGTGTTTTTGTACTTCTTATGACAGTTGGGACAGTTTACACCTAAAACAATGTCTAGTTTAGATACTTTGTTTTTATTTTATCGTTTATTTAACTAACCTAACTAAGAAACAAGTTTTTAAAATAATAATAACATCTGAAACTATAAAAATTTCGGACTTCTATTGTTTTTATTTTTTTGTATTAATAGAACGTTTCGGTCAGAAGAATCATTGAAGACCGGAATCATTGAAACAAGAGAAAGAGTGCAACTACCAAGTACCTTGTGAATACGGTGTGTCGCATATTGGAGAGATTAAACGTCCTCTAAATGTACTACTCAGTGAGCACAAAAAACAAGTACCGGGTGTCCCACTAAGAATAGCTCTCGGCTGTATCTCGGAAAGTATTAGTCGTAGAACTTGCGGAAAAAAATATTTATAACTAAAGAGAGCATGAGAAATTGCTGGAAATTATTTTCAAGTTTGTAGAGCGGCCGCTAGAGGGCGCAACTGCTATTAAAAATAATAAAAAGGAGTTTTTACAGAATTTTGCCTAGATAACGGATACTACAGATAATAGATTCATAATCTATTTTCCCCTATCTGCTACAATAAAGTGGTGGGGGAAGGTTAGATCTGTTTTTATTTAAATGTCAATAACTCCGGACTGGTTGATCGGAATCCAACAAGTGAGGGCTCGTTTAAAAGAGCGTCTCTTACTCTATATTATACCATATAAACAATAAAAATAAACTTTCAAACGTAGACGCTAGGGGGCGCTATCTTACAATTTAACAAACATTACTCGTTTTTTCGAAAAAGTTAAATGCGATAGTATATGTAATTTTAGCTGATACTAAAGAGTAATAAAAGTTTAAAAATTCAACGAAAAGCGCATCTTGATATCTTTTTTTCAAACCAAAGTTATTAGCAAAATTATAATAAATACGAAAAAATAAGCCCTTAATTACCTTATCTTTCTAACACGGTATCCCTATCCCTCTTGATTATGAACATTCTAATAAAAAATAAGATAGAAAAGATTATTTCATTCAAAAAATCGACAATGTACCAGAATATTATAATACTAGGTGTATTAATATCTAATAATTTAGATATCAATGAAAGTGGCTAAGAAACGACGCCTCAGCAAAGCGTAGATAAGACAAGAGACGACAGTTCGCGCGGTACCTTTCATGTTTGAGTGTTGGGTAGAGTGACCTCGTCTCGCTTGTCCCTTTAAATTTTAATTATTTTTTCGCGGGAAATTTGAAATAGACTATTATTAAAACTTGCCTGTATAGCTTATAAATAGTTACTGTATGAGTAAAGAAATAAATAGAAACGAAAAAAAAATGAGTTTTCTAAATATTATATAAAATTATAATTAGAAACATATTTGTCGGGGAATAAATAGAATATAAGAGAAAGTGACCAAGTCGATATGTAAGAAATGTTTTATTTACGTGTATTTTTTTTACATACCCTATGTGTTTTGTAAAGAAGTTGCAAATTTTTATTTAATAAATCCTCGCGATTACAAATTACAAGCTTCTAACCATATCTTCGATCTATGGATTACATTTAGTTTAATAACATAAAGCTATATACCGAATAATATATAGAGCTATAGCTTATACCGCTGAAAAGCTTAAAAAATGGCGCTTTTTATGAAGTCATAGCCAATTATGGTTTCCATTTAAAAAAACATATGTTTGTGTCATATGTCAAAAATGACAGGCTTTAGAAAAAATCGGAGAACACAATCTCATTAGGGATGTGATTATCTACAACTTTTATCTGAAAACTTTTTGTCTAAAATAAATTATAATGGAATTAGGGACAATTTTTAAAATAGCCAAAATTTGTTTTTTTCGACATATTTAGTAAGCCAGCCATGAACTTTTTCGAAAATCTGAAAAGTGCATATTTATGACCCCACAAAACTGCAATTCTTTCCCCATTTAACTGACTCTCGACATCGTAGGAAACTCACCCTGTATTAGAGGCCCACTGAATAAAAATCGATAATTTATTTCATGTGACTTGAAATTAAAATTTGTATTTTTTTGAAACCCGCTCCTTCACGTCAAATATTTATCTCTTTTGAATCATTTCCCGTTCTAAAAATTTTCGGCGTATATTTTTTTAGGCTTTTGCTCCAGCAGCGCCATCTTAAGTCTTCCCTTTTTATGACCATTTTTAATGTACAAAGATATTTATTCTTACCTCTACACACTCTACACTCCATAATTTCACCCAACTTCTTTACGAATGAATGTCTGGCTGTAGTGTAAAAGCTGAGTAGTTTTAGGAATTAGGTTAGTTTACACTTCATAACGGTCAGTGATCCTTCTGACCAAAACGTTGTGCTAATCAAAAAATAAAAATAAAGACAAAGTCCGAAGTTTCAATACTGAATCATTGTCTACCACATTCAAAGTAAAATAATAATATCTATTTAAGATTCATAATTATTTCTTTCATATAAGGTAATAACAAGGTGTTACTCTCAAGGAAATTCTGATTATAATTATTTGACATTCTCATTAGTTGTAAGGTGAAAAATCTTCGCAAACGTTTTATTTAATAATAAACTCGTCCTAAAAGTTGTTTTAAATATGATGACTGACACTATGGACTTTAAGCTGGTATTGTCTCCTGAAGAGCTTGTTGCAAACGGTACAGCTGTAGGTTTTTTCCCTTCCACAGTCTTGCCTTTGGTGGACTTTCATGGTTAAGTAATTTTTGTAAGTTCTGTCACACTTATTACAGCGAACTGGTAATCCTGCTAATACTCCTAAAATAACAATTAAAAAAATATGATCTCTTTGTTGGTGAATATACAGTTTGATCGAAAAAATAAACGGCGTCCAGGTAGCTTGGAAATGAACATCGTTATATTCCCCATATGATTTGCCAGCAATATTCATTTCCAAGCTATCTCTAACGCCGTTTTTTTTTCTCGATTGTATTATACCGTACGATATAAAAAAAACCACCCAGTTCGCGCTAGAAAATGAAGATTGATGACATTCCCCATACAATTTTACATCTACAGCAATCTCAATTTCCAAGCCATCTCTAACGACGTTTTTTTCTCGATCCTATGGTATTATATGAGATATTTACAAGAAAAATTCTTAAATCATAGAAAATTTATTAATGCCAATGTTACAGTTGGGGGTTGGAACCTTTGGTGTTACACAGCAAGAATAAAACACTAGAAGACTAAAAAACTAGAAATAAAAAATAGATAATCATCTGCTGATGATGCTAACATGGTTAGTGAAACGCGCGTCCAGTGTAAAAGTAAAAGTATTTTTTGGTGTATTGTGGTGATTTAGTGTTTTATTTTTGCTAATACCAATGTTTAAATGAAAATCAACAATTTCTGTCACAATATGAAATAACATTCTCTTGATAACTTAACTAAATGTCTAATACTTATAAAGTGTAGAATCAAAAACCAGAAAAGTTGACTGTCAGATAGGTAAAGCATTAGCGCTCATTCTTTGTTGGTGGAGATATAATGTTATACATAAACAGGGCTATTATACAGAGTGATTCACGGCGACGGTACGTTAGACGCTTATGGAGAACCGGTGATAGGATTTTTTTAAAAATTTGGATTTTAGCATAAAGGAATCTGCTCCATCTGTGTAAATTATTTTCAGCGTTACAGTGTTGCAGCTTCATATTAAAAGAGGTAGGATCTTTGTTATTTTAAATGAAACACTTAATATATTATTACATTTTTCGAAACTACTTTCATATCTCATAATTTTTCTATTAAATTAACCTATAGCTATCTCTAAGGAAGGTAGGTATAGGAACATGATATATCGATAAAAAGTATTTTTATTTAAAAAAATGTATATAGGGTTGAAATTAAAATAACTAAGATTTGGGAAACTTTATAACAAACGGATATAAATATTTTTTTACTCTACCTGTATACTATCCAATCTATTGATTTAGACAGATCGAATATATCGACTTTTTTTTAACTTACAACCCAAATTTCAACGTTAAAGATGTTCAATTCATGATTTTATCAATGCTTATTCAAGCATTGATAAATTTTTGTCATTTTTACACATATTTTATTTTTTATCTCGAAAACTATAAGAGTTATAATATGTTAGTATCAGAAAAATGCATTTAAAATATCAAAATTGCATTTAAAATATCAAAGATGCTACTACCACTTTTGAAATGACCCACTGTGCAATGCAACCCTGTTACGCTGATAATATTTTAGATAAATGGAGCAGGTTCTTTTATGTTAAAAACTCTTGACTTAGTGTATGTAGAATTATCTGTAGCAGCACCAAACACTACCAACATCAATTTTAGAAACTATTTTAGGAATTATAGTTCTCTCTAAGTATCGCTTAAAAATTATTAGTCAACCTTCCAAATTTAATGACACATGACACTTGTCTGTAAAAGATATATTTTACATTGATTATATATTTTTATATTCATGAATTTTGAAAATATGCAGTTTTAGTTGGTGGGGTCTCTTGAACGCTTTATTGCAGAAGGTGCAATTAAAGGATTTTGCTTTGCCACAATCTTGCCTTTGATGTACCCTCAAGGTCACCATATTTTTGTATCGCCTGCCACAATTCTGACATGGAACTAAATCTAAAAAAACAATTTTTTAATAATATGTATATTTTATTCTATTTCTTGAAACGAATTCTGTTTTTTTTGCCAGTTGAAGAAAATATACAAAATAAAACTTATTTATTGTATATTTTTTTATATTTCATTAAGTAATTGTTACCAGGTACTATTTGTCAAATAGTTTTTTTTCTTTGTCTATTTTTGCTTCTAACGACTTCTATTGTCGATTAAGCAAAAAAATGCAAACTTTTAAAACTTATATTCAAATAAAGTAATTTTATTAATGTTTGTGCAGAAAAAAATACACAAAAGCATCTTTAAAAATCTATATTTCACTCATACACATGTAAACATACAGAAATATTTTTAGAAATAATATAAGATAGTTGTTTGCCTACTATAAGATCTATCAGTCCGAAACTATATATGCTGCTGTAAATGTTTGAAATGCGGTAAAATCTAGGATAAGCGCGCTAAACCTAGGATTTACCAAAAGCATTAACTAATTAGGTTAGCCTGGTTATTTGGAGGGTGTTAATGCATTGGTTAGCCTGGTTATTTGAAGGGTGTTAATGCATTGGTTAGCCTGGTTATTTGGGGGGTGCTAATGCATTGGTTAGGTGGTTATTTGTTGGGGTTGGTTTTTACTACCTCTTGCTTTTGGTAAACCCTAGGTTTTACCGCATTTCGAACATTTACAGTAACATATATACTTTTCAATAATCATCAATATTTATAAAAATTAAAATTTTAATGTATATTAAAGTCTTTCAACTTGTTAAATCAATCAGTCAAATTATCTAATATCAAATTCATTTGATCATAGTATAATAAAATGAGATTCATACTACGACACATTATGCAGTTGCTTGAGATATTTTTCCATGGCATCTGAAGAAATTTATAAAAAACTCTATTTATAATATTATTTATCTAGTAGTCTAATATCAAGTTACTTTGACTATAATATGTTAGTGTATAACAAAGTTATAATCATACAACGACAAATTATGCAGTTCAGTTGTTTAAAACAGAATATCTGATGAGAAAAAACCTGATGCAGAATATCTGATAAAGATTTCTAAAAAAGGCCAAATTCCTGTATCTTGATAATTAGATTAAAAAAGATAATCGTAGTTCGTAAAACAAAAAAAGATCATAGATATAGATTCATTCATGGTATTTGTAGGTGTGCACCTTCAGCTGATAGTGCCTTCTGAAGGGTTTATAGCATATGTTGCAAGTGAAGGTCTTCGGCTTTCCACAATCTTGCCTCTGGTGAGCTTTCATACTATCCATGTTTTTATAACTTCTATAGCATTTCCCACACTGAACTGGTGGACCTAAAATATTAAAATAACATGATATGAATTTATTTACAAAAAAAAAAACAATATTAACATTGATTTCAGGATATATTATACTATTGTGTTTATTTTGTCGTACATAATTATATCTTAAAGAAATAAATAAGCATAGAGAGGTATAATTTGTAAACATAAATTCGATATAAAATATCAACATTGTTTGATTATTTTTTATTCATAATTTAGTAATAATTAGTACTACTAAAAACTACTTAAAACAAAAAAAATGTTCTTCCTTATAGTCCGTTGTTGTTTTTTCATCTCACCTTAATAGAGTGATGTTGTAATTGATTATTACCAAGATAAAACAAATGTTAAGGCGTTTCTATGTTCACTTATTCCTGTAAGATTCATTGAACACCAATCTTGTTTTGACACTACAATATACGTCTATAGTCTACACTAACAGAATTTTCAAAAATTGATATCTTTTGAGGTTTAAATGTTTCCATGTAACTCTTTGGTTCCACAAGTTGGCATATCTTCATTACCAATAGTTTGGAAATTAAATTGGGAGTTTTCAAAAAATTATCAATTTAATCAAACATAATATTTTTTCATGTTCTTAAGGTATCACATTTTTCTATAACTATTATCACCTTTTCCGTAGCACTGAATAGAATAAATTTTGTGCTTCTTTAACTTTTAATTTTAAAACAGAAAATCAGTAACAATTTATATCAAAGAATGAAAATGAAAGAAATTAAAGCAAAAAAATTAAAAGGAAGGCATTTTTCTTAACATGTCCATAATAAAAAAAGTTTTTCCTCTTGTAAAGACAATCCAGGGACATACTGTATGAAAATATATAAAATTATGATACTATAGGTACATTAAAACTACAAAATACGTTGATTTTTTCACAGAAATATATTTTAAAAAACTACAACTATAATTTTTTCAAATATTATACAGGGTTGTTCACCACATACGACACGGAGTATTGTAGCTAAACGATTAGATTTTTATAAATTGTAAGTTTTGGGTTCGTTGAAGAACTATTAGAGCTACAATTTAAAAATATTTTTACAAGATACAGAGTGTCCCAAATAAATAAAAAATATCAAAGTTGTATTTTTTTAAATGGAACACCCTGTATATTATTACTTAGTTTTATTACTTTAGTTTCTACGATTAAAATAAAGGTAAATTTGATTAAAGCTTACGGCACTTTAATCTTACCGTTTTTGAAATATTTTCAATTTTGTGAAATTGCAGTCAAAATTTTAAGGCTTCATTTCTCCAAGGGTATCAAAGTTTTTAATACTAAATATTTACTGAAGTTTATTTATTGATCAGTTATTATGTAGCAATAATAAAAATTATACTACCTTATACAGAGTGTCTAAAATTCAATTTTAAATAATTACTAGCTTTAAACGGCAATAACTTGCTTAATTTAAATGGAACACCCTGTATATTTTATGAGAATCAGATGCACAATTTAATTGTCTATAAAATTATATTATGCCATTTTTTATCTATCTCTTCATGCATTATCTTGTAATTAATAATGTTAATATCTCTCAAATGCATTATCTTGTAATTTAAAACTCATTTATCAATATACCCATGGAATACTGACATTTTAGATTATTTTTAAAGATGTATCAAATTTTTAAAGAATACAGATACTAATATTGTCGATATAGTTTGTTTATTTCATTAAGAAATAAAAAAAACTGTTTAAATTTTTGTTAAAGAGGACCAATTAATATGATTCCAGTATTCAAACTACATTAATTGACTGTTTGCGTTGATTAATAATAATTGCTCCAAATACTAAAAAACTAAATTTTGTATGTGTATTAGACAGTGTGGTAAAAAGTAACACCTTAAAAATGATATTTCATTTTTTGACAAATGCTTATTTATAACAACAAAGACATTCATTTTCATATTCATAACTTATTATTATATTGATTTCTGATTCAAATTCACATTTATTTAGAATAATTTATTCACGAACATAATTAAGTATGTAATTAATTAGTATTTGGGTGGAAATAATGGTGGTATATTTAATTAATGGTATACTCTTATATAAAGATTTAAATAGTTTTCTTTTTGCATACAAATGGGCTAGTAATATTATCATTTTGCTAAAAACGATAATATTACTAGCCTGTACATTTTGTATATTTATTGCTTTAAAAACAATCTAAAATGTCAATATTCCATGGGTATATTGATAAATGAGGTCTAAATTATAAGAAAATGCATTTTCAACGAAAACTTGAAGGGATAGGTAAAAAGATGCACAATTTAATTGTCTATCAAATACAATTTGATAGATTATTAAATTGTGCATCTGATTCTCCTAAAATATACAGGACGTTCCATTTAAATTAAACAAGTTATTGCCGTTTAAAGCTAGCAATAATTTAAAATAATTTTTTAGACACTCTGTATGAGGTAGTATTATTTTTATTATTGCAACACAATAACTGATCAATAAATAGACTTCAGTAAATATTTAGTATTAAAAACATGGATACCCTTGGAGAAATGAAGCCTTAAAAGTTTTACTGCAATTTCACAAAATTGAAAATATTTCAAAAACGGTAAGGTATAAGTGTAATAAACCTTAATCAAATTTACCTTTATTTTAATCGTAGAAACTAAAAATGTAATAATATACAGGGTGTTCCATTTAAAAAAGTACAACTTTGATATTTTTTATTTATTTAGGACACCCTGTATCTTGTAAAAATATTTTTAAATTATAGCTCTGATAGTCCTTCAACGAACCAAGAACTTACAATTTGTAAAAATCTAATCATTTAGCTATAATACTCCGTGTCGTATGTGGTGCACAACCCTGTATATTTTATAAATTCTGATACCATCGTAAAATATATATTTATATGTTTAAATGATAAAATTTCTAAAATTATATAAAATATAAATATCTAATCAGACCATAACTTCTCATTCATATTCAAAAAAGAAACGTACAAAAAATTACAAGCAATATATATATAGATCTCGTTAAAAATTCATAAAAAACTTAAAAATATATACCGGGTGCGTCTCAAAAGTGTCTCCCTTATAACTTTTTTATGTTTGCAGATAAAAAAACGAGATTTGGTATGTTAGTACATGACATAAATTAGGATTGATTGACGTATTCAATTGTTTCCGTTCATTCCTTTTTCACCGGAAACGACTACAACTTTTGATTTTTAAATGGAACCCTCGGTATATTTTTACTTTATCCGATAGAAAATGTCACTCTGAATAGAACGATGTATCATATATCAACTTTTGACGTTTTTGCTTAAAAAAATCGTATTTTAAATTTCAATCTAGAGTGCCATGGCTGTGTTAAAAACACTAATTTTTAATCAAGGAGCCTTGGAAAAATAGATTTGATACAACCTAATCAAACCAAACCAACTGAAAACGTTAATAAATCCTAATTTATGTCATATACTAACATACCAAATCTCTTATAGGGGTGAGCTACTTTTGAGACGCATCCGGTATACCTCTATCGCGGATTCATCTCTTCAAAAAAGTTCTATGGGTATTTTGCCACTGAAAATGTTCTAAATAAAATAGTTATTTTTTCTTACAGTGCAAGGGACAAAATACCCATTTAAACTTGTGAATTATATTATTAAAAAAATTAAATATGATAGAATAAAGTTAAAAACTTAGATAGTATTTACTGGGCCATGAAACTTCCAATAATGATAGTTCAAATACTCCTTCCTGGTGAAGGTCTTAAGACAAACTTCGCATATGTGCTTAATTCCTTTACAATCTCTTGATTTGTGTGAATATAAAGATTGTTTCACACTATAGCCTTTACCACAACTGTTACAACGGTATCTGCATCCTAAAATACAAAAAGTTCTTTTAGAAATAGATTAAAATATAAGATCAATTTTACGTATGTTTTATTAAATTAAATTATTTTATCGTTTTCAAGATAAGTTACTTGTTAATACATCTTGTTTATAGTGAACAGAACACTTAAGTATAGGATTTTCGAAGTCAATTGGAAGTAGTGAGACTCTTAATTCCTTAGGCCGACAAGTATTTCAACTCACTTTAGATAAACTATACCAAAGATTTAAAATAGATGGGTCTGTGTTTTTGAAAACATTGATATAAAACATAGTTAAAAAATATCGATACATTTTATATCGATATTTTGGCAATGAAAGATCGACGTATAATTGTATCCCTAATGTGAAGCTATCCACTCATAAATTTAGAACTGCCTATAAATAAGATTAAGAAATAAAATTCTGTAATAAGTGTTTTATTTTTTTATTATTTTAATATGGTAACAAGTTTAAGAAAAAAAATACGGTTATGCTATGCTATGCTAGAAAAATATTGAAGAAAAATCTCAAGTATGTTACAATAATATTATAGAAAAGAGCAATGGAATGAAAATAAAAAAGTACAAAGTATTACAAAACAGTGTCATAGAACTGTCTGTATTTTTTTAAATAATTAAATTTTTAAAGTATTTTATATTTATCTTTTTTATTATAAAAATAGTCTAATCACATATAATATTTCAAAAATGTATAATGGCTTCTTAAGTTTTTGCAAGCATTTCAATTTTTTTACCCCAATCAGTTTTTGATTAATACATTTTATAACAGTTTAACAAAAGTCTTTCCAAAGAAAAAGAGATGATTTGAACAGATGACATCCAAAAAATGACAGGATATACAGTCTATATATTTTTGAATTACTATGACACACAAATATCATTGTTAATAAAAAAACATGTGAGTAATAGTAATACTTCTATAAGGCTAGTAAAAAATTGAGCATCCATCAAGAGAGTAAGATGGTAACAACACTCATAATGCTAAAAACAAGGATAGATAGGGGATACAAATCAACCTATCAACTATTATATACTCGTCTCATCTGGGTACCTATTCTTGAAAGCAAGAGAAGGGAGTGGTACCTGGGAGCTCCCGGGGAATGCTCCCTCACTCGACCTCCCTGAAAACGAAATGTCGTATTCTTGAAGTACCGAACGCACCGAGGAGTATAAAGGAGGAAGTAGAATCGGGGAACCAGCGTTGCCGGTTTGTACAACCAATAGAATTACAGCAAATCTGGACAGTCAGCGGCTTACTTATTCTATGGTCAGCGACTTCGGCTTGCGTACATCGCGTCTAGAGATATAATTTACTTTAAAACGTAAAATTTCGAACGATTGCAAATGTAGGTTGATTTGTTTGTGTCCCAAGTCTTTGTGCCTCCCGTAAGATCAACAAAAGGGATTTTTTGCTTGTCTTGCACTTTAGTCAATACAGAAACTTTATTCAAAGACGTATTATTTTCAAATTAAGGACATTAATACAGAGGGTACAAACAAAAACGACTAATATCTAAATTTAAAATTGTTCAAAAAATATATATGCTTTTTGGAGTTTTTATCCATATCCAAAGCCATATATTCCACTATAACCGTAATTTATACATATTTTTTATTAAGAGAAGATAAATGTTCTCTTTTTATACCTTAATTTTGGTTCTCAAACAAATGCACATTTACTAATTTTAAAAATGATATTTTTAAATTTCTATTCACCCTGCATAAAACATTTTTTACACACATTCAAAGAAACATTTTTATCTATAAATATTAAGTCTGTAACAGCCGAGTAAACAAAAAACATCGTAAATAAATACGGTAAGTTGGGTTAGGTTTGCTCTCTCCGTCGCTATATAGTAAGAGAACTTTTAACTCCCTAGCATCTCCCCAGTTTCTTACTCCCTCCCAGAATATTTTTCAAGAATACGGAAACTACCAGTTTTATGATTACCACGCCCACTTCTCTCGGGAGTTCTACTCCCTGAAACTCAAGAATAGGTACCCTGGTATATTCCCTTGCATACAGCCAATAAGTCAATACAGATACAAACATGGATGTTGACATCAGTAATAAATTTTAAATAATTTCCATAACCCCGTTTAACATTAACACTGATGTTAGAAAACATCGTATATTACGATACAAAATATCGATTTTTTCAAAACAAGCGTCCAACACTAGTATAATGCGGTATACAATCGGTTATTACAAATCGGCGATTCGAAGTTTGTCGGTATATTTCACTACCTATCTCTCTTACTTTCTCACTAGAATACGGTTTTCTATTTCACAGTCTCGGCGGACGAATTGTGTTGTGTATTATTATATACTAGCCTTTTAAAAGTATAATATACAGGGTGTTTAAAAAATATGTGCCATCCCTCGCGGGGAGATTCCTCACGTAAAAATAAGAATTATTTTTCACACCAACATAGGTCCGATTCTGCTTTGTTTCGTTACTACAGGGACATTACTACAAAGACTTAAATTTTATTACGATTTATTATAATTTACTTCCAATTATTTTTAGCGATTCGAATAAAAGTTTGAGGGTAAAAGTTACTATAAATGCGACATATTTTAATGCTAAAAATATGTCGCCATATTCACCAGGGAAGTTGGTTATCACTGGAATATTTTTCTAAAAAAAGTATGTACGCCACTGACTTTTTTCTCTTGTTAGGGAAATACGGTAAGCCGTTTAATGCCGATTAAAAGTTGTCTCTTAATATTTTGTCGATTTTGGCCGCCTTGATGAGAGAATAGTATATTGTTTCATTAGGAGTAAATATGACACTTTTTTGTGGCGAAGCTGTACGTTTGACTTACTTACGGTTGACATACAGGCGAGGTACAAAAGTCATTTTTACTCCGAACAAAACATGCTATTTTTTTTTCAAACGCCACAAATAATTTTTTAAACAATTTCAAATGTTCTAAATAATATAAAAAGATTTAAAAGTCATACCTTGTATGTAATTATATATCGAGAAACTATGGTTACGCTCGTTGAATTTGACACTTTATGTCATTTTAATAATATATGTTCGTACTTTTATACTTAATTGGAAGAAAATTATTGTAATATTTTAGAGAATTTGCTATAAAATATTACAGTGGCGACGAGAACGTAAAATCGGGTTTCATATTAAACTCTGATTTTATCTGAAAAACCCACGATTGTGTCGATTAAGTGTAATTAGTGTTTTTCGTGGTGTTTTTTTGAAGACAATGGCGACAGCTACCACGCCAACCTCAACCGAAAATGTCGGACATTTACGCGAGTTTGATCCTCTAAATTCCGACTGGTCAATATATAAAAGACAAATTGAAAATTATTTTTCGGCTAACGAAATTAAAGACGCAGTTAGGAAAAGGGCAATTTTATTAAACCTTTTAAGTGAAGATGCCTACAAGTTGGTGTTTGATCTATGTTTACCTGAGGAACCAGAAAAAAAAGGGTACGATGTGCTTGTAAAATTAATCACCGAACATTTTAAGCCCCCTCTTCAATTTTTGCTGCAAGATACAAATTTTATCGTGCTGTGAAAACTCAAAACGAAAACTCTCGTGAGTGGGCAGCCCGGTTACGCAGCTTAGCTTCACCTTGTGACTTTGAAGCTGGACAACTAGAGTTAGTGTTGCGTGACATGTTTGTAGTGGGGTTCAATCCTGGGCCAGTGCAAGATAGGCTCATGGAAGAAAAGAAGTCTACCAAATTTGTAGATATGATTGATATTGCCGCAGCAAAATCTGCAGTAAGAACCTACAACAATGAAGTTTTAGTCAAACAGGAGTCAGAACTTCTCTATGCTAGGGGATACCAGAGGCGAAGTCATTCCACAGGGCTAAGGGGCAATAATAAGCCAGCGCAGACGTCACACCATTTGCGGTCCAAAGGTCAGTTCGCTGGTCAATTATCAGCCAAGAAGGGTATGCGATTCTCCGGCACATCAGCTTGCAAGGTTTGTGGTCGCAAAAACCACGAAACAGGTCAGTGTGCGTTTAGAGATTGTTTTTGTCATTGTTGTAAAAAAAGGGGCATCTTGCACCGGTATGTCCCAATAAAAATAGAAATAATGTAAATAAACCGATGTTAGTTAGCCATTCTCAAAATTATTTAGAATCTGAAGATTATTGTTTATTTACTTTAGATTGTACAAATAATGCAATTTTAATTAATTTAAAAATAAAAGATCTTCTTACATCAGCACCCATATTAGTGCATTATAATCCAGACTTACCTATTATTTTGAGTACCAACGCAAGCGATTATGGTATTGGGGGTGTGCTTTCTCACCTTTATGCGGATGGCAGCGAGAAGCCTATCGCGTTTGCCTCACGCACTCTTTCAGATTCTGAGAAGAAGTTTAGTCAAATTGAAAAAGAGGGACTAAGCATAATTTTTTCTGTTTGTAAATTTAATCAATATTTGTATGGTCGCAAATTTACTTTGTTAACTTATCATAGAGGCAATAGTGTTATTTCAGAAAATTATTATATAGAAAAATTTTACCATAAAAATTTGAAACACACCAATAATGTATTTAACTTATATAATGGTGACCAAATTGTTCCATTGGGTTATATTACCTGTAATGTGATTTACAATAACAAAGAATGTGAATTAGATCTATATGTTATTAAAAATGCAGTCAGTCCGCCTTTATTAGGTAGGGATTTTTATAATTTATTCTGTTTATACATTTCAACAATAAATTTTTTAGAGTTGCCAGTTGATATAAATAGTTTAGTTAAATAATTCAATAAGGTATTTGCACCAGGGCTAGGTACTTTAAAACAGGGGTGTATTTCGATCAAATTAAAATCGAAAAACGTATCACCTAAATTTTTTCGAGCACGGCCTTTGCCGTTTGCGATTAAAAATAAAGTTGATCTGGAATTGGAACGCTTAGAAAAAATTGGGGTCATTACACCCGTCAATTACAGTCCTTGGAGAACACCTATCGTTCCTGTACTAAAAAAAGACGGTTCAGTACGAATTTGTGGTGACTTTAAGGTTACCGTTAACCCATACATCGAAATTGATCAATATCCTTTGCCTCGTATCAATGAACTTTTTGTCAAATTACAAGGAGGCGTTCATTTTTCCAAGTTAGATTTATCTAACGCTTATCAACAATTTTGCTTAGATCAATCTTCAAAGGAATTGATGACAATTTCCACTCACAAAGGTTTATATCAATATAATAGGGCACCTTTTGGTATCGCAAGTATACCTGCCAAATTCCAAAAAATTATGGAATCATTGTTGCAAGGCCTTGACGGTACAGTAGTATTTCTTGATGATATTTTAATTACTGGATGTAATCGTAAGGAACATTTAATTAGGCTAAAAATGGTTTTGCAAATTCTGCAGGAATCAGGTTTAAAAATTTCATTACCTAAATGTAGTTTTTTCCAAGATCAAATTGAGTATTTGGGTTTCATTATTAATAAAGAAGGACTACATACATCAGACAAAAAAATAAAAGCCATAAAAGATGCAGAACAGCCCCAAAATGTAACGCAATTAAAATCTTTTTTAGGTCTTATAAATTATTATGGTTCTTTTGTGCCTAATCTGGCAACACTGCTCCATCCTTTATATTATTTGCTAAAAAAGGATGTTATATGGGCATGGTCACCAGAATGTGACCAAGTTTTTTTAAAAATTGAAAACCTTGATGTTTCTTTTAATTTAGATACAGGGTCTAGCTATAGTATTAAACGAGGTTTTGAAAAGTTTAGTATTTTATTTCGATAATATTTTATAGCAAATTCTCTAAAATATTACAATTATAATAAATCAAAAAACTTTAACCGCTTGTAGCTACCAAACAAAGCAGAATCGGACCTGTGTTGTATAAATAAATAAATCTTATTTTTACGTGAAGAATCTTCCCATGAGAGATGGTACATGTCTTTTGAAACACCCTTTAGGTATATGAAAAAACTAAGTCAAAAATTTTCAGTGCTCAGTAAAATCAACAATTTCTTTAATGCACTATCTTAGGTATTAGACTCCCTTTTGATAGTAGTAATGTTGAAACAATCCAGAACATCCTCGGCTATATTACACTGGGGGTATTTACTCAGATGAAGTTTCATATATTCTTTCCTTTTCAGCACTTTCCAGCACGTCAAACACTCGTACACTTTCCTGTTGACACAATCTCGAGACCTGTGACCACTCAAAGAGTTTCTCGATTTGTATATTCTGTGACAGTCTGGACATTTTATCGGACCAACTAGAATCAAAAACATGAAAATGTACTTCTCGAGACAATTTCCAGAATTCATATACATTTATGACCGAGATAGCCAAGAGGGTGAATGGATATATTAGATACAAAAATTAAGAAAATGCAATTTATATTATTATGTTAATAAAAAACTTTGTATTTTCTACATAGCTTGTATCCATAAAAAGGAACAGAGATAGTATCTATACAAAGGCCTTTCTTAAAGTAATTTGATTATAGTAAGCCGAATGTATATTTCCAGGCAAACCCTTAAAAATCAACTAAATGATTTGGTTTGAAATAAAATATCCCTTATTCGTAGAAAAGTAAATACAAACTTTTATATTCTATTTTCCTAATATTTATATAAAAAATGTGTTTAACATAATTATTTAATAGACTGAGAAAATGCAGTAAAACAAATCAATAAATTAAACATTTATTTCATTCATTTAATAATTTAAATACCAAAGGATATTAACAAAATAAATTTACATCTATTCTAAATAAAACTGTATTTTTTAGAAACTGAAACTGAAAATGAAGGAATTCATATTCAAAATTAAAATCAATTTAAATTGTTCAAACTGAAAATTAACTTTCTTATTGGGAAACATAATATACGCGTCTATGATTCACCTTTAGTATATAATTAGTATTTTCGTTATTTTTTTATATAACTTCAAATATACAGGGTTGTTCGAATTGTATTTGGGAATATTTGGCAGCATATTTTGTAGGTAAAAATAAGTAAAAAAGTTCGTATAAATGTATGTCTAAAATGCTTCGTTTCGGAGACACTGGGAGTGGAATATCATATTTATTTCGACTTTTCCTAAATCATTTCTATATTATATTAGGTTGAAGATTGGTATCTGGGAGCTTTTTGACATAGGGAATTTGATTTCGATGTCAATATGACTCTGACTTGCAGAAGAATAAATAAATAAGTAAAAGACTTTCTTGTTCTAGACATTTTTTTATTAATATAAGCAATATATCGTCAGTCTACAAGTAAAAATCATCAAGTCCAAAAATAGAATAAAGAAAAATTTTAATACATTTTTATTAAACAAATATAACGCTATTATGGATTTAATGAATATGAAAATTATTTAAAAATAAAACTAATAATTCTAAGGAGTCTGAGTATATTTATATAATTCTAGTCAAATTATATAAATAAGTCAAAAATCTAATAATTGGACTCTGTTTTGTTTGTAGACTGACGATATATTATTAACACTTTAACAAAACAAGTATAAAATTAAAAAAAAAACTTATAAAAAACTTATAAAAATTATCAAAATAAAAAATTAGCTTTTCTCTTGCTTAATTTCTTGACTATCATGACTTGCGTGTTCTTCAGTGTTTGGCTGGCTTTTTTTTAACCTGAAATAATAACAGATATACCATATGATATTTTTTTAATTATAGTAGGAATTTACAAACAGATTGACAGTAGTTTAGGCTATTACTTTTTTCTATCTAAGTTTTAGTGTAGAAAATAGTATATTGTTTTATTATGAGTAAAAATTATACTTCTCTCGTTGAGGCTGTACGTTAAACTCGGCTATACGATGACATACAGGCGATACAAAAAAAAATATTTTTACTCCGAATAGAACATGCTTCTTTTTCAAACGTCACAAAAGTATTAATTTTTGCGACGTGATCGACAATATAAGAAATAATTTTACCGCTTAAGCATAAAAGTAAAGCACTTTTACGCCTACATAAAAAAGCACAACAACAAAGTACGAACATATATTATTAAAAAAATACTTACAAATCCTTTTTTTCATAAAAGGATTTGTAAGGTAGGCAACTTTATATACACTAGTATTTGGTAGTTTACTGACAGACGATATAAAAAGTGGCGGTTTTTGTCTTTGTCTAGAAACCAGCGTGTTCTTATTGTAATTTGTAATATTGTTTATCAGTTGAGAATCAATATAGTTGATTAAGAAATATCGAGTGCATTATTTCTATATAAATATATTACAGGATTTCAGTCATATCGCTGGAAAAATTTCGCCGTTTGGGCAGTTTAGGTGTTTATAAAAACTCAAATTATAAAACAACCCAGGTTTCTGTTTCGTTTATCGCGTATCGCGTATAAAGTTTTGTTAAGTCAATATAAATCAATATTTAAATTTTTAATATCGAAAAATTTTTAGTTTAGCCGTTGGCTTTGTCGTAGCAGAGGGTTTGAGATGCAGCGCGAAATTTGTGTAGGTAATAATTCATAATATTCTGGTTCTGGATAAATGAACTCTTGTTGACTAATTCTGGAATAGATATTTTCAAATAGAAAACATATGGTGTTTAGTTTGTAAAATCGTGCAGTTAAAAGAAAACAATTGCTTAAATTTCGAAAAACGTTTAAAGAAAGAATTGACTTGAAATATAAAAAAAATGTGAAATAAAACTTTTAGAAATGTGTATATACAGGGTGAGTTTCCTACGATGTTCTCTATGGGCATCTCGGAAACTACTGGAGATAGAGAGTCGGTAAAATGGGGAAAGAATTGCAGTTTTGTGGGGTCATAAATATGCGCCTTTTAGATTTTTGAAAAAGTTCATGGCTTACTAGATATTTCGAAAAAAACAAATTTTGGCTAGAAAAATTGTCCCTAATTCCATTATAATCTATTTTAGACAAAAAATGTTCAGATAAAAGTTGTAGATAATCATATTTCTAATGAGATTGTGTTCTCCGATTTTTTCTAAAGCCTGTCATTTTTGACATATGACACAAACATGTTTTTTTAAATGGAAACCATAGTTGGCGATGACTTCATAAAAAGCACCATTTTTTAAGCTTTTCAGCGATATAAGCTATAATATGTTTCTTTTACAAAATTACTGAGTTATAGCCAATTCTTATCTTTCTTGACTAATTTCACTTAGTTAGCCATGGAAACAAGTTCAATCGTCGTTGCTCTCAGAAATGTGGAATAGTTATATCCAATCTTTGTAAATTAAAATAAACAAAAATTGTAAATAATTTTTTTTAAATGAAGAAAAGCGTGTAGGATTATTGGTTCAACTTTTCTTGACCATACAAGATATGTTGACCAGTAAAAGTTACTTTTACTGGTCTTTTTTTATTTCCAATGGTGTTCTAATTTTGTTATGATTTATAACTTATAAAAAGACAAAATATATTATTAAACGGCTCTTTTCAATTTACATTATACAAACTAAAACTTAAAAAAATAATCAATACATACACTTTAAGTTATTTTAGAAAATGTTCAAAAAATCCGCAATTGTTTTGAGTACATAAATGCATCTTTTTAAAACTGAATTTCTAGCTATTGTCACAGAACGACCGATCGACTTAATTAAACTTCTCCTGTTCCGCCTCTTCGAGTGCCTCTCATAAGTTCATAAGTTCTTTTGTAAACCTTGTTGTTAACCATACCGCATAAAAAAATCTAAAATGGATAGGTCAGGTGACCGCGGAGACCCATGCAATTGGTCCACTTCTATCCCTGAGTACATAATTATGATAATGAAATAATTTTTAATTTCTTACATTTTTTGAGCGAAGAGTTGGTTGAAAGTCATGTTGGAACCACTCTATTAATGCGCGAGTATCTAAATTTAATTTTTCTAACATGTCTTGAAAACTGTTCTCTAAAAAAACATAAGTAACGTTCACCGGTCAACGTATACTCGAAACTGTATAGCCAAGAAAAGTTGAACCAATAATCCTACACGCTTTTATTCATTTGAAAAACTCATATTTACAATTTTTGTTTATTTTAATTTACAAAGATTGGATGTGACAATTTCACATTTCTGAGAGCAACGACGATTGAACTTGTTTCCATGGCTAACTAAGTGAAATTAGTCAAGAAAGATAAGAATTGGCTATAACTCAGTAATTTTGTGAAAGAAACATATTATAGCTTATATCGCTGAAAAGCTTAAAAAATGGCGCTATTTATGAAGTCATGGCCAACTATGGATTCCATTTAAAAAAACATATGTTGGTGTCATATGTCAAAAAAGACAGGCTTTAGAAAAAATCGGAGAGCACAGTCTCATTAGGGATGTGATTATCTACAACTTTTATCTGAAAACTTTTTGTCTAAAATAGATTATAATGGAATTAGGGACAATTTTTCTAGCCAAAATTTATTTTTTTCGAAATATCTAGTAAGCCATGAACTTTTTCGAAAATCTGAAAAGCGCATATTTATGAGCCTACAAAACTGCAATTCTTTCCCCATTTAACTGACTCTCTATCTCCAGTAGTTTCCGAGATATCTATAGAGAACATCCTAGGAAACTCACCCTGTATGTATTTATATTTTTGTGACATTATTATTTAAATGTCTTTTAAATCCTACCGTGGAAAATTTGTGTAAAGAGCATTGACTGAATTTTTAGTGAAATGGCAATAGACATTAACTCCTACAAAAAAGACAAAGTGCTTAAATTAAAAATGATGCTGACGTCACGGTCTGTGGGCCTAGCGATTCTAACACAAATTCGGCAAGACAAAGAAAGAGCGTCTCTCTTTCCTTGTTTAACTGCGAAATACTGGAAAGCTGAAACGCGCAACCGCAATCACGAAAACCTCGGAAGCATTCGGATCCTACACGGGGAGTTCTGTTTTGTTCGGCGAGGAGCGCTTTGCGGGAATTTTGAACATTATGAATAATTCTTTGAACTTAATGAATATTTTTTGTATGATTTAAAAATACAGAAATGCTGATGAGTTTTTAACTTTGTTTTTAAATAGGGCCATAATTTACTCTGATATTTATAAAAGTTTATCAGCGGTAAAGTCCAGCTGAGTTTGACGTAAACCGCGGCTGCGCGGTTCAGCTTCCGAGTATTTTATCCTTAGAGAAGGAAAGAGAGACTCTCTTTCCTTGTCTAGATAGACGCCGCGTTTTTTTTTTGTTGGGTCAATGAATTCGCTCGATTTTATCGATTAGGTATTAATGAAGGGACTATTTGATGTGTTTTTTGTACTTTTAACAAATTTAGATAGTGAAGTGTTTGTAGTGTTTTATAAATTGTTCCATAATTGTGTCCCAGGTTGTAATTTTATGCTAGCGGTACAAAAGTGCGGGTGTTTCGGTTTCCCAGAGACAAAAAACTTCGCAAAAAATGGTTAACTGCAATTCCTCGTGAAAATTTGGGCCAAATAACAATAATCGGGTGTGTGAGATGGTGAGTGCCATTTTGAAAAGGAGGATTTTATTTATGAAATTTCCCAATAGGATACAAAAACCGGTGAGATCGTTTCAGTTAATTTAACTTTGCCCCGATTAAAAGAAACTAGCGTACCAAGTAAATTTCCGAATTGCTCCAAATATTTATCAAAAAAGATATCATATCGGAAAAGCAAAGACGAAAAATTTAACGAATTAGATCAAATTCGTTTTCAGCAAGCAATTGAACAAAGCAAACAAGAATATTTAACACATAAGAAACTTACGAGTTTTACAACTTTTGAGGAACTTAAACCATTATTTCAGTCTTTTAATTTAACTTGGTTGGTTTTTCATTATTAACGAGAATGGCTTATCCATATTCAAAGTAGAATACACTCCGGGGCCTACAATTACTCGGGCTGTTGTAATTGCCGATAACTTAAAAGTAAATACATATTTATATGGTCAGGTAATAACTTCAGAAGTAAATAATATAAAGACTCCTTTTTTTTCAGTAATTTGGACGAAATAGAAAATTTACTTGATACAATTGTTTGAATTGATAGTTCGATGATGACTTTTTCGTTAGACACCAACGAGGATACTAAACATGACAATTCCAATACCGACTGTGACAATCTTAATGAGTATCAAGAAAATAAAACAGATATGACAAAGATTTACCAGGTTTTGGACTTTATATCCAATTTACTTAAAAACCTAAAAACAGAGGATGAAAATTTGTCACAAGGAATTGAATTTATTTCTGATCAACTAAAATTGTGAACATTAGCAAAAGAACTATATAGATATTCTACCAGCACTATGATTTTTTGTTCAATTTTACTTGCTTTGGTTGCCATACTCACTCTGTAAAACCATTCTTCATATTTTACTGAGATGTATTTCCAATACACTAATTAAAAACTACTGTGGTAACAAAATTACCGCTTAGGTAAGGGTAATAAGAAAAAAATCAAAACCTACTTAAAATCAATGTATAGAGTATAGAGTTAGCTAACTACTATAGATGCAAACTTCGGAAAATCAAAATTTGATTCGAAAAATTCAATCATGAATTGCATGATGCCTTACTGAATATAATTTATTAATGTTATGGTATCTTGCTGTCTGAGAATTCCAAAAATAAGCATTCTTAAATTTAGATTCTACCTAGTGTATTTCGAACAGTTAAGTGCACGTACATATATTTATTACCTATACCTGCTTACGTACTTAACTATCATTTAAATTGTTTGTGTTTTTTTATAGATCCTTGCTGTTATTATATGTTTAGATTTATTATTACATTAATCCCTAAGGCTATACCTAAATCGTATAAATCGACTTCAAACGTAGAAAACTACACAAAACCTCTTAGAACCATTTAGACGTCACGAGGCAGCACTTTGTCTTTGGTATTATAGGAGTTAATGCACTAGACCACCTGTTTAAAAATGTAAGGGTATTTTTAGATTTAATTAAACTAAACGTACAAGTACCTTGCAAGAAACTAATTAAATTTGGTCGCGTCTTAAAAAAATCGACGCAATATTTTTAGATATTCACCTCCTACAATAATAACCACGAGCCGCCACTGGAAATAGGATAAAAAGATTTAAAATAATACCTTGTATGTAATGATATATCGAGAAACTATAGTTACGCAGTTTAATAATATATTTTGGTAGTTCTATGCTTAGGCGTAAAAGTGCTTTACTTTTATGTCTAGGTGTTAAAATGACTTTTTATAAAAAAACTACTTACTCAGAACGACGGATCGTTTGATTTAAACACTTAAACCAATTATGCTGTAAAAACAGGCGAGACCTTTCTGCATTATATGTTTGGTCGGTTATTTTCTGAACCTCCAAAATTAAATGCAGTATCCTTGTCAGTATGGCAAAGGCAGGTTTTTTGTTGCCTCTTCCTGTCCACGTAAATTGACTTAATAATTCCAGAGTAAACATGTATGTCAGGACCCGTTTCGTTACTTTTTTTACGTCATTGGTGTCAATTGCACATGTTTTGTGCACTAAGTGTTCAAACTAAAAAAGAAAATATTTTTTCTCTCAAACAAATACTAAATTAACCGATTTTAGGACTCTTTAAGTAGTAACAAAATGATAAAAATCTAACCACGAAATAAATGAAAAAGAAAAAACAATGTGCGCACTATGTGCGAATATTTGAAGTAAAACTTCTTACTAACGGCTATTATATTGAAGGATTTGAAGGGCATGCTTGAAAAAGTGACATATAATGCTCAAGTATTGGAACGTTAAACCATATTCTTTTTGACTGCAATAAATTTCCTGCTTTAGTAGATGGACTATAACAATCACCTACTACCTTCTATAAAATCGTTATTAATATTGATATTTTTCACAGGATCTTCCTTTGGTAACATTTTGTTCAACAGTCGGGTATGAAATTTCCCAGACAAGCTTCTATGGCGACCTCGTCTGTCATCACATAATCCCTCAACCGTAAATAGTAGAGGTTGTAATTCTAGTTCCTTGGGAGGAACGAGTTCCTAAGTTCTAGTTCCTCCAGAGAAATAGTTCATTGAACTAGGTTTTTAGTTCACAATAGTTCCCGACTAACATTGACATCCCCGTTGCTTGCTAATGGGTTTCGTTGTCAGTCAGAACTATTCAAATATTACGAACATTTTACGAAAAATTGCATTTTTCCTCACTTCATCCTTTTTTGTTTTTGTCTAAAAATTCAGAATATCTACTTCGTTTTATAAGATATTTTATAATTTTAGGGACCTAAAGTGAAACATTCCCATAAAATATTTAAAGAACAAACTAAAAATCAAAAAGAGTATCCACGACAATTTTCTGTGGTAATTACGCCGGCTGTGGCAATAGACAAGGCCGAATCCATCGTCGCCGCCTTGTATTATATCTCGCATCTGCCGACTGAATAGATTCCCGTGAACTAGTCTTTTAATTAGTTCCTCTACGTCCGGATCCGATAACATACGGCTGGCACTCCCCACGCCTGCCTAGCATTAATCGCGCTGGCCGATCCGTACGTAAACTAGTCTTTTATTTAGTTCCTCTAGTTCATTTAGGCCCGGGTCCGATAACATACGGCTGGCACTCCCCACTACCGCCTACTATCGGTATACGATCGCGCTGGCCGATCCGTACGTAAACTAGATTTTTATTTAGTTCCTCTAGGTCCGGATCCGATAACATGCGGCCCCACTCTTGCCTAGCATCGGGCTACGCGCGCTGGCCGATCCATCGCCTTCGCATATTATTATAAATCGGTCACAGTCTCGATCCCGAAATAGGTCCTGAGGAACTAGTTCTTTGAGAAACCAGGAACTAGTTCCTTTCATTCCGGGGTCGGAATAGTTCATTGGAACTAGTTCATTCACGAACTACACACCTCTAGTAAATAGTTAATTCTATCATGTAGCCCTGGCAGCTGTGACCATTAAACCAAAATGCTACTACTACTATGTAGTCGATCGAGGAAGTAAACAGGTTCAAATATCTGAGAACTACGCTGAACGACAAGTGGGATAACGACGAAGAGGTTAAAATACATGTGGCAATGGCTCGAAACACCATTGTTAAGTTCCAAACCTACCTTCTAAGAAAGGAAGTACCCCTAAGTTTACGGCTACGAGTAGTTAAATGTTACATATGGCCAATACTGCTATACGGAGCTAAAACATGGTCACTGAAGGTCAAACCCTCAATAGAATTGAGGCCTTAGAAATGTGGATATTAAGAAGATTACGTAGAATTCCCTGGGTTGACCACATCAAATGAACAGATTTTACAAAGAGCAAATACGCAACGACAGCTCTTATTAGGCTAAGAACATAGTGGAGCGACGAGAATAGCGGCGAGCAAGCAGCGCGATACTGCCTCGAGCAACCCTCGAGGTGCTAAAACGTAGTAGAGCGGCGAGGAATAGTGAGATACGTGTGCAAATTTATTATTTTCATTTGCTTATTGATAATTTAAAATGTTAACAGTGGGTAAAATTCTGGGCAGTAGTATCGCAAACATTTGGTTACATGAAATTTTCAAAAACCGGAGAAAGTTTTATAACCTTTAGGAAAATTTGCTGCCACTTTATCTCATAACTTATCTAAAATGTAATGGTTATGGTGATTACTATCTTTCTGATCCCATAAGATCTCTCTTACAAATACTAAATCTATTAATTTTTGGGAATCTATCATTTTCTACAGCGCGACAGAGCGACGAAAACAAAATTATTTGAATCAATCTCGCCGCTCGATCTAACCGCTCGAACAGATCGCTTTACTATGTTCGCAGGTACTTGTCTTCACAGATTTGTTTTGGACGCGATGTCGCGCTGCTTGCTCGCCGCTAGCTTCGTCGCTTCACTATGTTCTTAGCCTTAGAAATAGCGAAAGAAAGGAAGACATCATACTTGGGTCATATACTGCGAGGTTTTAGGGGTGTATCTTCTAGATTCTAAAAATATGACATTCTTCATGGCTTCGCAATATCCGTGAGTGGTGTAACATTGCGGATGCTACCACGATATTTAGAACAGCTGAAGAGGACACACTTTATATGGTGCCCAGAGAAGATAGCGCCTAGTGAACATATGAACGCCTACACGCTACTGAAGCGGACAGCACCAGAAGAAGAAGTTCATTATTCATTATTTATAGTGGTTTACAGTAATTTTATTAATTATACGAATATTCTCGTTGATTATTGGTTTGAACTAAATTTGACAGTTTCCTCCAATAAAAATGCGAGGTACTAACTCTAATTCTGAGCTAGAAAATGAGCTAGATGCTTTACTTAGACTGCTATTCAGAAGCTACAAACCTATCGATGAAAATATGCATGAAAATTTACTTTCTAGCACACAACCAGAGGATATTGGTAGACAGGTACAATATCAAGTTTGTTATATTGATTTTCTTAGCCGCGTATGGCACAGATCGTTACCCAGAGCGAGTTAAATTATTTTACAAAGGGGTAGCTGTGGCAACACTGCCATTACCACTTTTCCTGATGCTACCTCTTGTGTCACGGCCTTGAATATTTACTCTCAACGCGCGTAAAGAAGTTTCACTTCAAAAATAAATTAAAAAAAAACAACTTTATTATTACCATTTTATTGCTGAAATCCGTGTAAATTAACTTTTTTTCTAGTTCCTGGACCTCTTCCATCTTATTTAACGGAAATTTAAACGGACACCAACTCATGTCTTCGCTGATGTAGTTTGACACTGCAATTGGTTGCACTTTGTTCAACTTTTTTAAAGACACGTCCAATTTTGTCTCAATGACGTCTATTTTTTGGAAAACGGGGGCTAATATTTCCATGATCTGTGGCAATAGGGCTAAAACAATATAAATGTAAGATGTAGTAATAATAACAGTAGTATACAAAACAGTCAACTTTAAATTTAAAACCTGCTTTCAGCAATTTGAGCATTGCAGCAGGGTCTAAATTTTGCTTGGGCATCTTCAACAAAAAACTTTCCATCTAGTTGCTCAGTCAATTCCTGTATGGGTGTAGGGAATTATTAGATACAAATATTAGGAAAAGGTAATTTATATTATGTTAATAAAGATCTTTATGTTATCTAAATAGATTGTATCCAAAAAAAAGGAACACTCTAGAGAGAAAATGATGCGAATTTCACATTAATTTGCTACTTTTTTATCTGAATATGCTACACATATGTTTGTCCTAGCCTCTCTAGTTCCTGAAATATAGGGCGAACTTGTGATGCGCAGTAGTGAACAGATTTTAAATACAGAGATGGGATATGCAGTAGTGAACGCAGCGTGTACCGGCAGCCAGACGGTCCTCATTTTGTTCAGAAGAACATAGCAAAAGATATATTAAGAAACCAGCTTTCTTAAAATTATCACTCGAAAACAAGCAAACCGTATATCCGATGAACGGAGGCATGAAAATGCAATAAATTTAAAAACTGCGTAATTTTATCACCAATCGAAGTTAAAAAAATTCAACCAATAAAATTAATATCGTATCATCGTATCGTCGGATAACGGATACATTAAAATCAAGATTTATTCGTAGAAAAGTCAACTCAATTTTTTATATCCCATTTTCCTAATATTTATATATATTTTTTTTAAATAATTATTAAATAGACTGAGAAAATGCAGTAACAGAAATAAATAAATTAAACATTTATTTAACTCATTTAACAATTTAAATACTAAAAAATATTAACAAAATACATTTACATCTACTCTAATTAAAAGTGTATTTTAAGAAACTGAAATTGAAAATTAACTTTTTTATTGACAAACATAATCTACGCGTATATGATTCGCCTTTAGTATAATTAGTATATTCCTCATTTTTTGATATAACTTCAAATATACAGGGTTGTCCGAATTGTATTTGGGAAACTTCTGCAGGATATTCTGCAGGTAAAAATAAGTAAAAATGTTCGTATAAATGTATGTCTTAAAATCGTTCGTTTCGGAGATTACAGGGAGTAGGAATATCATATTTATTTCGACTTTTTCTAAATAATTTCTGAACTAAAGTCGCTATTTAGATGAAAATTGGTGTTTGGGTGCTTTTTGACATGGGAAATTTTATTTCAATGTCAATATGACTCCTACTTATAGGGGGCGCCACCTACATATTTTTAACTGGTTTGAAGAGTAATAACTTTTCGTCCGTACTGGTATAAAACACGTCCTGGACGATGAGACAGTCAGAAATGAAAAAAATTGACGCAACTGAGATGTACTGTTGGCGACGAATGCTCAGAATTTTCTGGACTGCCCGGCGAACCAATGAATCCATAATCCAAGAACTGAACATCACAGAACGCCTCTCAACTTCTATACAGTCACGTATGCTTAAATATTTCGGTCACGTTATGAGGAGGGATACTGACTGTATGGAAAAACTCATTATACAGGGCAAGGTTCCGGGAAGAAGACCAAGAGGCCACTCGCCCTCCCGATGGATAGACCAGCTATCAAAGATCACCCACAAGCCACTGCACACGCTTGTACATGAAGCACAAGACAGGGAATTATGGAGACAAACCTCACACATCACCTGACCACTACATTCCTCTTGTAGGAATCAAGACAGAGAGAGAGAGAGAGAGAGAGAGAGAGAGAGAGAGAGAGAGAGAGAGAGAGAGAGGTATAAAACACACACACACTACTGAGGGATAAATACACATTTCCACCATGTTTTGCGTAAAAAAAACGTCTCTTGATAAAAATCACTATGAGTCGAGATATTTGGAATCATAAATTTGAACTGTTTTTGTGCCAATTGTTCAATAGAAACTGTTTCAACATAATATCTTCTAAGAAAAAAAGTTCCCAAATTTATCATTTCAGTCAAATAACTATTTAGTCAACATGTTTATTTTTTGTCAATGATGAACATTATTTTAACACTATTTTTTGTCAATTATTTGGTATTGATCATTTATATTCCAAATATCTTAAAAACGGTTACTCGTAGTGATTTTTATCAAGAGGTACTTTTTAAATATAAAATGATATATATATGTATATTTTTTCACTGGGTAGTATTATACAGGTACGGACAAAAAGTTATTAAAACTCAAATCAGTTAAAAAATATATAGGTGGCGCCACCTAGAAATAGGAGTCATATTGTCATCAAAATCAAATTTCCCATGTCAAATAATACCCAGACACCAATCTTCAATCAAATATCGACATTAGTTTGAAATTATTTTGAAAAGTACAAAAAAAATTTTCCACCCCCTATATCTCCTAAACAAAGCTTTCGAGAACATAAATTTATACGAACTTTTTTACTTATTTTAATCTGCAGAATATGCTGCCGAAGTTTCTCGAATACAATTCGAACAACCCTGTATAACTTCAAAAATAACACATTACTTATATAACAATTTACATATAAAAAGAAGGCACGCTAAGGAGAATTGTCTTACTCTAAAAATATTTTATGTAGTTATTACTTTAAGCCAAAGTTCTGAAATTGTCGCTATTAACTATTACTTATTAACTATCTCTCTTGATCTCCCACTTCAATCCTATTTCGCAGCCTAGGCTAACGAATTGTGTTATGTTATACTAGCCTTATAGAATTATTACTTATACTAAGGGGTGGCAAAGTTTAGTTTTGGGTCGAGATTTCCATATGTACAAAGAGAGAACAGTTAAAACGTTGCCAAACGTATGAAATAAATCGAGAATCTGTGCACATTGCTAAGAGATGTGGAAGCGGATTCGGTCAGATTCGTGGCGGTCGACCGGTCGACCCGAATCAGTGCTTAAAATTCTAGAGAAAGGTGTACATCATGCGTTCAGCTTCACGATTTAATTATGTCTCGTGATATTTTATTTGTTTATTTAGTAACGAGTCGTTGTAACTGTCCCCATAGCTTGTAAATTTTTAAGTGCAAGTTAGAAACACTTGCATTTTTGGTATTGCAATAAGTGGAATTGAGTTGGTGTTCGATAGTGGTCGCGCTATTAGAACTCTGATTTCAAAAATCGATATCTCAAAATCTGATCTGAAAATAATCGATTATAGTTTTTTTAAAAAACTTTCTTAATATTTCTGCTATATTTTCTTCGCAGACAGTATGTGAAAATCTTTACAAATAAAAAAGTTACATGATTGCTGAAAATTGCTATGCACTAAAATAAATGGATGGGTTTTAACATTTTTGAGTGAAAAAAAAACAAGTCTATCGAGTTTCACTCATTTAAACATCTTGCAAAAGATCCGAACTTCAAAATAAAAAAAAAAAGTTTCAATATCTAAAGTGGTTCATGAGTTATCGCCTGTTATGCGTTAAAAAGTCGACTTTTTAAATTATCGCGATTACTGACGTTTTCCCGTTATAAAAAATATGGACACCTTAACGATATCCCTCTAATTTCATTTCAGATGATCAAAAACATATCTAATGATTTTATCTAGTTATCGTTTGGGAAAATAGTCTTTTAATAAGAAGCAGTTTGCGATCGTCATTTTAGTTTGTACTGGATAGGGAAAGGCGTACAGGAGAAATGTCGCAACGCCGCAACAGCACACCGTCGTATTTCTATGCGGTTTATTTCCACACATATAAATACCGACCCAAAAGTAAGAGTTGCCAGCACGGTAAGTAAAAGAGTAACGAAAAAGAATATCAGCGCTTAATAAGTAATCTTAAGTTTTCTTTCCCTTTTGATAGTGGTAATGTTGAAACAATCCAGAACATCGTCGGCTATGTTACACCGTGGGTATTTGCTCAGGTGAAGTTTCATATATTCTTTCCTTTTGAGCACTTTCGAACACGTCCAACACTGGAACACTTTACTGTTGATACAATCCCGAGACCTGTGACTACACAACGAGTTCTTCGACTTGTATATTTTGTGACAGTCTGGACATTCTAACGAACTACCTAGAAGGAAAAACATTAAAACTTGCATATAGAAGAGGGAATATCCACAATTAATATGCATAATGACCGACACAGCCAAGAGGATGAAAGCAGGAATTAGATAAGAAAATTAGGAAATAATTATTTATACAGGGTGAGTTTCCTACGATGTTCTCTATGGGTATCTCGGAAACTACTGGAGATTGGTTAAAAGATCGAGAGTCGGTGGGGAAAGAATTGCAGTTTTGTGGGGTTCATAAATATGCGCCTTTCAGATTTTTGAAAAAGTTCATGGCTCATTAGATATTTCGAAAAAAAAAATTGGCTATTTTAAAAATTGTCTTTAATTCCATTAAAATCTATTTTAGGCAAAAAGTTGTCGGATAAAAGTTGTAGATAATCACATCCTTAATAAGTTTGTCTTCTCCAAATGTTTCTAAACCCTGTCATTTTTGACATATGACACTAAAATATGTTTTTTGAATGGAAACCATAGTTGGCCATGACTTCATAAAAAGCATCATTTTTTAAGCTTTTCAGCGATAAAAGCTATGTTTTTTTCAAAAAATTAGTTGTAGCTGAGTTATAGCTAATTCTTATCTTTCTGGATTAGTTTCACTTAGTTGGCATGGTGTCCTTATTTTGTAATGATTTATAACTACTCTTATAAAAAGACAAAATATATTATTAAAAGGCTCTTTACAATTTACATTACACAAACTAAAACTTTAAAAAATAATGTCACTACATACACTTTAAGTTATTTTAGAAAATGTTCAAAAAAATCTGCCATTGTTTTGGTTACATAAATGCATCTTTCTACAACTGAATTTCTAGCTATTCTCACAGAATGACCGGTCGACTTAATTAAACTCTTGTACCGCCTCTTCAAGTGCCTCTCTTAATTCATAAGTTCTTTTGTAAACCTTGTTGTTTAAACCATATAATCTTGTTGTTTAAACCATACCGCATAAAAAAAATCTAAAATGGATAGGTCAGATCGAGGAGGCCCATGATCCACATCTCCGAGTCTACATAATTATGATATAAATAATTTTTAACATTTCTTTTATTGTGGGGGGGAGGGTTGGTGTGTATTAATGAAAGTCATGTTGGAACCACTCTATTAATGTGCGAGTATCTAAAAAAATTAAAGTATAAGTATCTAAAATTTAACTTTTTTGACATGTTCTAATGTTCTGTTTTCTATACAAAATCATTCTCTAAAAAACGTAAGTAACATTCACTGGTCAACATATCCTCGAAACTGTACGACCAAGAAAAGTTGAACCAATAATCCTACACGCTTTGCTTCATTTGTTAAATTCATATTTACAGTTTTTGTTTATTTTAATTTACAAAGTTTGGATGTGACAGTTTCACATTTCTGAGAGCAACGACGATTGAATTTGTTTACTTGGCTAACTAAGTGAAATTAGTCAAGAAAAATAAGAATTGGCTATAGCTCAGTAATTTTGTGAAAAAAAACCTATTATAGCTTATATCGCTGAAAAGCTTAAAAAATGGCGCTTTTTATGAAGTCATGGCCAACTATGGTTTCCATTTAAAAAAACATATGTTTGTGTCATATGTCAAAAATGACAGGCTTTAGCAAAAATCGGAGAAGACAAACTCATTAGGGATGCGATTATCTACCACTTTTATCTAAAAACTTTGTCTAAAATAGATTATAATGGAATTAGGGACAACTTTTAAAATAGCCAAAATTTGTTTTTTTCGAAATATCTAGTAAGCTATGAGCTCTTTCAAAAAACTAAGGCGCATTTTTATGACCCCACAAAACTGCAATTCTTTTCCTTTTTAACCGACTCTTTATTTCCAGTAGTTTCCGAGATACCGATAGAGAACATTGTAAGAAACTCACCTTGTATGTGATGTTATTAAGAAACTTCGTGTTTAAATAGACTGTATTGTGTGTTTCCAGACAACTAGACACAAGTGAAATAAAATAAATTATGGCCCGAAAATAATCTTTATTCGTAGGAAAGAAAATAAAATTTTATATTCTATTTTCCTAATTATTATTTAAAAATTTAAACAGAATTATGTAATAAGCAGGGATGGCAGTAAAACAAATAAATAAATTTAACATTTATATCATTTATTTAACAATAATTGAAACACAAAAAAATATTAACAAAATACATTAATTCTTTTAAATAACATTTTATTTTAAGAAACTGAAAATAAATTTATTTGAAATTGAAAATTAACTTTCCCGTTGACAAACATAATATACGCGTATATGATTCACCTTTAGTATATATTATATTATTTTTTTTTATATTACTTCAGATATATAACTTCCAAAATAACACATGTCTCTTATTAAATAAATAAGAATGATTTATATATAACAATTTATATATAAAATAGAAGGCACGCATTTTCTTAAAATAATATAATTGTCATACTCTTAAAAATATTTAATATGTTAATTTAAGTCAAAGTCGCTATTTATTCTAAAACGAATTCAAGATTTAAAGATAACTCGGCTAAAACTACTGGACATTAACGAATATTTAAAAAATCATAACTATTTTATTTAAAATTGCGATATCTTAATCCAAAAGTTTTTTAGTTTAGTTTGGTTTAATAAACTCGAATAGTTTTTATTTAAAAAGAAGTTAAAAAGTCAAATAACTAATCATCAAAATCGGCCAACTAGACCAAAACATATTAAACTTGAAAAAACAATGAATTGAACTGAAACAAAAAATTTAACTAACATAGTTCTCTGAATTTAAAAAAATAATACTTTTAATAAAAAACATATATAATATTTCTTAAAACCCAACTTCGACTGAAAGTTAAATTCTTCTTTTCTGGATACTCGCCGTCAATTAGAATTTTCGTTATTATCCAGTGTAACCAACTGAAAACAACTCGTATAATCGTCATATATTCTACACCGAGGATTGATGGCCAGATGCGGTTTGAAATATTCTCGTCTTCTTAACAACTTCAAACAGGTAAAACACTGGTATATTCTTCTATTGGTACAGTCTCGGGATCTGTGGCTACTAAGCGAGTTTTTCGACTTGTATCCCCTGTGACAGGTGGGACATATGTACAAATCTAAAAATTAGTTTTAATTAAATATAAAACAATGAATAAGAATTTAAAATTAATAACTTTAACCCTCCGGAGGTCGCGCGCGGACTCACAGTCCGCAGGTACCTATTTTTCCTGATAATTCGAAAATCTGGAAACATTGGATAGCCGTTTAGTATCTTCCTGTATTTGATTATTTTATGAGAAGTGTACGTTTGCACATCGTTTAGGGTAGTTAGTAGTAGTGGGAACTATCGAATGAATACTATCGAAACATTCGATAGTTGCAATTCATTCGAATAATTCGATAGTTAGTAAGAAAACATTCGTTGAAAACTATTCGAATAAAAATTATCGAATAGATCCGTCATCTGCCTTGAAATATTGTATTCTAGTAATTCGGCAGCAAAACTCTGCAAGAAAGATTGCAACAGCTCATGCAAAACTGTTTGATTACGAAGATGACGAATTAACTACTGAACATGACGATAAAAATGAAGAACTAGAAGTGGATATTATAGAAAGGCAAGGGCCCAAAATAAATTCTGATACAGAAAAATACATTTCAGATTCAGAAGCACTGAAAACAGTATTACCCGAGGATCGACACTACAGAATTGTGATAAGCGGAAAAGGAGACCAACTCCTTACTATTTGTACAGGGTGGGTCAAATTCGACGCTTTTTAATGGAAACACCCTTTTCTATAGGAGATAGATGAAAACTAATATCGGTGTCTGGAGCTCAATTTTCATCAAAAACATGATGGTGAAAACCGCACATCAATATCTTTTACCGTTTCGGAGTTACGGGGTGTTTTTCAAAATTGTGCATTTTTAACAAATCGCTGTAACTCTTTTGCTATGGAAAATTTTGTATTTCTATGAAAACATTTCCAAAGCACCTTTTTACGTAGAATTTAATGGTTTAAGTATAATTTTTTTAAAATTAATAATTTAAGAGTTATCAATAGAAAAATTGATTTTTATTTGGGACATCCTCTATATTTTTAATTAACTGTAAAGAATTTAAAATTACCTTTCCAAAAATATAGCACACTTGATATTTTGTTATAATCCCCTTCGAAATACAGAATTTTTATAAGTTCGCCACTTTTAACTAGTAGGCTTTGGACCTCTTATTGAGGATATGCCCTTAATGGAACTCGAAAACATATTTTTCTAGCAAGACGACTCTGAACGCTGAAGTTATCAGCAAATTTTTGCAGCCAATTTCAAGAATAATTGAATAACTAACCAAGATCCCAAACTTTGGCCGTCGAGGCCGCCTGACTTAGTGCCCATGGATCTAATCCAATGGATATATTTGCGGAAGAATAAAGGTTCCTTATTCCCTATAATCTAGACAAGAATTAGAAATAATTAGCAGTTATGAGAGGGTATCTTTCACCCCCACTGAGTTAATGAATTCCGCGAGAAATGTTCAAAAACTGCCCCGTCTGTCCATAACAGAAGACGGTCGATATGTCGAATACCTGTAGCAAAATCTCATGTCTTGGTTTGCTATTTATTTTTATTGTTATTAGATATAGTTTAAATGTGTTGATGTTGGTTAAATATATTTTAAATTGTTATAAAATTTTGCATCTCTCATAACAAATATTATTTTCGTTTTAATTGATGCTCACAGTTTTTGCATCATAGCCGGTGCCGTTCAAAGCCTACTCATTTAAAGCGGGCAAATTTTTATATACTCTATATCTCGAAGAGGAATCGAGCAAAATATCAAGTGTGTTATATTTTTGGAAAGCTAATTTTAAATTCTTTTCAATAAACTAAAAATATACAGGATGTCCCATATAAAAAATCAAATTTTCTGTTGATAATTCTTAAATTATTAAGTTTAAATAAATTATACTTACACCATTAAATTCTACGTAAAAAGGTACTTTGGAAATGTTTTCATAAAAATACAAAATTTTCCATAGCAAAAAAGTTACAGCGATTTATTAAAAATGCATATTTTTGAAAAACACCCCGTAACTCCGAAACGGTAACAGATATCGATATGCGGTTTTCACTATCATGTTTTTGACAAAAATTGAGCTCCAGACACCGACATTAGTTTTTGTCTATCTCCTATAGAAAAGGGTGTTTCCATTTAAAAGCGTCGAATTTGACCCACCCTGTACAGTGTCAAAATTTGGTATGTTTTGAGCAGACACAAATATTCTGTAATCACTGTTATACGGATTGATTTTTTCATTATTATAAATTATTTTTGTTTTTGAATAATATTTATTAATTTGTTTTTTTTGCGTGTTTTATGTTTGTATATATTTTATGTTTATAATATTTGTAATGAAGCAAGTCAATAAATAATTATTATTTTGATTATCATATTATTTTATGTCTTTACTCCACTAGTAACGCTTAGACCTCTTGAATTTAGCATGCGGGCTCAGAGTCCGCGCGTGATCTTTCATGTAACAAATAAAGCGCGACCTCCGAAAGGTTATACTCGCTAAAGCAAACTTAAAAAAAGCAAGGTTAAACTAAGCTAAAACAAAAACTCGTAATCCAAAACTAAGATGTCTAAACGAATGACAATGTCAGGAAATAAATAAATAAATAAACATGGCAATAATTTGTACTTTTTACAGCAGAGCTACCACCTGAATCTCCAACGGGAAGGGTATAAATTGATTAATTAAAAAAAATGAGAGAGTAGTAACCTAATTAATGCAAATACTTACAAACTGTCAGGCATGATATACACCGTTGGAATTCTGCAATCACTGCATTTTTTCTTCAGTTCGACCACAGCATAAATAACGTAGTTATAATAAGAAAAAGCAACGGTGTGACGATTTGAGTATCATTGGTTTCACAAAAAATAACTAAGGTTCCTGAAAACCTTATAGTTCTATCTATACTAATAAGTGAGAAAAACTGCATTATTTGCGACCAAAATATGAGAAAAAAATGAGAAAAGAAAAACAATGAAGAGACAAAACAATGGAAGAAAGAAACAAATTTAAAATGCATTTTATTTTTATTTTTATAACATAGCCTGGTAACAAATGCAATGTAACAGTATTTTTAACAAAAAATTGTAATTAATTAAGCAATAAAAAATAATGGTAGATATACAGGGTGGTGCCTCTCATACGCCGCGGAGGCTCCAAGGGGAACGACAGTTTGTATTGGAATAAAATTTTGGGAGCATATTATGTCGTAGGTTAATTCGGAGCACTTTTTAAAAATATAAATGTGAGTTTTATAAGAGAAATATATGACTAAAATGTAAGGTTTTTGATATATTTAACATTTTCTAGAAATAAGGAACAATTTCAAAATTACAATAAAATCTACCTAAATTGGAATTAACCCGGTATAACCTAATATGTAGTTAAATTAACTATTGTACTTTAAATCAAATTAAAACTTGATCCAAAAAGTTATTACAGGGTGAGAGAAAATTAATATTTAACATTGGTCTGCTTCAAAAGTGTGTTATTTTTTTATTTTAAATGGAACACCCAGTATATTATTCCGATATTTAATGAAGAATCTCTTCAAAATACTGTTAAGGTTACCTACCCCTCAAACAAAGATTTTCCTAGATATCTTCATTTACATGATTTGATCTGAGTAGATCTTTATTATTTGATAAAATCTAAGTGGCTGTGTATGTCTGGCGTTACTTCAACATAGCTGTCTAATTAGATCAACTTTAACAACTAGTTACCATTTTGTGTCAGTTACACCCTGCATTTACCAATTAATAGAATACTTAAATCCTGACTGTATCTAGTCTGGTTTTTTTTTTATGGGGATATCATTATGTTAAAGACAGTGTTTACAAAACTCGACCAACTACTGTCGACAACATGAGCGAAATTATTGTAGCTGCTTTTCGAGGTAGAACTCCACATATGCCTTTCAAAATGAAAAGATCCTTTTGAAAAAACAATCATTTTATGCAGCTAACAGGAAGCATTTTGAGCATTTCATTTCATCTAGCTAATTTTTGTGACATAATTATAGGTTTATATCTAGTTTTAATTCTGTAATAATTAAAACATGTTTTAAACGTGTATCTTTTTATTACCGTTGAGTATTTTACTCTACAAGTTTTAATTTTTGTTAAACTAACTAAAGGTATATCACAACCACCTAGCTTTTTTCAAATAATAATGATCTACTGACACAAAATCATAAAAAATAAAATACCTAGGAAAATCTTTGTCTGAGGGGTAGGCAACCTTAATAATATTTTGAAGATATATAAATTCCCCATTGAACACTGGAAAAATATACTGGGTGTTACATTTAAAATAAAGGAGTAACTTGCTTTTAAAAGTTACTAATGTTTCATATTAATTTTGTCTCACCCTGTATAACTATTGGAGTCAAATTTCAATTTGGTGTAACATACAATGGTTACTGTAATTAAATATCAGGCTATACTAGGTCAACTAAAATTTAGGTAGCTGGTAACGAAATTTAAAATTTACTCCTCATTTTCACAAAATTATGTCAAAATCCTTAGATTTTAGGTATATGCTTCTTTAATAAAACTCACTTTTATTTTTTTTCTAGAATCCGAAAATCAATTAATATATAGGGTGTTCTATTAGAAAAAAACGCAACTTTGATGTGTAACTTTTTTTGGGGACACCCTGTATAACTCTATATATTTTTATAAAATGCTTTCAGTTAACCTACATATGCTGCCAAAATATTATTTCGATATAAACTACCGTTCTTTTTGGAGCTTCCGCGCCATATGAGCGGCTCCACCCCGTACAGGGTGTTGCACAGCTATATTTCAGGAGATGATTCCTTTGACATGGGTCAGGAAATGATTAGTTTTAAAGGTACGGGATGTTAAAATTTCAAAAAGTATAGTTTTATGTAATTTTAGCAACCTATATCTTTGAAATTATTTATGTTTATAGGAACTACCTATAGGAAGCTAACCTAACCTAACATTCTGTATAAGCCTTATCAATTTTCAAAATGTTTTCTATAAAAATGAGCTTGTAAGCTCTCCTTTCGTTTGAAACTAGCTTCGCATACATTACAATCATGTATTTTGTCCTTTTCACAGACCAACTTCAAGTGAATCTTCAAACTCGTTTTTTTCAAAAACGTCTTGTTGCATTTCTTACATCGGACTTCTTCACCTAAAAATATATTAAGTCAATTTAAAGAATTTTTTTAAAGGACACTTTATTATGAAAAAGTTATGTAGCACGCTTAATGTTTGTTATTTTCCAAAAGCATTTGAAAATAATTACTCCATTTTCATTATAATTTTTTTTATTTAGAAGATTGAGGTTAGGTATAAACAAATTAAATTAAAAAGATATAAACTAAACTAAATTAGTTAAATAAAAAAAAGTATTCTAAAAGCAAAAGCCTGTCCAAAAATAAAACAAGATAATTTTTACCAAATTAATTTTCATAGTATTAAAAAAATATTTAAACATGAAGTTTTCTGGAAGAGAATAATAGTATCTCAATCTTTCAATAAAAAGACTTTGAACTTGATTTGAATTTTTGCGGATTTGTTGGACTTTTTTTAGTTTATTTTATGTTACTTCTTTTTTATTTTGTAACTGGTTTCGTGGAAAGTGTATAACTTTTATATTAAAAATAAGACATTGGGACTTGAATTATGACAAGATTTTAAAATCAGCATATTCAGAGCAGTCAACATTAAATAAAAAAAACAGGAAATCGCTAAAAAAAGTTGTAACCAAAACAATCAAATCTAGTTTTTCCAACTTCGTGTCGATTGGTTACTATTCGGTAGCGATTATTGTTTGGCATTTAATGAACAATAAAATTTCGGGAAATTTCATTTTTTTTCGAAGTTTTTAAAGTAAAATATCTAATTTGTATTGATATGGTCTTTCCATAGTCTTTTTATTCAAAGGTCTTACCAAAAGCCTAAATTTTGGACAAACCACACGACATGCTTTAACGACATTAATTAACTATAACTATATTATTAAAAATTGTTATATTTAAATCTAAATAAAAACAGTATGATATTTTTGAGGTTGTTCAGGTTTACCGACTAGATAAATCTAACCCTTTCCTACAAAAATAATATTTTTATTCTATGGTTTTCTTTTTAAATTGTCAAAAGTCTATGCCCTTATATGAATGACTTCTTGATGTATTCTGACAAAAATACTGTATGATCAAAAAGCTCCGTCTTATTTTTGGTCGACATTTGTGGCCAAATACCGCATGGTCGAAAAAAAACGGCGACGAGGATGGCTGGGAATGACAATCGATGATAATTTGAGCGAGGTCAATCTCTAGACGTAAATAAAAATTGACATCTCAAATTCACACTATTTATAGAGATATCAAAAAAGGATAGAAAGTTTCCAGACAAAAATCTATTTCCAAAAAATAATTTTTACGAATTTTAGACAACACACTGAGAGGATTAAAAATTTCCAAAAAAAATATTTGCTTAAATTTTGAGTGAATTTCTTCTGGGTTTCCACTTAATCTCTTCTGGGTTTTCTTTTTTGTAAATTTAATCTACTACCTATGTTGTCATATTATCAGAAAATTGTGGTTTTTAACTAAAAACTAAAATTCCAAAATATTTTTCAAAAAATTCCAAATTTTCTAAAAAAAAATCACGAAAAAACCTTCATAATCGTGATCCTGGGGTCAAAATATGTTACCCCTAACAATATTTGGCACTTATTTAAGACTCACACTGTACAAATAAATTGCAACCAAGCCAAGTAAATGACGTCAGCGCTTGACCTGGCCAAAATTGTCATCAATTGTCATTCTCCAGCCGACTATCAATAGACTGGCAATGCCGCAATCCAAAAATATTTTGTATAGATAGCTCATATTTGTTTTCATAAGGAGCAAAAATTCATCATTCCTACTAAATGCTGCAGTCCTTTTGGATTGCAATGATTCCGGATTATAAACCTTTTTGATCATACTGTTTTTTGAAAATCAAAGTTCATTCAAACAAAGAACCCAAGAACATAATTATAATACATAGATATTAACATGTAGATATGCCTAAAAAAATAAACATATCTACAGTAATGTGTAGATAGATATACAGGGTGTCCGAAAATTAAATGCAACAAAATTTGGTCATAGATTCTTGAAAAAAAATAAGCGACCCGTATTTTTTATTTTTGGCGAGTGGCCCCCCTTTTCGGATTTACAGCCCCCTGAATTACGCCCCTAAAAAGAGTTTTTTTAATATCTCAGGACCCTGTTGGACGAAAATCACTAAATTTGGTACACGTTGTATTACCATAAAATGAAATTTTTTGGTGCTATTAAGTTTTTTTTATTGTCATCTGTGACGTCCCTACGGTATTTAAACTAAATATTATTGAAGAAAAAAATGGTACGCCACTGTTTTTTTTTAATAAAAATTATTTTTAAAATCTACAATAAATTTGGAACAACTTTATCTCTTGACTTTTTTTCAGTACGACGCACCGTTTTCGCGTAAAAAAAATAAAAACCCTTTTCATACATGACTAAATCACTAAAATTTTACCGTAAATTTCAATGGCAAAATTTTTAAAACGGCAAACTGAAATTTAAAATAATTTTTTATTTTCTAAAATTTTGTTTTTATTACCTAAGTGCGAACCAAAGTGTCCAAAAACCTAAATTGCCGTTTTTTAAGATTTGCTATGAAAATTTACATTAAAATTTTAGCGATTTGGTCATTGGTCATGTATGAAAGTGGTTTTTATTTTTTTACGCGAAAACGGTGCGTCGTACGACAAAAAATCAAGAGATCAAATTTGTTCCAATTTTAATGTAGATTTTAAAAATAATTTTTATTTAAAAAAAAAACAGTGGCGTACCATTTTTTTGTTCAATAATATTTAGTTTAAATACCGAAGGGACGCCACTGAAGAAAATAAAAAAAAATTAATACCATCAAAAAATGTCATTTTACGGTAAAACAACGTGTACCACATTGTGTGTGATTTTCGTCCAACAGGGCTCTGAGATATTAAATAAACTCTTTTTAGGGGCGAAATTCAGGGGGCTGTAAAACCGAAAAGGGGGGTCACTCGCCAAAAATAAAAAATACGGGTCGCCTATTTTTTTCCAAGAATCTATGACCAAATTTTGTTGCATTAATTTCCGGACACCCTGTATAATATAGCTAACAAATTAACTCGATATAAAGAGAGGTTCTGATTGAAAATATATAGAAAATTTAATTCAAATAAAAAAAAGAATATCTAATATCTAAAAGAAATAAACATGGTATATCTATACCAATATGTCTAAAAGAACCAGACATATCTCCACGAATATGTTGATATACGTATATGTTTCTAGTTATTCAACGATTTGATCAGCATCTCCTGATCAAAATGTCTACGGATCACGTGAGTTTTGAGGTTATGTCTGCGTTTGAAGCTGATTTGACAGTACTGACACACGTGGTTCTTTTCTTTGCCGCAGTCCTGGTACATGTGGGCGGCTAGGCTTCTGTAATTTTTGTACCACTTTTTGCATTTGGGACAGCAGGCTGGTTTGTCCAGAAAGTGGACATCTGAAATGGGAAAATGTTATTAATTATAACTTGATTTAATATATTTTATTGTGGCACTAGGTACTTGACAAGAGATTACAAGTGTATTAAATTTAGTTTAAAGGAGGTGTTGGATATATACAATATAAAATTGCTTGTATTTTTGAAAAAGGAAGGACAATTTGTGGTTATAAAAATTATTTTTGTTAATATATGTCAGTACTATACGCCAGTAAAGAGAAAGTTTCTTTGGTAAAACTTGTGGTACAGATGACTGACTGAGTAAATGATCTGGAATGACTGAGACCAATCAGTTTGACTTTTTTTGGATACCAAAAATGTAAAAAGTGTATCTCAAAAGTGTTAAAAGTTTACCCCTATAACTTTTTTATTTTTGCAGATAAAAAAACGCGATTTGGAATGTTAGTATATGACATAAATTAGGATTGATTCACGTATCCAATTGTTTTCAGTCACTTCCTGTCTTACCGGAAATGACTAGTTGACAAGATTTGATTTTTAAATGGCGCCGTCGGTATTTTTTTACTTTTTTCGTTAGAAAATGACACTCTGAATAGAATGACATAATATCATATGTCAACTTTTGACATTTTCGCATATGGTTTATTTAAAATTGTAACATGAGATTCCTAACGACAATTTGACTCGAAATACCAAGTGTTTGGTACCCAATTATTCGTAAAAAATGTCTTTTCCAAATATGCTAATGAGACACCCTCGTTCCGTTTAAAAAAGTAAGGTATGATTAAAAATTCGATTTGGACATCTTGTCAGCGGCCAGGACAAGACACTAAAATATTAGACAATCAAATTTATTTTTCCAAGGCTCCTTGATTAAAAATTAGTATTTTTAACACAGCCATGACACTTTAGATAGAAATATAAAATACGATTTTTTAAGCAAAAATGTCAAAAGTTGGCATATGATATGTCATTATATTCAGAGTGTCATTTTCTATGTCATTTCTACTCTTTTATTGATTATTGTTAGTTCTAAAAATACGATGTCTAAAAATGAATTTTATTAATTTCTTGATAACTACTAAATTTTTTTTAATAAGTTGTACTTTAAAATATCATTTCAAAGTTAGCCTTTGGGCATACTAAAAATAACAATTTCTATAAAAATAAGAAACATAAATTTCTAGATAAACCAAAAAATAAAAACCTCATTGTTTTTAAAAAATCTAATAAACGCATACCAAACTTCACAAAAAAAATTATTTAAATTTATCATGATTAAAACTAAACGTATGCAGTAATTTATCGCTTTTATTTCATTAAAAATCTTGTTATATCTTAACAGGTACAATAGAGCAAAAAATAATTATGATGAATAAATTGGTTGATAATTATATATTTATGGTACATGTAATGGCTAATGGTAACAAAATAGTCAAGTAATAATCACACGAAGATACAGAATAAATAAGTACTACATATAAATAATACTAATACTAATGGTATTTTTCACAATGTTGAACTACATGGCTTTCAGTATATTTAATCTATGGGAAGAGGCTTTCCAAGAAAAATACAAAGTGACTTTGAAAATGCAATACCTAGAATATAATCTAGCGTATTTTGATAAAAGCTTATTCGTATAATATGTAAAATATTCGTTATCATGTACCTTCTCTAGGTATTTCGAGCAGTTCTTTTGTTGTTATTTATGTTTTGACATATGGTTTTAACATAATGACCATATTCAACATTTCAGTTACTTGTGGGTGTTAGATGGGTTTCAGGTGATTGCATTTTCAATGTCCCTTAGTATACAGGGTGGCTTAATTGTATTTGGGATACTTGTGTCTTAAAATGATTCGTTTCGGAGATACAGGGTGTAGAAATTTCAATTTCATTTCGATTTTTTCCAAATAAATTCTGAACTAACGTCGATTCTTCGATGAAAATTGGTGTCTCGGTGTTTTTTGACATGAGAAATTTGATGTCAATATGACTCCCGTGATTTCGATGTTTTTTAGCTGGTTGAAGAGTAATAATTTTTTGTCCGTACCTGTATAAAACTAATGAGTGAAAAAATATACTTTTCCGTTATTTTTTACGTAAAAAAAGAGCGCTTGGTAAAAATCGCTACGAACAACCGTTTTCAAGACAATTGGAATGGAAACACTCAATACAAATCATAAACACGTTGACTAGATAGTTATTTTACTGAAATCATAAATTGAAATGATACTTTTATTTTTTTAAATTAATCATTAATTTTTCTAGAAAAAATTATGATGAATCACATACTTTTGAACCTTTGGCACAAAAACATTTCAAATTTATTATTTCAGTCTAATAATTATCAAGTCAACATTTGTGTCAATGAGGAAGATGCATATATTTTATTTTTCGCCAGAAACTGTTCAATTTATTAGAATAAATATGTGTAAATGCAAAAAAAACCTTTTTTCTTGAAAGCAGTACCACAATTTTATAAAACGGGCCATTAAAATACTATCGATAAGGCAAACGACGCCTCGCGAATTGAAACGATATTCTATTGGTCTGACGTCACCCGCCGTTCTCGTCGACGCGCGATGGCCAGCAGCAGCCAGACGTGTTCCGTTTATGTAGGTATTTAGGTGGCGTACTAAGACATTTTTGTTGCTTTTAGCGTTGATTGAAGGAGCTTTTTATGCTTTTTTGTGCAGTTATTATTTGTATGTGTTGTGTGTTCTGAGAATTTTTTAAGTAATGGCAGATTCCGGGTTTGTAAAAGCACAATCAGATAACTTGCCAAAAGTCGATGCTTTTATGTTGGCTGCTTTTATAAATACAAATTCCCAATTTATTGGTGCTGAATTACGAGGAAAAAAACAGAGAGGTATGTAACATTTATTCTTTGTAGTACTGAGGCATATTTAAGTATAAGTAGGTACCTACTGTTACGAACTTTTATATAGTTATAAATATTAATGTTATAAACTTATTTTTCAGATCAGGTAGGGAGACGTATGGAGATAATGCTGTAGGTTATGTAGAAGTGAAAAGAGACAAAAATATTTGTTTAGTACGTGGAAAAGTAACTCCAGAGCATAGCGTGAAAAAGAAAGTTTTTTTAACATTGAAAATGTTTCTGTTATCCTATATAAGGGAGCCCAAATCGAATTAAAATGCTACATTTGCCACACCATGACGTCATATATACAAGGGTATAGGAAATCTAAGCGCAGCGGCGGCAGTTCGGCCAGCGCGCGCAAAACCATTACATCGCTAATTGTTTATTGATATATCTTTATTAGTTTAAAAGTAAAAAATAAGGGGTTTGCTTTGATACCTTGTCAAGACATAAGCGAAACTTTTAAATTGTTTCTTTTTTTCATTTAGGCCTTCGTTTTTCGTTAAATGAAAGTTATATTAAAAAATCTATTTTTTAACCAAATTTTCGCATCATTGAAATGAGTTATTCATGTTTAAAGTTTTTTCATAAGCGCTAATGGAAATGTTTTTTTGTAAATAATTATAAAAAATTACTCTTCACGAAGACTTTATTGTAAAACTGGATCATAAAATAAGTATTTCTTTTTCTCTATCATGGTGGTATTAATATATCGATTTTTGATGATAGTGCTATTTTTACCCGGTCTAATTTTGTACTACTTATGGAATAAGGGTCCTCATATCATGTACTGTACTTCCATCCCTGAAAATTCAGCTTGTGACACCGAAGTGAGAGGTAAAGTCAAAATAAACTTTAATCTACCTCCATCATAGGTAGGTGTAGGTACTCTAGGTATATTCTACCTAGACAGTAGCTGAACTAGCTGACAGTAGTAATTAATTTGTTATCCGATAAGTAGTTGTCACTATATAAGTTTAATCATCTTATACCTCCTATAACGGTAGGTTTTGGATTTTTCCTGATTGGTTTGTTAAACAAAAAATATACTGGGCATATAAATGTCTGTTACAGGTTAATCTGTTAAAGAATATGTTACACACACATATTATTTTAATAATAATAGTATAATAATAGTGGCTATATTATGTTATAACACATACATATGTATTGAATGTACTTTTATTTTAACCAATGCATTGTTTTGTTTTTTTTAATCTCACAAATAAGAAATGTTTTATAGTTTTTATTATAAAAAACAGTGATTATATTAATTTATTTGCACCCCTTACACTGTTTTCTGTAAGGGGTGTAACCAGGAGTATATTTCGTAACCTCTTACGATATAAGAGGGCACAAAGTGTTTTATTACTTAATGCTTAAGATTAAAATTTAATAATATATTTGTACATAAAATAAAATAGACTAGAAAGTCAATTAATTAATATTGACGTAATTACTAAATAAGTACAAGATTTTTTTTTTCTAATTATGTTAGTGTATTTTTAGTCACCTAATTATAAAGGAGAGATAGAGAAGGATAGAGAGGAGAGTAGAATAGGGAATGAAAGTTTGCTCTACGATTATAAACCACACAGTATAAAATTTTATACAAGGGTTTATTTAGTGACATCATAAGGAAATATATCTTCCTCAATTATCCTTCAAAGAATAAAAATAATCTATATAGTATTAGTGCTCTTAATAAATAAAAAGATGAAAAATAAAAAACATCTATGCTCACTAGCTCTCTATAAAGAAGTAAAAATCATTTAAATCAATGCATGAAGGATTCGAGGTGTAACGCGAACGTAGTCGCGAGAAAAAGCTAGTAATTTATTAAATTATTTTATTTAACTCATTAATTTTCATTGAAAAGGAAATTTTGTAATTCGCCACTATATTAGTTAAAAACTAAGAAACTCATATCAAATTTAAGTTTTGCGATTTTGACTTATACTTTTTACAAAATCTGAAGAAAATTTTAAAAGAAAAAAAGTTTTTGATAATATTTGTGTAGATTGACTACAAGTTGTATAACATAAATTTCTACGACCGATCTACCTAGTGGTCTGCAGCATCGCCTTGTGGGCAAACGTGGGCCTGTTAATCTGTGACGTGACGCACAACAGCCAAGAAAAACAGAAGCGTGGCTAAGAATTTAGTAATTTAAAAAAAGTCTTTTAGATACAGTAGTAGGTATTAAAAAGTTTTGTGTTTAAATGGTTTGCCTTTAACAGTTAAAAATTATATTGTAAAGTATAACTTTCCGTAAGAATTATTTTATCTGTCATTGATCATGATCTGTCATTATGTTAACCTGATGTTTTGTATGTTATTTTGTTTTTTTCGAGGTTTTTTTGATTATTTGCTTGTTTTACGGATAGGTGCGATCGCATAATTATTATTGATAATGTTTTATTTAATGTTAACATTACTACTTTTTCAGTGAATCTTTAAATCTGTTGTTTTTGTTAAGTCTGTTATTTAAACATATGTATGTAATACACTCATATTAACACTAATCATATTTTTACGTTTTTATTCATCATTTTCAATGCCCCCCTGGTTGCATCTTTGTAAATTTTATATATTGACACCCCTTACCCTTGTTATTTTAAAGATTGTTTTTTACGAAATTATAGGAAATAAATTGTTTATCAGTAATGAAAATATTATACAAGGTGTCCCATAAGCAAACGCCAAAATTAAGTTACTTTTTTAAGCAAAACACCCTATATATATTTTTAGATTCTTCGGAAATTTCTAGATATTCTAGATATATTTCATGATATACCTAGATATTCTAGATATACCTATCTTCAAATGTTTACGAAATATTGACAGTTGAAAAGCGAAAAATACCTACAATTTTCTGGACCACCTTTTTTTGAGACACCGTGTATAACTAGAATTAATTTTAAAAGAGAGTATATGAAAAACTATGCAACTTTTTTATTTAATGTTTTCTTCTAAAACTTGCAGTTAAGGCTGTATGTGGGTGTCAACATATAATGAATAACTCTGTACATTCAAATTTCATATACCTATATAAGACAATATACACAAATATATAAATTTACATCAAAATAATCTTCACAACAATAAATCGTAAAAATAGAGGATAATTTAACGTTTTTCTTTTCATCTCTTCTCATGGCCTTGGACCATTTTTTTCTGTTTTCGCTCATCCATTACTATTTATAAATATCACTAATTACTAATTATGTATTAATTAACACAAATAACTAAAATTTTGACTCGATTCAACAGCGTTTAAAAGCAAACTGTGTAAAATAAACACGCGTCTGGTCTCCACTGACCAGAAGAACGGCGGGTGACGTCACAGCGGCAATGCGCGGTAGAGAGCGTTTACCCGGCCATTTACATTAACAATATTTAATTGTTTTATATTAGAGGCATTTCTTAACAGATATCAAAATTTTTTTTATAAAAAATATTAAAATATATAAAATTATATGGTAATAAGAAAATAAAATAAAACTGTGTAATTTCCCAATATAGGTAGATATTGAACAGCGGCATCGCTAATTGAAAACGAGAAACGATAATAAAAATTATTAAAACATAATTGAATCATTCAAAACGCGTACATACATAGTTTACCACCAATGTATAAGAAATAATGCATATTAAAATGGAGTCCCCCTAACCTCAAACCAATATCATCAAATAATGTAGGATTATTGCTAAAATTACCTTGAAATTTTGGGATCAAATCCGTCATCTCCCATGCCTGAAGAAGGTCCTCCATTTTAACATATCACAAGTTATCACAAACGATAACAAAAAAACTTTATATAAAGTACCCGGCGCGTCTCGTGTCGCAGAGGAGAAACAGAAACCAAATGAAGATAGGAATCAGGAATGCACTGTTGCGTTGTTGCTGTTGGGGATGGTCACTTAATATAAGAATAGTAACTCTTGAATGGGGTGTTATTCTCGCGCCGAGAATAATATACTTATTTAAAGTCTTAATACACCAATTTCAAGTAAAAGTTTTAAAAATGTTAAGAATACTACTTATTATTATATAAAAGCATTTATACTTCATTTAATAATAGTTTCTTCGTTGCAAGGATTTATTCACTTGATAGTAATATAAGTTTTTCTTAAATATAAGTCATTTTATTCTTGTTTTTAGATTCAAAATTACTTAAAGTGACTATAACTATATTTAAAAAAGCGTAAAAGTAAAATAATTCCAAATATTTGTTGTACTTATGGAAAGAATACTATCCTTAAAGAAAGTGTAAAATTTTAAGTGTATGATTGTTCTTGAATATAGAAATGATTTTTTTCCGTGTATGCAGAATAGGCTGCGGAAGTTTCTCGAATACCATTCGAACCACCTTGTATAACTTTCTCTCATACGTACTCAATATCCTTGGACACACATTACATGCGTTATTATTAATGTTTTAGCAGAACTGCTAGGAACCATTTTGACTAATCAAGATATGTTAATATCTTGCCAAACAAAAAAAAACTAAAACCAAGAATAAGTTTGTTATCGATTTAGTGTTCTTCGGTATCGACTTCCGACGATGTGTATGGCTGTCACGTGTTTGTCCAAGTTAAATTTCCTGTAGGACTTGTATGGACAGTATGGACATAGGAACTTTGGTTCCTTTCCGCAAACGTGTTTGACATGTTCGTGGAAATTTCTTCTGTGCTTGTATACTGTCAAGCAACGGGGACACTGATAACCCCTTTTATTATATCCTAAAAATAATAATAGTTATTTATGGTTACTAGTGTGTTATCTATACTAATATATAAAATCCTTAAGTGACTGACTCACTGATTAATCACGATCCTGCTCAAACCACTCAACGTAAGAAGCTCAATTTTGGCATACAGGTTGATTCTAGGGTGTAAAGGGTCGATAAGAAGGGATTTTTCGAAATTCCAGTTCCAAGGGGGTGAAACGACCCCTCAAATATTACAATATTTTTTATTTAAAAAACGGTCAAGTTTCCGAAAAAACGCTTAAGCATGTATATTTTATTTTGTTTTTTTACATATTTTACAATTTTTTAAAAATTTATACAGGGTGTGAAAAAATATACATTTCCCTGATTTTTTACGTAAAAAATGTCTCTTGGTAAAAATCGGTACGAGCAACCGTTCTCAAGATATTTAGAATGGAAATAGTCAATACATGTCATTATTGACAAAAAATAACCATGTTGAGTAGGTAGTTATTTGACTGAAATGATAAATTTGGGAACTTTTTACTTTTTTAAATTAATCTTAATTTTTTTTCAAAAAAATGATGACAAAACAGTTTCTGTTGAACTTTTGGCACAAAAACATTTCAAATTTATGATTTCAGTCTAATAACTATTTAGTCAACATGTTTAATTTATGTCAATTATGACAAGAATTGGTAACTTAGATTCAAAATATGTCGAGAACAATTGCCCGTAGCGATTTTAACCAAGATAATAAATTATAAGATACAAGATACCTTAAGAATTAACAAGATAATAAGATACCTTAATAATAATTAATAAGATACCTTTTTTATGTAAAAAAATACAATGTAAATATATATTTTTTTACGCAGTAGTTTTATACAGGTACGGACGAAAAGTTATTACTCTTTAAACCAGTTAAAAAATATGTAGGTGGCGCCCCCTACAAGTAGGAGGCATATTGATATCAAAATTACATTTCTCATGTCAAAAAACTCCCAGGTACCAATTTTCATCCAAATATCTTCTACACCCTGTATCTCCGAAACTAAGCATTTTAGGACATACTTTTATACGAAGTTTTTTAGTTATTTTTATATGCAGAATATGCTGTCGAAGTTTCCGGAATACAGTTCGGACCACCCTGTTTAATAACTAGCTCACCCGACAAACGTTGTTTTGCCATATAAATATTTTTTATGGGACAACAGTCATTTTTATTCACGGGGTTGAAAATTATTCAATTACTAATATCGCTATTAAAAAATAAGAGTTAATGGTAGAAGGATGAAAATTTAGAGTTGTATGTATTTTTAAAGCCACATCATAAAAAAATAAAACTAAAAAATGTTGTCAAAAAAAATAGAAAAAATTGGGGTGGACCACCCTTATCACTTAGGGGTATAAAAATAGATAACAATCTATTCTCAGACCTGTATCCTACGGCACACTGTGTATCCCTTACTTTGTGTATACGTAAATGCTATACTGTGGCTACATTGTGAGGCGGACGTTTAACCTTTGTGCATACGTGTTGAACTACAATGTGTAAACGTAGCATATTTACATCGGGGGAATTGTGTCACCCTGTGTCTACATCAAATAATGTAAACACATCGTAAATGTAAAACTGTGCCACAAAAATTGTATATATTTTATTAGATTTAGAAAATTAATAAAAAACATATTGTTTTTCTAATTATTTGTATTTTATAAGGTTTACGAAGTACTTCAAATAATTCAACTACCATTGTCAACAACTACAAACTATAGATACACTAAAGTCAGAATTCTAATTTATTTCTACGTATAAGCCATATGGAATGTCAAGTCATTAAATCGTTAACAATACAACAGGATATCAATAATTCTTAATTTACAATATGAATTCAGAAACCCAGTTTTTCTTTACACAAAAACTGGAGGTGTGTCATCATGGAATACTTGTACAGAAAACTTTTCTTACAAAAACTACAAACAAACTTATCGCCACTTCTAAAGTATGGTGGTTGACGTACGTCAGGCGGTACATTATGGCGGTACCTTAAAACAGCAGGCGGTACTTTAAAAGTTTGTTCCTTAGGCATCTGCAATCTTGGAATATTTGCATCTGAGGAAAATATATCTTCCAGTACTTTTTTGACGGACGTAACACCAGCTCTAGCATTTTCTACAAAAATAATATCCTTAGTAAGATCTTTCTCTAGTAACTGACTATCCCATCAACACAAAGTTGCACGAATGTTTGTTTCAACCTTTACGGAGACGTTTATGGAGAACCGGTGATAAGATTTTTTTTGAAAATTTGGATTTGTACATAAAGGTACCTGCTCCATCTGTCTAAATCATTTTCAGAATCACAGTGTTGCCGCTTAATAATAAAGTGGTAGCATCTTTGTTATTTTAAATGGAACATCCGGTATTTTATTATATTTTTTCGAAACTTCTTTCATATCTCAAAATTTTTCTATTATACTAACCTATACCTCATAAAATCGTACAAATTATTGTATAAATAAAATTGCATTTCAACGATTTATCATTTTCGTATACCTAAACCTTCTGGTTTCTTCAGTAAAGCTATAATTATTTAAAAGACAATAATTCTGTTATAATTGCTTCGTTTAAAAAAAATGAAACTATAATAATAGAATTATTAATATTTAAATATGTCTACTTAAGAAATCGGTAGGTTTAGGTATACGAACATGATACATCGTTGAAAAGCTATTTTACTAGTTAATTAAATAACATACAAAGGGTTAAATTTAAAATAACAAGATTTGAGCAATTTTGTAACAAACGGAAATAAATAATATTTTTGCTCTCCCTGTGTAATACCCAATCGATTTATTTAGATAGATCGAATATATAACATAACTTTCGTTAACTTCTAACAAAAAATTCCACTTTAAAAATATTTAATTCATGATTTTACCAATGCTTATTCACGATCATGTTTTTGTCAATTTTACACATGTTTTTTTATTTCAAAAACTATTAGAGATATGTATAAGCTAGTATAATAGAAAAATTATGAGATATGAAAGTAGTTCACAAAAATGTAATAACAACAAACAAATAACGCTTTATTGTGCAAAAAGCCAAAATAGCTTCATCGACAAAGCATTTAAAAAACAAACAAAAGCACAAAAAAATATACAAATAATAAAAAATATACAATACAATTCATACATTTAAAAAAAGTCATTAAAATTACAAATATAGACAAATGCAGAACACAAAAAAAGGCGTATCAATAAAATTTTACAATAGAAATATTGTAAAAAGATATAATTTTAAGAGTTTGGTTTGGTATGGTTGGGAAATATTAAATACTTGACCTTTGACCGGTGTGTAAGATGATCAAAATTTTAAAATTCAAAATTGTTCATGATTGAACATCGACAAAAAAGTCGTTTACCGCATATTACCGAATTGTACATTTTTTGGCATTGTACAGTATTGAACTTTTAACTAGTTCTGAGCTCGAGTTTGGCAGATAAAGATCGTGCTCCCCATTCCTAAGTGGATAGTTATGAGATGGCCTTTCGGGAATAGCAGATATGTGCTTGCGGACTAAGCAAACGGATTCACAAAAATGAATAAAGAAGAAAGAGTCAGTATTTTGAAATTTTTAAAGAAATTCTGGCAGTGAGTTCTACTGTTCAGTCCCAATAAATATCGAACTGTTCTCTTTTGAAGTCTGAAAATATGATCAAATTTTGTTGCGCAACAAGTACCCCAGAATGGAATGGGCATAACGAAGATGTGACTCAAAAAGGGCATAACTATTCTAGAGGTTGATAGGTTAAGTTTTTTAGAAACTGATCTTAGCGCAAAACAGGCAGCGCTTAGTTTCTTTGATAGAGCTTCGATGTGAAAGTCTCATTTTAACGAGTTAAAACAGAGTGTGGACTCTATTGACGTCGTGGGACGTCAATAGTGGTGTTATTAAGTACAAAAGGTTGTATAGTACTTTTATATGAAAAAACTTTAGTTTTTGATAGGTTGAGGCATAGGAGATTAGAATCGCACCAAGATTTAATGATGCGTAAGTCACTGGATATAGTATTATATAGTGCCGTAACATCTGGGCCACTCCAAGTGAAACTAGTATCGTCCGCACAAAGAGGCAGATTTTACCGCTAATGTCTAGATTTGCAATGTCGATAATAATAATATACTAGATGTTCCATTTAAAATAAGAAAGATATCACCACTTTTCAAATAATGCGGCAACACTGTAATGCTAAATATTTTAGATAGATGGAGCAAGTGCCGTTATGTGAAAATCATCGGTTCTCCATAAATTTCTAACGTGCCATCGCCGGGAATCAACCTATATTTAGATAATAATTAATAAAAACATTGTGTTTAAGGTTTCTAATAAAACTAGTTCAGTGGTACTTCGAAAACAAATCTATTTTAATGGTACTCCCTTACAATATCTCTCTACATGTACTTTCAAGTAAAAAGAATACTTAAAACGTTTTCCGCAATAGGTACAGGGTATTGAACCTGGTTTAAGGCACTCCTTGGTCAGGTGTCTGCGCAAAGAACTTCGTATCTTGTATGTTTTCGCACACTGGGGGCATTTATAGCCTAAAAAACAATATATTTATAGTGTTATTTTTTATATTCTGGTTTTACTTTATTTGGTTATTAGCAAAATTTACTAAATTAAGACAGACAGATTATTAGATCACACAAAGCTTGCATATTAACACTTTTTCATTCTTAAAAATAAACAAATATAATTATAACGTTTATAAAAATTAATTTTTATCACTGTTTTACATATCGTTTTATTGTTTATAAAAATATATCGTCATATCTACCTACAGTACAAACTATCTATATTTGGAATCGCATAAAAGCACTGTTTCTTATTATTAAAAAAATGCTTAACTTTTCGGGAACTATATCTCTTCCCGTCGTTTAAAACTAGTCATATATTATAAAAAAATAGTCATATACAGAAAGTTTGAGGCTTTTTGGTTTTACATCGTTAGGTAATTGTTAATTTTGAAATTTAACTTGATATCGTGTCATTTTAACAATTCAACGGATTTTATAGACGTATCTATAAAAAACTAAAGTGTTCTTGAATACTTGTATGTAGATATTTTAAATAATTTTCTTCTTTGTCCTTTGTGTTTTTTTTCTTCCAACGACGCACAGTGGCGTGAAACTGATAATATAATGAAAAAAACCTATATTTCCTAAACCGTTAATCCAATCGCATTAGGACGGATTTTATTCGATTCAGCTTATTAAAATACATCAAATAACATGGTTCAATAAATTTATTTAAAAGTAAACTGAGCACCAATTGAAACGTAAAGTGAAAATTTTTGCATCAAGTTGAACTTCTTGTATTTTGTAAACTATTGAAGGCATTTTGAATTGCTAGCCAGATTCTGAACCGCTTTTTTTATCGACTGTCGAACCGTTCTTTGCAGTTTATTTAATTATTGGCCAATACCCATAATAATTAATTTATTATTTATAAATTAATACCGTAAAACAAAAATGCGTGCTTTTATTACAAAATTTTAAGTGACCTCCATTTTGTGGGGGGATGGAGGATTTCCATTATTTGTGGGTATTTTAAAAGAACTGTTTTATACCTCGGGACGTTTTTGAGTTTTTTGGGGTATCGCTCTCCATTGCGATGTTTTTCTTTTTTTTTTATGTTTTTCGGTAAGGTTTTAATTCTAATAAATTTATCTCATTATGAAATTAATATATTGTATTTTTGAGTACCAAGTGATTATACTGTATAGTTAATGAACAAGTGTTAAATGCTTCTTGTGTTATGCCAAGATACATAATAAAACCTGTTCATATAATTTAAATATACCAGCTAGATAAATTTTTAACGCCCTGTATAACTGTAACACTTTTTAGTTTTATAAAATTATTTGTTTGCTTTATTTAATTATACATTAAAATGCATAATGCTTAAAAATACGAAATCTTCATTTCACAATGAGATAAAATTATTAGTATTAAAACTCTACCGACAATCATAAGAATATCGAAAACATCGCAATGGAGAGCCATAGCCAATAAAACTCATAAACGTCCCGAGGTATAAAACACATCCTTCAAACTACCTACAAAAAATGGATCTCCTCCATCCCTCCACAAAATGAGTCTCACTTAAAATTTTGTTAAAAATGCGCGCATTTTTGTTTTACCCTGTATTATGGGTCCTGACCAATAATTGAAAAAAACTGCAAAGAACGGTTCGATAGTCGATAAAACAATGTTTTAGAATCTGGCTGGCAAATTCAAAATTCCTTCAAAAATTTAAAAAATACAAGAAGTTAAACTTAATGCATTTTTTTTTCTTTTTTTATTTGTTCTGCTGCTGCGATTATCAATTCATCCGAAAAATCCTCTCAAAGTTTTTTTATTTTATTTTGCTTACTTCTTTTGCACAAACCTTCAAAAGGTTTCTCTGGGCGACCTCCGACAGACTCGTTTTCGGATTCATGATCAGATTCAGGAAAATTAACCAAAAACTCGCCCTCCAACCACTCACTATACTTCCGAAAGAAATTTTGTTTCACATGATGCACTTCTCTCAATTTTTTGGTAAAGTTGGGTTGAAATCTTTTTTTTATAGCTCCAGTTACCAGCAACAACCGCTCTCCTTGTAATTCTGGATACTGTTCCCTTAAACCTTGCTCTAAAGGGTACTCGCGGTTAAAGAGTAACTCGCACACAACACTGTATGGTATCACAAATTGCGACATGTTTATTATCCAGCTAATAAGACAATTCCAACAACAATACTGATAAAGTTTCATATCAAAATTTATCTAAAACCGGTTTCCGGCATCCGCAAAAATGAAGAATGTAATTTTCATTTTTTTTTCCACACTGTTTATCTTTTATTTTAAATTTTTAACAAACGTGGCCGAATGTGGCGATAAAATTTATAGAATCACTACTTTAACAGTTACTTTTCTTAGTCAAATTAATCCGAGACCAAAGCTCGGTAAAGCTCGGTCTGATTAAAGTAAGAAGTAAAGTAATTTTATTAGAAATAGATTCAAACTAAACTGCATCAAAGGCACGGTATATTTTGGCAAAATGATTTTTACTTTTAATGCCCATGGATAAACGAAACAGTTCCTGGGTAATACCGATTTTTAGGAATTAAAAGAAGGGTTGTAAAATATTACTTGTTTTCGCTTTATTTTTGCGCGTTTCGTATATTAAGAAAATTGTCAAAAAGGAGGTGTTGTAAATTCAAAGCTAGTAATTAAATTAAAAAAGTAATATTATTATATTATCTTTGAACTAACTCGATGTAAGATGGGATAATTTAAACCCGATTTAACACCCTCTTTTTTTGGTTTTTTTTCCATTGCCGAAACCACTGTGCGACGATAAGAGATATATTTCCCGAAACGTTAAGCATTTTTTTGTACATTTGACCAATAAATCACTAGTAAAAAGTTGGTCTACGTTGGATTAGTACATTTTCTTACAGTGTAAGTGGCAAAATACCGATAGGACTTTTTTGTAAAGGTAAAATATTAAATTCTATCTCTATTTTTTATTAAATTTAAAAAAATACTATATCGTACAATAAAGTTTATGTATTTATCATTCTTCTGAGGCTAATATTTACTTCATTTGACTATAATAATATGTTTTCGTATAATGAAGTGCAAACCATAAAACAACACATTATGCAATATATCAACCAACCTCGTATCGTTTCTAGATTCCGGAATCGCGATGATAAGGCATTAATTTGGGACATTTTGTATATAGAACTTTTTTTAAAAATGCTCTTTAGATATTATCATGAAAAATTATTTAAAATAAATGCATAATGTGTAGATGTATGATTTCCACTTCATTATAAACAAACATATTGTAGTCAAATAAAATTGATATTATATTCAGAAAAATAATACAAATAGATAAACCTTACTGTATAAAACCAAGTCTACACATAATGTTTTACCGGTCAGTCGAACCAGTTTTCTCAAAACATATGAAGTAAAATATTGTACGTAGACGAAAATACGGAATACGGGAAGACACAAAACACGTTACAAAACTTCAAGTTTTTTTATTTTGAATTTCACTAAACTGGATACTAAAAAAAACTGGTAAAACTTATATGTATGCTAGTCTTTTTTCCATCTTAACTGACACGTAAAACGTTATGTGTAGACGAGCCTTAATAGAGCGAAATAAAAAACCAATAAAGGTATTTTCTAACAAAAATTTTATTACCTAAAAATGATAGGACGGTCTGCATACATTCTGATAATGAGCGTTCAGTGTGAAGCGATGTTTGAACATCTTGTTACACTCCTGGCATCTATATCTAGCAACCTTGCAGCACTCAACTCTTAGATGCCTGCGCAGTGAATCGCGGCGTTTGTAGTGATTGTTGCATTGCGGACAAATATATAAGGCTAAAAAATAAATTGATATACTTTGTGTATTGTGTTTTAATGTCTATTAAGTCCGAGTAAAAAAATCCCTATACCATTTTAACAAATAAAAATATTTTCAACAATAAAAATAATGACGTTTATTGAAAAAAATTACATTTTTTACGTAAAAATCACGGAAATGTACATTTTTTTACCCAGTAGTTTTATATCAGCAAGGACGAAAAATTATTACTCTTCAAAACAGTTAAAACACATGTAGGTGGCGCCCCTTACAAACAGAAGTCATATTGACATCAAAATCAAATTTCTCATGTCAAAAACTCCAAGACACGAATTTTCATCCAAATATTCATGTTACTTGAGAAATTATTTAGAAAAAATCGAAATAAATATGAAACCTCTACACCCTGTATCTCGGAAAGTTAAGCATTTTAGGACATACATTTAGATGAAGTTTTTTACTTAATTTTATCTGCAGAATATGCAGCCGAAGTTTCCGGAATACAGTTCGGACCATCCTGTATATTTTTTCTTTTCAACTTCACTAAACGAAATACTATAATTATTGATAAAACCGCAGGTAAAATTTCCAGTATGTACGCTTGTCTTTTTTCCATCTTAACTGACACGTAAAACGTTATGTGTAGACGTTGCTTAATAGAGAGAAATAAAAACCAAATAAAAGTATTCTCTAACGAAAATTTTATTACCTAAAAATAATAATACGGTCTGCATACATTTCTCTGATAATGAGCGTTCAGCGCGAAGCGATGTTTGAACATCTTGTTACACTCCTGGCATCTATATGTGGCAACCTTGCAGCATTCGACTCGTAGATGCCTGCGCAGTGAGTCGCTGCGTTTGTAGTGATTGTTGCATTGCGGACAAATATATAAGGCTAAAAAATAAATTAATAATATACATTGTGTATTGTGTTTTAATGTGTATTTTAGTCCGAGGTAAAAAAATCCCTATACCATTTAAAAAAAATATTTTCAACAATAAAAAAATATTTTTTTTTTCGATATTTTAATAATTTATTAATTAACATATTTTTTTCTCCTGGTGGGACTTCAAATTGAAACGGTGTTTAAACATTTTGGAACATTTCTGACATTGGAAAGTGGCTTCTTTGCCACATTCTAAGCGCCTGTGTCGTTTCAAAGAATATACCCATTTATAACGTTTGTTACACTGAGGACAAACATATTTTTTACCTACAAAAAGGAACAAGTATACAATCTACATACACCCGAGAAAGAAAGGACGATTTTTATAACTAAATAATATTAAAATGGATTTACTTCAGAATGGTTCTTCTGAGATGATCCTAGACAATCTTATATCAAATTGTGAGACAGAATCGTTGATTCTGTCTCAGATTAAACAGATCTGGTCATAGAAACTTCGTGGTTTAGATAGTCTAGATTTTAACGTGTGAGACAGTGATGTCGACAGTTCAATGAAAAATCAAGTGTATTATCCTTGTTTATATATTCTTAAAGTTGGTCAACCGACTAGACAAAATGTGCTGCTAACTGGAGGACAAATCGCGAACCTTTCGGGGCGGAGTCAAAAATATCGATTATTTTCGTTATTTTCCTCAGAGTAATGTAATAATATAGCCCCGGGTATCTGCGAACTTTAATAGTGATCAGATGATTAAGAAATTTAAACGAAACTTTTATTTTACTGTAAATTGTGGATTATTTTTGCCTGTTATTTTAAGAATTCTAAACCGTATTAACAAAGAAATTATTATTTTGATATGTTGGTACATTATTTATAATTTATGAAAATGCTAATTGGCTGTTAATTAATATTTAAAAAAAAGTTACATACCTATTTTAATTTGATTTAATTCAGGTTTATAAAAGAATCATTTCATTCTTAGATTATTTTATTCTAAATTGAGTGCTTTACAAATTTTACGATATTTTTTTTTTTGAAAACATAAAACTTGTTACATTTTTGATGCTAATTGTTATGGAAATTAGCCAAGAAAGAAAAGAATTGGCTATAACTTGTAATTTTTCGAAAAAAAACATATTATACCTATCGCTGAAAAACTTAAAAAATGGCGCTTTTTATGAAGTCATGGCCAACTATGGTTTACTAAAAAAACATATGTTTGTGTCATATGTCAAAAATGACAGACTTTAGAAAAAAAACAGAAAACACAAACTCATTAGGTATGTGATTATCTACAACTTTTATCTGAAAACTTTTTGTCTAAAATACCGTATGATCGAATAAAAACGGCGTCAGCGATGGCTATGAAATGACGATCAATGATATTTCCCATATAATTTTACATATAAAATGACAGCGATCTTCACTTCATAGCCGTCGTTGACGCCGTTTTTATTCGATCATACGATAGATTATAATGGAATTAGAGACAAGTTTTAAAATAGCCAAAATTTGTTTTTTTCGAAATATCTAATAAGCCTTGAACTTCTCGGAAAAATCCGAAAGGCGCATATTTATGACCCCAGAAAACTGCACTTCTTTCCCCATTAACCGACTCTCTATCTCCAGTAGTTTCCGAGATGCCCATAGAGAACATCGTAGGAAACTCACCCTGTATAGTATTTTGAAACTAACTATTGTTATTATTTGACTAGTTTAATTTGGTAATAAGGCTAGATTAATTTAATTTCAAATAAATTTGATCAGATTTTTTTTTGTATATTCTGCTACCAGAAAACCAAGATTATATGATAACGCACTTTTCAACAAAGTTGAAGGAAGATATAGTGTATCTATCACAATACTTAATAGAACTACTACAATTATTACAAGAAAAACAAAAAGAAGAAATACCCAAATACGCCTTCACCTACTACTCAACTACAAAATAAACGAATATAATCTCTTAAAAACACTAGACAACTACTTATTCTTGTATTCTACACTGAACAAATTATCAAACTTACTAATTTATCAAACAAAAAGAAAAAATAACAAAATTATCCCTTCACCTATTACTTAACTACAAAATAAACTATAAAAACACTACTAAACTATTTTTGGTAGACTACACTAACATGCTACACTAAACACTATAATTAAACTTAATAAATTAATCTAATTTTACACTACACCTACAAAGAAAAAAGAAATATGAACATTTTCTAAAACTAGAAGAAACAGAACTTCCATACGTGCAACCAGGATAATAGGTCAAGGGGCAAAGAATATAAAATATTTTAAAATGTGCATTCAGAAAGAAAAAAAAATACCCCGAAAATTATCTAAACAAACATTTTTATTTCTTATCAGTGAGAAGCATCGGCCTTGTCGGCCTTGAAGAATTTGTCGGGTATTTACAATGGTCGAATTGTATAATTGCCAGCTTTTATAGTATATCTAATAGAAAAAAAGTATCTGGTCGATTAGTAACCAATTGGCACAGTCCGAAAATTATCGATTTTTATTTTCTCTGTTTTTATTGGTAGCTTCAAAATTCAGAGTAACAAAAAATATTTTTCTGTAGGGAAACCGGTCCTGCCATCTAGTAGTCTTAGTCCATAAACGTCTTAGGTTGATCTACTTTAAAAATATATATACAAGGGTATTATAAAGAGATAAAAGTTGGGTTGATACGTTTCTTCTATGCGATATTGCCGGATTTTGCATCAAAATTTCAAACCGCACAAGTAGGCGTTTATAAAAAATGTTGTATCTAAGGTTGGAACCTTATTTTTCACAATTAGTTACTTATTTTACTACACCTGTAATAGATTATACACTCACCGGCAAAAAAAACCGGCCACTAAAAACTAGTCCCAATTTCAAAGTTGGATTTCTCGTGAACCACTCATTAGATTTTGATGATTTTTTTTAAATTTTAAATTAATGCCTTCTTAACGGATGCTACGTCAGAAATTTTTATTCCGAATTTATTTTGAGCATATACAGGGCACAACAATGAGACTCAGTTTTTTGCCCAAACTTTGTAACACCCTGTAGGGTGCAGCAGCTGTAGTAGCTATTGCTAAACCAAATTACATTGTAGCCTCATCTTTTGTGAGCAATTTGTTTTTTTAATTATTTTTTAATCGACATTATGTCTGTTTGTATTGGAGATACACTGCTTTAAAACAAACAACTCGAAAAAAGCTTTAGTCCGTTGCTCAATATCCCAATTCACATGTAAACGCGCAAACTGAAGACTGCTCAACGATGTCTTGGAAGTAGCTGGGGTCCTGTGGCAGGCCTCCTTGCAGAAAAGCTGGTTTTTTTTTGTCTTCGACAGATTGTTCTTTCACTGACTTGAGTTCTACGCATATAGCAGATGTTGATTCTGAAACGCTGTAATTCGTAATTCTGAAACGACTTCGTAAAGTATTCAGGACAATAAAGCGGTCGCCAATTATTGCATTTGTCTTCCGTTTCCCTCCGGAACCCACTCGCCTGGCGAAATATCCCGTTTCAATATACCGATCGGTCCTATGGCAGATATCGCAACTTTGTACCGACGACTCTCGGTATCTCTACCGTGAGGTTGACAAGGGCACGGTAGAGATACCGATTTTCGTCGGTACAAATTTGCGATATCTGCCATAGGACCGATCGGTAACTATGACAACAACAATTAACACATTTTTACTATATACAAATATGTACCGATAGCTGTCGGTAACTTACCGATACCGACAGCTATCGGTACGTACAGCCAATGAGCATCGTGTTGATTGTTGTTGTCATAGTTACCGATCGGCCCTATGGCAGATATTGCAAATTTGTACCGACTACTCTCGGTATCTCTAGAGTATCTCTCGGTATCTCTAGCTAGATATTCGTTTTAAAGCAGCATATCTCCAATACAAACAGATATAATGTCGCGATTAAAAAAACAAAATGCTCACAAAAGATGAGGCTAAAATGTGATTTGATTTAGCAATAGCTACTACAGCTGCTGCACCCTACAGGGTGTTACAAAGTACGGGCATAAAACTTCGTCTTATTGTTGTGCCCTGTATATGCTCAAAATAAATTCGGAATAAAAATTTCTGACGTAGCATCCGTTAAGAAGGACTTAATTGACAATTAAAAAAAATCATCAAAATCTAATGAGTGGTTCGCGAGAAATCCAACTTTGAAATTAGGACTAGTTTTTAATGGCCGGTTTTTTTTGCCGGTGAGTTAATTTAGCTTAGATATATTATCTTCATTTCAGTAGACAAGTCATGTCAGACATGAAAGTTTTTAAAATAGTGTATTTTTTTCTACACACAATGAAATGATGATGGATGATGATGACTTTTCAAGAAGCTAGCTGATATACTCCGACATTTTTTTTAAATAAAAAATAAATTTTTTAATGTAATGGAAATCTATACTAACATATAAAATCCTTAAGTGACTGACTCACTGATTAATCACGATCCTGCTCAAACCACTCAACGTAAGAAGCTCAATTTTGACATACAGGTTCATTCTAGGGTGTAGAGGTTCGATAAGAAGGAATGTTTCGAAATTCCAGTTCCAAGGGGGTGAAACCACCCCTCAAATATTACAATATTTTTTATTTAAAAAACGGTCAAGTTTCCGAAAAAACGCTTAAACACGTATATTTTATTTTGTTTTTTTACATATTTTAAGATCTCTTAAAAATTTGTACAGCGTGGTTCATAAAATATGACCATTGAGTAATCACGATTCTGCTTAAACTGCTTGACGTTTAAAGCTGATTTTTGGCAAACGGATTGACTGTGGGGTGTAGAGGTTCGATAAGGAGGGGTTTCTCGATTGTTTTTTCTTATGCTGACATAAATGTGAGAAAATTTTATCCAGTTTGTATGTTAATGGAAATTCTTGCTTTGCTTTATCATCACCATTACAAATGATTAATTCGACGTGAACGAAGTCGCGGGTACACGCTAGTAGTTTTAATATACTTAATGGTTCAATGTAAGTACAATATTCCTAGTAAAGTACGACTGGTTAGAAAAATAAAAACAATAAAACCTTATTTTTAGTGGTTTATTGAAAAACATGTGAGATAAGTTTATAAAAGATGAGAAACAATAATTAATCTACAAGGAATAAAAAATAAAATACAAACACTATCGGACAAAAGTAGAGCAACAAAGTTCATTTTTATTCATGTTTGAATAAAAAAAATTATTAGGTTGCAATACTAGTACTATTTTGGTGTATTTTTAATCAGTTTAAAAATGGCAAATAGTATTGATTATAAAAATTGATAAGAATGGGGGCGACAAAAGTAGAGCAACAAATTGTATTCAACAAATTTTATTGTGTCTTATTTCAAAAAAAAATATTTAACACATTTAAAAAATAAAATATTGATACAATACAAAACAAAAAATACTAATTGAAAGTCATACATTAGTAATTGATAAAATATCCATTATTATTAATAACTTGCTGACAACGGCGCGGCATTGAAGCAATCAACTTCTGAATGACATTTT